>NW_024080642.1:1538562-1661682 GCF_003009895.1 Hyaena hyaena | reverse complement strand
CCCCCCCCCCCCCCCGCTCACACTCTGTCTCTCTGTCTCTCTGTCTCTCTGTCTCTCTCTCGAATAAAATAAAAACATTAAAAAAAAAACTTTTAATGTTCATTTATTTTGAGAGAGAGAGCACGCGTGAGTGGGGGAGGGGCAGAGAGAGGGAGAGAGAGGATCTGAAGCAGGCTCTTCATTCTCAGCCCAGAGCTCGACAAGAGGCTCAAACCCATGAACTCTGAGATCACAACTTGAGCCGAAATCAAGAGTTAGAAGGTCAGCCGACTGAGCCACCCAGGCGCCCCTATTTATTTAAGTAATCTCTACGCCCAACATGGGCCCCAAACTCACCATCCCCAAATCAAGAGTCACAGGCTCTACTGACTGAGCCAGCCAGGCACCCCTCCTAAAGACATTTAAATTTTAAAAAAGACACGTACTTAAATACCAGTCTATTTTTTCTAGTGTTCTTTGTTCCGCTGAATATAGCCTGCTTGATATCATTTTCCGTCTGTCTGAAGGTCTTCATTCACCATTTCCTGTAGTGCAGTCTGCTGCTGGTGACTGCTTCTTTCAGCTTTTATAGGTCTGGAAAGTCTATATTTTGCTTTTATTTTTTAAAGACATTTTCACTGGGTAAAGAATTCCAGGGTCACAGCATTTTAAAGATCTTGCTCCACTGCCTTCTGGCTTGCGTTGTGGGTAGTAATAAACACGCTGTCATCTTATCTCTGTTTCCATGTGTGCAATGTGTCTTTCCCTCAGGCAGCTTTCATGATTTTTCTCTTTATCACTGGTTTTAATCAGTTTGATTAAGAAGTGTCTTTTTCTTCGTATTTCTTGCACTTGGGGTTCATTGAGGTTCTTGCATCTGTGTGCTTATAGATTTCATCAATTCTAGAAAACCGTTGACCATAATTCCTTCAAATACTTTTTTTCTGCTCCCTATTCTTCCTGGGACTTCAAACATACATACACATATTTGGGTGCTTGATGTCCCACTGTTCACTGACACTCCATTTATTTTTTTAGTCTTTTTCTCTCTCTGTATTTCATTTTAGATAGTTCCTATTTACTTGTCTTCGAGTTCACTAATCCTTTCTTTTCCTTCTATCAATCTTTTTCTTTAAAAATTTTTAAGTGTTTATTTATTTTTGAGAGAAAGGCAGAGCGCGAGTGGGGAAACACAGAATCTGTAGCAGGCTTCAGGCTTGTCAGCACAGAGCCTGACGCGGGGCTTGAACTCACAAACCATGAGATCATAACCTGAGCCGAAGTCACACGCTTAACCGACTGAGCCATCCAGGCACCCCTAATCTTTTTCTTTAATGTTTACTTATTTATTTTGAGAGAGGGCGAGGCAGAGAGAGAGAGAGAATCCCAAGCAGGCTCCACTCTGTCAGTACAAAGCCTGACGCGGGGCTCAATCCCATGAACATGAGATCATGACGTGAGCCGGAATCAACAGTTGGACACCTAACTGACGGAGCCACCCAGGCACCCTTCTTCTGTTAAACTTATCCAGCGTATTGCTCATCTAGACATGCATGGAATTTTTCATCTCTACACGTTCAGTTTTGGTCTCTTTTACATCTTCGAACCTCCCCATCTTCTACTTTTGCCTATCTTCAGGCATCTGTCAACATAATAGGCAGAGTGAGCCCGTTAATATGTAACATGCTACTCCTTGGCTCAGAACTTTCCAGGGGCTTCTCATCTTATTCAGACAAAAAGTCAGAGTTTTTAAAATGACTGACAAAGCCTTGCGTGACTTTGACTTCACCCATTACCTCTCTGATTTTATCTCTTCCCCTCTCTCCTCTCCGTCTACTCTGACATCCTTCTACTCCTGGAATGTGTGAGGCTTGCTTCTACCCCAGGGCTTTTGCACTTGCTTTTAACTCTGCCAGAAATGCTCATCTCCTGTTTATCCACATGCTTTATCCCTTACTTCCTTCAGGGTCTTTTTTTTTTTTTTAATTTTTTTTATGTTTTATTTATTTCTAGGAGAGAGAGACAGCGTGAGCAGGGGAGGGTCAGAGAGAGAGGGAGTCACAGACCGAAAGAGGCTCCAGGCTCTGAGCTGGCAGTCAGCACAGAGCCCGACGCGGGGCTCGAACCCACGAACCGCGAGATCATGACCTAAGCGAAAGTCGGACGCTTAACCGACTAAGCCACCCAGGCGCCCCCTTCAGGGTCTTACTCAAATGTGGCCTCTGTTAAGATCGTCCCTTCCACCCCATTTTAAAAACTGCAATCTCTTCATTCGGGCATTTCCTGAATCCTTGCTTTATTTTTCTCATCGCCTTACACACTGTGCTCTTTTATTTAATGAATTGTGCTAGTTGTTAGTCTCAACACTATTAGCTCTGAAAGGGCAGAATTTTCATGTGTTGTGTTGACTCCTTTACCCTCTGCTCCTAACACAGTAGTGCTTGGCACATACCACGCACCCAGATATTTGTTTAAGCAAATAAATGAGGGTCAGTACAGGGGGTGGAGGAAGAGTTTAATAAGAAGGGGGAAAGGGGCCCCTGGGTGGCTCCGCTGGTTAAGTGACCAGCTTTTAAGTTCAGCTCTGGTCATGACCTCATGGTTTGTGAGTTTGAGCCCCACGTCAACAGCAGGGAGCCTGTTTGGGATTCTCTCCCTCTCTGCCCATCTCCTACTCACCGCCCCCCCCCCCCCGCCAAATAAATAAACATTTAACAAAATAAAAGGGGGAAATTAACACATACTAGAGAGCCATTTCCCACGTCCTTTCTCCATATCATTCAATTCTCATAACCAAGAGGCACAGTCCCCACTATAAACGTAACAGAACTTCGGAGCTGGAACCACGCGTCTCAGGACAGCTAAGTAGCAGGACTGGGACTCGAACAGGTGCCCTCCGTCAGTTGCCATGACTTGAGGTCAGTACCCGTTCAGCAAAGGCCTGAAGGGATAGGCCTGAAGCTCCTTTCAACTCCGATTTCACTCGGGACCATTTCCCCGAAGGAGGAGCAGAGTTTCTGCCGCAGACTTGGTACAGGCAATTCCGTGCTTCTGAGTTACAGCAACCTGAGAAAACTCCGGCATGCAGGCTGAGCACACCACCTGCGGCTACCCATGAGAGCCTGGGACTTATTTTTAGCCACAATAGAAGTGCCGGATATCTTCTAGGAGAGCTGGCAGCTGGCGGGCTGCTGATGCAGCTGTGTTTATGGAAGCTGGTGGCAGAGGAGAGTGCGGGGGGTTGGCAAGGAGGCAGGAGGGGCTGAATCCACCTGACGCTTGCGGATGCTCCGATGTCCGGTGGCTTTGGCTGGAAAGTTGCGAGTCAAAAATTATCGCTGAGAAGAGAGGGTCGTGCGGATCCTTTGGAGACTGCAGAGAGCATGGGAGCGCCTGGCTTCCCCGAGTGAGAGCATCTGTCGAAGCGGTCCCGTACGAGACCTGCCCACTAGTTCCCGGGCTCTTCCTGCTCTCTTATCCAGGAATAAATAAAAGAACAGAAGGGCATTCAAATAATGCATCTGCAAAGCATGGCAGTTCATCTGATCGTGCCGGTAGTGGTCAGACCTGCCAGCTGAAAGCAATCTCCAACACCTCCTTCTACGGAAGTCCTCAAATACTGGGCCCCTGTTTTCTCCTAGGGAAGGCAGAACAAAGTTCTTTTTCTAAAAAACATTTTTAAATGTTTGTTTATTTTTGAAAGAGAGAGATTGAGAGAGAGAGAGAGCAGGGGCAGGGCAGAGAGAGAAGGGGGCGCAACATCTGAAGCAGGCTCCGTGCTGACAGCAGAGAGCCTGATGTGGGGCTCGAACTCACAAACCACGAGATCACGACCTGAGCTGAAGTCAGATGCCTAACCAACTGAACTACCCAAGTGTGCCAGAAAAAAGCTCTTAAAGGAGTCATCTGTGGACTCTTCTTGAGGAGAATCAAGGTTGAAACTTTTTCTAGTAGGTTTTTTTTACATTTAGTTATTTTTCAACATTTAGTTATGTTTTTCAATTTTCAAATACAAACAGAAGCAAAGCAAATAGCATAATGAACCCTCAGGTATCCCTCACCCGGCTTCACCAGTCAATGTGCCCGCCTTATTTCATAGGCCCCCACCCACTCTGAAGTTATTTTCAGTGAATCTCAGCACATCATTTCATCTGAAAATATTTCAGTGTGTACCTCTAAAATATGCGGAATCTGTAAAAAATGAACAACCACAATACTACCTTCGCACTTTAAAAAACAATGAACAATTTCTTAAAATCAAATATACAAGTATTCAGAGTTCCAAATTGTCTAAACAAGCTTTTCCCCCCTCTCACTTTGTTGAAATCAGTATCTCAAAAAAGGTTCATCTCTTTCCTCTCTTCTTGGTAATTTATTGCTGAAGAAAGCAGGTCATTTTTCCTAGAGAGCTTTCCACAGTCTGGATTTTTCTGATCGCATTCCCCATGGTGCCGTTCAACACATTCCTCTGTAAATTTATTAATTTATGAACTGTCAATTTGTTTCCTGTAAATTGGTGGTTAAGTCCAGAGATCTGATGCGGCTCAGATTCAATTCTGTGGTAAAAAAAATATATCATAGGTTGTGGTGCCTGGCTGGCTCTGTCGGAAGAGCACGCAACTCTTGATCTCAGGGTCATAGGTTTAAGCTCCACATTGGGTATAGAGATTCCTTTAAAGAATACCTCAAGGTGACGCTATGTACTTCTGTCAGAGGCAGCAAACGTCTGGGGTGTGTGTGTGTGTGTGTGTGTGTGTGTGTATGTGTGTGTGTGTGTGTGTGTGTGATGTTAGCACCCTGAAATCATTGCCTAGACCTCATTAATTGATGCCTAATGAATTTTAAGGAACAAATGTGGCTGCAGTGGCTGTCTCTGAGTAATGCATTCGGAAGAGCATTTCCTGGAGAATGTGTTGTTATTTCCAAGTCATGAAGACAGTCTTGGAAGACTGTGCTGGTGGCTGCACTAAGGGGCTGATCCTGGGCCCTTTAGGGAAGCTTGGCCTGTGTGGGTCTTGGTCAACTCTGTGCAGTGTTATGACGGTCTTCCCCACTAGAGGACACTGTGGCTCCAGGACTTCACGTGATTCTCCGTCTGAGTTGCAACTTGGAGGCCCACCGAAGGCCACACCTTTGGTGTGCATTTATTAGGCACCAACTGTGTGCCTCTTGGGTCAAAGGCAAGGATGAAAGAGGTCAAACACAAAACTCTGTGGGACTGTTTCCCAAGGTAGTCTCTTTGTATTTGCCTTTAAACAGAGGTGTTTCTCCATCTGTTGGAAACCCGTTAGACCCCCACAGGGTGGTGCCTCCTGCCTGAAGCTGCAAATTTGGTTACTTGGTGTTGGATTTTTTTTTAAACAACTGCAGTATATGGGGTTTTTGGAATGTGAACGTATCCAAGAAAGATGCCAAAGTGTATTCATCTCTGAAATAATTTATTCATCTATTCAACACCATGTATTGAGTATCCAGGGGAAAAGGGAAGGAAAAAGGATGCTTACTTACAGAGAGCTACTCTGTGCCAGGCACTGTCCATCCTTTATATCTACATCCTAGCAAGATGTGTCATATTAGCCTTGTGTCAATGCAAGGAAACTGAGTCTCGGGGAGCCTAAGTGAACTAACTCAGTGAAGGTTATCCTGCCAGATGCAAATGAAAGTCTGTGAATAAGTATGTCTGTTTTCCACTAAGCCCCTAGATGCCACGCTGCCAGCATGATACCAGAAAATAAAACAAGGCAATTACAAAGGCATCCTGCCCTTATGGAGGTCATGATGTAATACAGGTCCCCGTCTGCAGGGGGCAGCCCACTGACCAGCAGCAACAGGGCACGACTGGAGACTGGAGCTCCTCCGCAGGAGTGTGTGGACTGCCCACCCGCCTCACCACCTGCCCCATGACCCAGGCTTTTGGGGGCATCTGCATGACTCAGACCATGACCACCAACCCGCCTGGGATACGTAGAAAAACCACGACAGAGGTAGCCTGTAGTTTTCATGGAGGAAGATGCAGGCAGACACATGCATTGTCAAGCAAAGGCGATGAGTTCGTGAACATTCAGTGCTAATGTAGCAAATAATTTAGGATGCCCTTCCAGTTATTCGTATTTTCAAACCCACTTAACCACCCCCGCCCCCAGCCTCGTCCCTACTGCCTCGTGGTTCAGGGCTGGCAGCGCAGCTGAACTCTCACATCGCAAGAGCCCAAGCTGTGTAATTGGCTAAATGCAGTCAAATACATTAAGGCGAGAGAATGACAGCTGGCAGCTGGGAAAATGAACTAACTGGCTAAAGCTGGGAAAGAAGATACAGGTGGCAGGTGTCTAAAGAAACAGAGGAGTGCTTGGAGAGGCCCAATCCCGAAGCCACTTCAACCTCAGGCAATCACAGCTGCAAGGTTCTGGGGAGAGGACAAGCGTGGGTGTGCTTTAAGCCACCACCCTCCTCCAAACGAGCCCTAGGATAATGAATGAGCCATCAGCCAGCGCCTTTGCTCTCCGAGGAAAGGACCTCCCTCTGCAGACCGTCCCTCTGCAGATACAACTGTGCCCCGGGAACCATCTGGCAAATGTGCCCGTTCCTTCAGCATTTCTGCTATTTCCCTGACTTGCAGCCCCTTTTCCTTGGGTATAAATTGTTGCGGCGAGCCAAGCCAGCAGAATGCTTACAGCGCTTCAGAGGTTTTCCCCAAGGCTGGTTATCGCCATGGCTCGCAGCCTATGAGGCTGCTTGCAGCTAACGGAGCACTTGGACGCATGCATTTTCTTCTGTGCTGCTCTCGTGTATTTCGGAGGATGCAGAGCGGGCGTGTGAGCTGCAGACCACAGCTGCAGCGGCCAGACTGAGCGCACTTCCGTTGCAGGACGTCCTTCACGGAGAAGGGGCAGGTTAACTCCATCTCTCTGCAGAGGACTTGGACAGCTCCCCAAGGAGCCACAACAGGCTGCCACAGCTGGAGGACAAATCACGTGCTCTGGCCACACACGGGAGGATGCCCAGCAACCCTGACTGCCCAGGGCCCCATTTTGCTCAGGACCACGTTCCTCTTCTGACCCGGCCTGACGGTGTGCAAGGCTGGAAAAATTGTGGATCGCCTTGGGGCCACTTGAGCCATCCCCCAATTTCCAGCCTGCTTCACCGATTCTAGTTCAGAGAACAGATAGAGGCTGGAGATGGAAGGGGAGACTCTCGTCAGTCTTTCATATCCTTACTGTTGTGCCTCATGAACAGGGAGGCCCGGCTGAGCCATCGATCGCAAGCCCCCTCACCCCCATCCAGGGAGTACTGGACTGTTCCAGAAGGGCGGGAGAGGAAGCAGTCGATGCAAAGATTCTCAGAATGTCCCCATCACCTAACGAGTAGGCAGTTTCCATGCAGATTTACACCTTCCTGCCTTGGTACGTGCGGTAGCCTCCATCTCGAACACATCAAGTGTCATCCACCTGGCGAACTCCTACTTGGTCTTCTCAGATTCAGCTCCAGCATCACCTCCTTGGCCCCCCTTTCTGCCAGCCACACACTTCGCGTACATCTCTACTCAGTACCCATCACACGTACTTGTAGGAGTTTTTAGCGTGTCCTCTCCACCTGCCTTAGAGCCCACTGTGGGCGGTGACTACGTCCCATTCATCTCCGTGTCTGCAGCTGCCGTCTGCAAAGAGGTTTATAGGCATGGTTTTGGAATAGAAAGTTGGACATCATGGGATTTCAAGATGGATTCTCCCACTGCCACCTCTTAGTCCCCAGGGTCACATGGCTAAATAGTGACAGAGCTTGGACATGAACCCAGGTCTGCTGACTCCTGGACCTGCTCACAAGCAGTAAGGAATCACATCCTGCTCCGTATTTCCCCCCTCCGGCCGGGCTGGGGAGCAAGCAGAATTTGCTAGAATAGGCTAGTGGCAGGAGGGAGAAGGGTGACTCAGCTGTATTTTCGGGCTCGGGGAGAGGCCACAGCTCATCTCGTCTGACCTCTGCAATTTACAGGCCTACAGGGCTGAGGTGCTTTGGTCAAGGTCATGCAGCAAGTTGTTGGCAGAGCAAGAATGAGAACGCAGGCCTCCTAATCCCCAGAAGAGGTAAGACCCTCCCACCCCAGAGAGACCCAAGCCCTCCAGTCCAGCTGCTCCCGGAGGGGCAGGTTCCTGGAGTCCTCGACTCCTCTGGGCCTTTCTTTCCTTCTCCTGGTGGCACAGCACTTAAGTAGGGTGCGTTCTGCATAAATAATAAGGCACGCTTCCCTTCCAGGGAGGAAGGCCGCGTCTGGGCAGGCAGTGTGACAGATGGTATTTACAATGTGCGCGGAGAAGTTCTCACACAGCCTCACTTGGGCTGCGCGGCGGAGAGATGGAGGAGGCAGATCTGAGTGCCCACCGTCTCACTCCCCTGCCCGGCGTTCCCGGGCGGCGGCTGCCGCTGCTGTGTCCCCATGATCAGACAGCCTGCCTCGTGGGCCCCCTCACCGGAGTAGGTGCCGGATTAATGAGATTCTTTCCCAGAGGAGGCTGAGAAGGCCCCGTGAGGCCAGACGCCCGGCAGCCTTCTCAGGAATCCTGACTTCTGGCTTGCCTTCCTTCGGCCTGGAGGAGTATAAACAGGACAGGTCTATTCGCGGGGCGAATACTTTTTGAGAGTTTCCCCTGTGCCGGGAACCCTCCTAGGAGTCACAGACACCGCTGTGAGCAAACAAAACCCAGCCCTTGCCCTCATGGAGGGTACACTTGAGCGGAAGGCTCGCCATGGGCCTCGTGGCAGCTTCTTCATGTTTCTTCCTCTCTGCACAGCTCGCTGGACTCCTCGTAGGAGCCGGCACTGTGCAGTGGTGCCTGAAAGCCACCCACTCCCCTCCTTCTGGGAGGAGCTTGCGCATGTGCTTTAAGAGAAACAAAGCAGGCAAACAGACCCGTGGCTTCTTCTCTAGCGCCAGACATTCCCCGACGTCTATGGCTTACCAGCCCACAGCCAGACAAGCCGCCCCACTCGGGCACCCTGATTCAGCCCTGCCTGGTTGCCCTGGGAGAAAGTGACTGCAAGCACTAGTTGGGACCAGCGGCACTCACCACATTAGGGTTTTCTTTTCTTTTTTTTTTTTTTTCCCTTTGACTCTTTTTCTTTCTTTCTTTTTTTTCTCTTTTCTTTTTTTAAGTAGGCTTCATGCCCAGTGTGGAGCCCACCCCAGGGCTCCAACTCATGACCCTGATATCAAGACCCAGACGTTTAACCAACTGAGCCACCCAGGTGTCCCACCTCAACTCTTTTTTTTTTTTTTAAATATTTTTATTTCTTTCTAGGAGAGAGAGAGAGAGAGAGAGAGAGAGCGTGAGCAGGGGAGGGTTAGAGAGAGAGGGAGACACAGACTCTGAAATAGGCTCCAGGCTCTGAGCTGGCAGTCAGCACAGAGCCCGACGCGGGGCTCGAACCCACGAACCACGAGATCATGACCTAAGCGCAAGTCGGACGCTTAACTGACTAAGCCACCCAGGCGCCCCCCACCTCAACTCTTTTTTTTTTTTTTTAAATATTTTTATTTCTTTCTAGGAGAGAGAGAGACAGCATGAGCAGGGGAGGGTCAGAGAGAGAGGGAGACACAGACTCTGAAACAGTCTCCAGGCTCTGAGCTGGCAGTCAGCACAGAGCCCGACGCGGGGCTCGAACCCACGAACCGCGAGATCATGACCTAAGTGCAAGTCGGACGCTTAACCGACTAAGCCACCCAGGCGCCCCCCACCTCAACTCTTAAAATAAGAAATTTGCTGAGGCGAATGGAGAATCCTATCCCCTCCTCCGAGCCCAGCCATTTTAGTGTCCCCATATGTAAACTGGAGGCAATTGTTATCTATTCGGCTTTACCTCCAAAAGGCCAGCTTTCTGAGGATGAAATGGAATGACAAACGTAGAAGTGCTCTGACATGAAGGCAGCAGGCAGACAATTGTATTTTTATTATGCAGAGGAACCTTTTCTCCAGGACAGAAAACTCGTTTCTTGTTGGGGGCTGAGAGTAATAACTATGTAATTAGACTTCGTGTCATATCAACACATGCTCTGTTTCTCATTAAACAGACATTTGTTCAGCTCCTACGGTACGGAGTGCAACGTGGCACACTGTGATGGATGTAAAATTGAACAGGCCATATCCTCTCCTTCAACGGACACACATTCTTGAGTAAAGAAGATAGAACTTAAAGGAAGGGGCGGTCCATTTGGGCTGGAGGGTTCAGGAAGGGCTTCGGGGAGGAGGGCCTGCATCACAGAGAGGTGCACCTGATTGAATGGGCTGCTTACAGAGGAGACACGACTGACCTCTTGCATAACCAAAGGCCACATAGAGTGTGGGAGGCCCAAAGAGAGCCAGAAGTGGCACCCTGGGGACCAGCCAAGCCCCAAGGAAATGGCACAGAAGGAAGCTGAGAGCCAGCAAAGCAGCTTAGAGTTTCCCTGAACATGAGGTTGGCTACATTTTGGAACTTGAGAGAGTTTCCTGTCTGCCTTTCCAAGCTTCGCTTTTGGGAGCCCACGCCTCTCTTTGAAAGGGTTTGGTGTCTGTGAACTTAGACATCTTTCAGTAATGATTTAAGTGACTCGGCAAATTGGGGGCCCTGGAGGGAGTGAGAAAGGAAGAGACTAAAGGAAAGCAGCGTTGAGCTGTTTGATCTTCAAGACAGCAGGCAATAATGCAAGAATGTAGGAGCTGGAATAGAGGGTGGTTGGATTCCAAGTGGCGGTCTCCTCCCTGAGCGGTGTCTGCTGTTCGGACTTGCAGGCTTCAAACATGACTGGGGGATTCCTGGAAGACAAAAGAATTCAGGGCTGGGGCTTGGATCTCAGTCAAAAATAACTCATGTCTTCATCTCAGGCAGGCAAACGGCAGGAACTGTTTGCAGGTTTCTCAGAAGATGGGGGCTCCGCATGGTGGGAGGGGACCGTGAGGGTCAGTTTGGATCTGCTTTAGGGAGAGAAAAGGGACTTGAGGGGTGCATGCCTGGCCGAGGGAGACGTCCAAATGGGAAACTGTTGCTGGAGAAGAGGCCCGAGCCCCAGAAGTTCTGGAGAAAAGCACCCCTGTTCACCAGTCCCCCCTCCCCGCTCTGCACTGCCATTTGCTTTGGGCAGTAATTACAGCCTTTAATGTTCCTTCCCCGGCTTCTCATTAGCTCATGTTGTCCACCAACTCCTTGGCTCCCCTCACCTGGCTTCCCCCTCCCAGTGGCTCCCTCTGGCTGCCCACCCCCCACCTGCTGGCAACACCTTGTTCTAACCCTCAGGTTCAGATCCTTAAAACTACACTCTTCCCTCTCCCTGGTGGGTGCGCCTTAGAGACCCTGCCCCCAAACAGCTCTCTTCTTCCCTCCCTCCTTTTCTCACCAGGCTGTAATCAGAGGATTATTTGGTTTTCCTCCCAGGAGGCCAGGGCCCCGGTCTTAACTCCCTTTGTATTCTCAGCACCTCGGCCAGGGTCTGGTTAATAATGGCCACTTGCAATGTTAGTTGAATTGCTGCCAACTTAATCTCCCTAAAATGTGGCTCCAGCTAGAAGCTATCACTGCTTCTCCCTCACCCACCGAGCAAGGTCCTAGCTCCTCAGCCTGGCACTCAAGGACTTCTGCGACATGGTTCTCCCCCCCTGGCCACCCCTACTTTGTGCTCAACCGCTGAGTTGTTCTTAACACAGTCTGCGGTTTTCCTATCTCTGTTCCTTTGGTGCGGTCATACCCTTCCACCCCCACCCCAAAGCTGCCCCATCTTTCAAGGCTCATCTCTGAACTGAGTTTGACTCTTCAGAACTCAGACTGCTCTCTGCCAGGTTCGTATCCTGTTCTGCATCGACTGAGAGTGTCTTGTTAGGAACTTGAAGAGAGGTCCTGGGTGTGGAGTGCTTACAAAATGAAGAGCAGGGTATCAATCAATGCCAAGCAGCCCTTGTTTGCTGTTATTTCTCACCAGACCTAGGGTTCTCTGAGGGCAGGGCCCGTGTACAATTACCCCAAGGCATCTCCAAGTGCCTGGCCCATGGCAGCCATTCAGTGAAAGTGAGTAGGCACCGATACCCATTCCTTCCTCTGTCCCCAGGGTGGCGCAGAATGTGCTGGTCCCCAGGTTATCTTAGTCTGGAGTGGCACAGAAGCTATCAGACAGCCTGGCCACTCCCCTCCCTCAGAGGGGCCCCAGGCCCCATGTCCCGCTGCGCGGCTCGCTGGGGAGTGGGCTGTACCTAGCTGCGGATTCCCCTGGGGCTCAGGGGTGAAATGGACTGGCTGGCTGGCAAGGCTGAGGCAACACTGAAGGCAAAAGGTGAGAGTATGGCCTCAGGTTCACAGAAGAGATTGGATGTTACACCTCGCCTCCAAGGCCAGATGGCCATTCTCCTTCCAGCCAGGGCCAGGGAAAGGGAAGCAGTCTCCTGAAGGGAAGAGTCTGGGTAGTGGTTGGCAATTCTCTCCTAGGATACTTCTGGTGTGGGTGAGATGTTCCTTGGGCAGACAGAGGAACAAGACACCCTTCTGGATACTTCTCAGATCCCCCCTCTCCCCTAACTGCTGCTGTGCTCGTGATCTCTTCCTTGGACGGCATCTCCACCTTCCAGTGCTTAAGCCAACCTCCTCCTGTCTATCTTCCATATTCCAGCCAGAAGGATCTTTTAAAATAGGATTCTTGCGCTCACAATCCTTCAATGGCTCCCCTTTGGCCTTAGGTAGAGTCCAAGCCTCTTTCTCATGAAACTCACAGCCCTTTACACCATCCCTTCGCGGCCGGCCTCTTCACATGAAATATCCCGATCTCATGTGCCGCCACACCAGGTTGTGTGCAGTTTCGCTGCCAAGCCAGACCCCCTCGTGTGCCCGGCCTTTGCCCACGGTGTTTCCTCTGCCTGGAATGCCTTCCCTTTGGGTTTCTGTTTGCCTGGTTCTGGAGACATATCCTTTGGGAAGTCTTCTTGGGCCTTCAAGGACCCCATCCTTTGAGTTTCTATACCCCCTGGAGGTCTCTGGCTGTCCCCACCAACCAAACGGTTTCTGGAGGGCAGGGTCCGGAACCTATTTATCTCTGTATTCCCAAAGCCCTGTCACTGGCACTCAGGAAGAGCTTCGTAAATGTTCAGAGAATGGAACTGAGCCTGCCAAGGTCCCTTCTATTTTTTTTTTAATTTTTTTTTAATGGTTTATTTATTTCTGAGAGAGAGAGAGAGAGAGTGTGTGAGCAGGGGAGGGTCAGAGACAGAGGGAGACACAGAATCAGAAGCAGGCTCCAGGCTCTGAGCTGGCTGTCAGCACAGAGCCTGCACGGGGCTCGAACCCACAAACTGTGAGATCATGACCTGAGCCGAAGTCGGACGCTTAGCCGACTGAGCCACCCAGGCGCCCCGCCAAGGTCCCTTCTAGAGGCGATGACAGAGTCCAGCAGGTGGATAAGAGGTGCAAAGAAACCAAAGGGCAGCTGGGGCCAGAACACCGTGCAGCCTGCTGGGCATCTCAGCAGAGTGGCTGCTGCCCCTCTGAGCCCTGCTTCCCCTCACCGCGCCCCCAGGCTTGTTGACCCACTGGTCCAGTCCCAGGCACCTAAGTGGAACCAGCACCCATAGTGGTCATGCAGATGATATGGGGAGGGTGGGGAGGAGGCAGTGACACCACCTCAGGGCCTCATGCTTCCTTTTGTCCTTCTGGGCTCCTTTCCACAAAGGAGTTAGGCCTCTCTTCTGTCCCCCCGAAGGCTGTTTTCAAAATCACACCCAGGCAGACAGTTTTATTTACAAGGAAATCTTGGCAGGATCTTGACTTGTTAGTAGAGTAGGGGTGGGGGAGGGTGGTGAGAAACAAAAATAGTTGAAGCCATCACACTTTCTGAAACTGAGATGAAAATTGGTGTCTGTTGCAAACTCACCTAATTAGAACAGAGTTAATTTCCTCCTCCGTGTTTAAGGGGAGCAGCCAGTGTCGGGTGAGAGGGTCACAGGTTAGATCCCGGGGCTGGGGTTGCGAGTCTGCTTTATGATGAGAGCATTAACTGCAACTTTCGGTGTTGGAAGAGTCTCCCTCGCTGAGAGGGAGAGAGAGGAGCAGAGACCAGTGAGTGGGTGGGTGTCGGCTGTTAGGACGACGACTGCAAGGGGACTGACTGACCAGGAGCCAGTCCCTGCGCTTCTTGGGAGAGATGGCACCTGTCCCAGCAGACCGCTGGACCCGTTTGCGGCAAAGCCTCGGTTTCTGGGGAGACAGTCTCCCGAGAGGACTTTGCTGCAGGGAAACAACACCCCTCCCTTTTTTTTTCTTTAAAAGATCCCCTATTCCTCTGATCTAACTTCATCGCTATTTGCTTTCGTTTCTTTCCCTCCCATCTCCCACTTGGGGCACTTCTCTGGGCTTGCTCCTGTCAACCTGGTCCAATGAAGCCCGGGGCACTGTCACAGAGGTCTCCCGTAGGGAGGATCTGGGGTCCCGGCAGCCCCTGTCTGACTTCTCCCATCCCAGAATCACTGGACCTATCTGGACCTCCCAGAATCTGAGGCCGAAAGGAGGGGAAGAGACACAGAAGGGTGTTCAGGATCCCGTCCTGCCAGCACCCCGCCCCCAGTTCACTCCCAGTTAACCCCGACGCTGCCAACTTAGTGAAAACCTCTCCTCTGCCTCCTTCACGCATCTGCAGCCTCCAAGTGATCGTTAACCCGGTGGGACTCGGGAAGTGGGCACTGCACCCCACCCCCGCCCCGAGACAAACCCGGGCCTCGGATGGAGGCTGGTGGTAACGGGGCCAGGGCCGGCGCGGCGCTCCCCTCCCCGCCCCCGCCCCCGCCCCCGCCCCGGGCGGTGCAGCCACTTCCCCGCCAGCCCCGCCGCAGCTCGGCCCCTTCTCCTCCCGGGGCCGCGCCGCTCTGACCGATTTGGCTCTGGTGGTGGCGCCCGGGGCGGGGGACGGCGGTCCCCGGGAGCAGCCCCGCCCCCTCCCGCGCGCCGCCCCCGAGGAGTCCGCGGGGAGGAGGAGACTCCGGCGCAGAGCTGGGGCCGCGGGAAGCGGGAAGGGAGCGCGGGGAGCCGCGGGGCCGGGGCCGGCCCAAGGGCGCCCTCGCCTCCGAGCCGGGCGTGGGGGCCGGGGCGGAGGCTGAGACCGGCGGGGCCGCGGGCACGGAGAAGTTTGGCGGCGAGGGGCCGGGCGTCCCGGGGTGGCGAGGCGGCGGCGCGGGGGCCGGGGCCATGGGGGCGGGCGCGGGCGGCGGGGCTGGCGCGGAGGCGGCGCGGTGCGCACAGAGCCCCCGGGGCTGTGCGGCCGGCGTCGAGCAAAGTTAGCCCGGCGCCCCGGGACGAGCCCCGCAGCCGCCCGCCAGCCCTGGACCCCGCGTCGGCATGGGCGAGCATCCCAGCCCGGGCCCCGCAGTGGCC
Organism: Hyaena hyaena; assembly: GCF_003009895.1. Taxonomy (NCBI): domain Eukaryota; kingdom Metazoa; phylum Chordata; class Mammalia; order Carnivora; family Hyaenidae; genus Hyaena; species Hyaena hyaena. The sequence goes on along the minus strand of NW_024080642.1, from coordinate 1,646,331 downwards.
GCCTGCGCCGAGGCGGAGCGCATCGAGGAGCTGGAACCCGAGGCCGAGGAGCGGCAGCCAGCGGCGCCGGAGGACGTGAGTGCCCCCTCCCCCGCCCGGGCAAACTTTCTGGGGGCCACTGTGGGGGAGCTGCCCCCGTCTCTCCCCGGCGGGGCAACTCGGAGGCTTCAAGGTGACGCGGGAGCGCCCCGGATTGGCCGGGTCCCCGCGGGCAGGAGAGGGCGGAGGGGCCGGTCTCCCCCAAACGCGCGCGCGCCACCCCCCGCTCCGGCGGTTTCCCTGCGGGACGCGGCCGGGCCGCTGCGCTGGGGACCCGTCTGCCGCCGGAGCCCCCTCCCCGCCGGCTGGTGCAGTGCCCGGGACACGGCGTTTTCCCGCAGAGGCGGCCGCGTCACAGCAGTGACTCCCCCTCCCCTCCCACTCGCGACCTGCGGGCTCTCTGAGCCCGGGGGACGAGCGGGCGCCGCAGAGTCCCTGGCACCCAGCAGCGCCGACCGGCCTGGCGACCCCCTTCTTCGCTTCCGGATTAGCTCCCTCCTTGCACCTGCCCTGTCGCGACACTGATTGAAATTCAAGCCGGCCCCAGTCCGCGAACCGGGCCGGAGGAGGGAGAGGGGGCGTACTGGGAGCCCAGGAGTCCCAGACCGAGTCGGTGCCTGCGACGGTCCCCCGGGCGAGGATGGGGGCGGGGGCTGCCCCAGAGGGCTTCCCTGCCATCTGCCGCCGGAGAGTCTCCTTCCCTCCGGTCCGGGGAGCCATCTGCGGAGCCCGCGCCGGGGAGTCCTGGGAACTGGAATTTCCTGAGCTACTCCCTCCCGAGGTTAACCTGCAGACCCCGGCGAAAACCTGGGCAGACGCTCTGCCTTGCCCTCGCCGTCTCTCAGAATGGGGAAATGGAGGTGACGCCAGGTCCCCCAACCTGCTAAACCTCAGCCGACAAGTCTGAATGAATGTGCCCCAGGGGAGCTTAACGTCTTCCCTTCCCTCTGGTTCCCGCGGTTAAACCTCTCACCTGCCTCCCGGGCCCCGGGCCCCGGGCCCCGAAGCCCTGTGCTCCCCGCCCTCAGGTATCACCAGTTAGACTCAGCCTTGAGAGAGGCTGCTTAGATTTCAGTGCTTTCCAGAGACCCCTCCTCCCAAACTGCAGGCAAGATGTTCGTAGTTATGCAGGCTGAGGTTTCCTGACTAGGGGTCTCTGGCCCCCAGCAGGGTGGGACTGATGGGATTGCACCCGGGTGTGCTTTCCCAGGTATGGGAAGAAACACGGCCACAAGCTTTAGGCGCAAGTTATTAGAGGCCCTTGGGCAGAGTTGGATGCCTTTATTTAGTCATTGTTGAGAATCACCCCTGTTCTGTTTATCCCTTCTGCCTGTCTCCAAGTGGGGGACAACTGAGTTCCCTCCCTTTGCTTAGTGCACTTGGGGAGCTGTTCCCACATTCCCCCTGGTGTCTTGTGGCGGGTCCCTGAGTCTGGACAGCAACTGGGAGGCAATGTCCGGAGTCTCAGGGGGCTAGAGAGTCCTTGGTGATAAGTGTGTGTTTCTCTTTCTCTCTCTCTTCTCTTCCTCCTCTTGTGCATGGCCTCCCTCTCTACCAGCACTGGAAAGTCCTGTTTGATCAGGTACGTGAGCATTTAAATCCCCCCACTTCCTCCCAGCGCTCCCCGCAATCGGCCTCCCTGCCTGCGTGGGCTTCCCCGGCTCTGCACTCCTGAGACGGTGACGCGGGGTGGGGGCGTGGCTTAGCGCATCTCCGAACGCGGCTCTCCACTGCTCTCCAGGTTTCAGGAGTAGGCGGTGGGCTCCCCGGAGAGATCCTTTCCTCCCTCCTCCTCCCAGCTCCGCCTCCCCAGAGCTCCGTTTAAACCACATAGAAATTGGACAATAGGTATCGAGAGCCTGGGACATTCTCTTTATGCCAGGCGATTGCAGTGGGGGGCTGGGGAGGGCTGAGGTTAACATCCCCTGCCTTTCCTACCTCCACCCTCAGAGATCCAGGTGGCTACCACTGAAGTCAGATCTCTGGCGTCCTTGGAGGGTGACTCACAGTATGGGCTCTTTTGAAAGCTGACTCTAACTTTGCGGCACACGGATGAGAGAGTTAGGGGGAAATTGCACGTGATTGTTTGCAACACCTCGCGTCTAGGTGTGGGGGATGGAGTTAGAAACGCCAGCTTTGGAATCCATGGATGGACGTTTGACCTTCAGCAAGGAAACAGTTTCTTCTTTGCTGGGTGCTCCTGTTGAAAGCGTTTGTGTGTTTCCCTCTCCCTCTCCATTCCTCGATGCAGGGGGAATAGTGAACGCTGCCATCCCGCAGTCAGCATGGTTGTGCCACGAAGTTTGTGCAACTTTAAGAGCCCTGTCTGGTCGGGCCAGAGGGCACCTGTTGGATTGGAGAAGAAGATGGAGCTTTAAAAGTAGCTTGGACCAGACATTGTCCTGTTGCATGCAGGGAAAGCGTTTGAAAGTTTTGTTGTTGTTTTCTTTTGTTTTTTAGCAGGGATCCAAGCAGTGCTCTGGAAAGGTCCTGCGTGATTGCAGGGTGGAGGCGAGGTGGGTTGCAGGCATGAGGGAAACTAGTCAGGGTGTTTGGATGACGGTGAGAACGGAAAGGAAGAGGGACATGGCAGTGGGGCGATTGGAAGACCTTATTGCCCCTGAGTCGATGAGTGAAGCACATAGATAAAACTTTGAGATTCTGAAGCTGGGAGGAAAAAGGGAAAGTCTGGGTGGGGGCGGCTGCTGGCAAAGACGACAGCTTTGGTTTCAGACAAGTTCAGTTCGGGGAACCCACTAAACGCAGGTGCCCAAGTGGGACTGAGGTACGCAGAGCGACAGCCGGGCGTCCTGGCAGGCCTGGGCCGGGGCTTGGGGGTGTCCTCCACATTAGCACGAGGCCTGGCCATGGTCTGGGGAGCGTCCACCCGGCTCCTGTCCCAGGGGGCTGGCGCATCTCTCCCTCTGCTCCCACATGCCACCCACTCTCCCTCCGGCTCCTAAGAGCACAGCAGCTGCTGGCCTGCTGCCCTGAGGCAGGAGGGGCCGCCTGCTGCCACCGATACTAAGACCAGCAAGCTGTCAGCCCTTCACACCTCCTGCCAGATTTAGAATCAGAACCTAGAACAAAGTGTTTCTTTTTCTTTTTTTCTTTTTTTTTTTTCCCCTCTGTGTCTCTTTCTCATTCGATTGGTTTTCTGTGTCTGTGTTTACATTTTAAAAGGAACTGTTTGGGTGAATGGAGGAAAACTTTTAGTAGGAAGAATTTGGAGCAGAGAGGGGAGAGGAAGTGCTGAGAGCAGAGCCAATGTGTAGCGAAATAGCGGGTGGTCTGTGAAATCCATTTCCTCCTACTGGAGGGGGGGTCCCTCGTGCCACAACCGAACATCCCCTACTTCTGGGAAAGCCCACCCAGATACCCTTCCAGACAGACAAAATTAATTCTAGGAAAGAAACTCCCAGACTTTCTCCCGGGTAAAGCATTTTTTTGGTCACAGTAATTTCTTCCCCGTCCCTCACGTGACATTAGAAGCCCATTTCTGTTGCCTTCCTTCCTGGGGGTACTTTGTGTTTAAGGAGAGCCTCTCCTGGGCAGGGGTTGACCTCTGGCAGATTTCCTCTGTGTTCCTGTCCCCCTGCTTTGTGAAGCTGCCCCTGGGGTCATTCCCCCCAAGGGGCTAACCGGAGAGTAGGTAGGAAGCTTCAGACTCGGAACTTCAGGATGCTAGGTCCTTCAGAAAGCGGAAGGGTTTTCCCCTTGCCTCTTCCTGTGGGCCTGCTAGAAGGTACGACTTGAGGGTTGGTGGACTTGGTGCACTAGGAAAGATTGTTTGACTGGGGGTTGAGGCGGTCGCCCAACCATCTCATACAGAACTAGCCCTGGAGCACCTGGGTGGCTCAGTGGGTTGAGCATCCGACTCGTGATTTCAGCTCAGGTCATGATCCCAGGGTTGAGGGATCAAGCCCCACATTGGGCTCCATGCTGAGCACAGAGCTTGCTTAAGATTCTCCCTCTACCCTCCCCTCTACTTGTGCTTGCTCTCTCTCTCTCTCTCTCTTTCTCAAATTAAAAAAGAAAGACAGACAGACAGAAAGAGTCCTAACTAGTTGAACTGGGGTGGGTGGGGTGGGTGGGGTCTGACGCCTGTCAGAGTCTCTGCAAGTCTCTGCAAGCTGATGTGTCCCCCTTCCGGAGGTCGGTGGGATGAGAAGCCGGCCCCCGTCAGTCCTCCTTTCCCTCCTGGGTCAAGGAAACCCCAGTGATCATCCAGTTTCAAATTGGGACCTGCTGTCTGGTTCTTCAGCACATAGAGTCCCTTTGACCCAACATGAAGCTAATTAAGCCTCAAGGTCGAGACGCTGTCCCTTCGCCTATTCATCCTGTGTGGTCACCCCCCCCCCCAACTAAATGGCCAGGATGCCTTTTGTGGGAGTTCGAAGTGAAGGAAACAGGTGACCCCCGTCCCTGGAGGTTTACCTGCCCCACAGGTGTTCTGGGAATTTGTCAAGCAGGAGAGTAGCATGTCATCCCTCCTCACCCCACCCCTGACCTCTTCCCCGTGGGTCCTGGAAGTTGTAGCAGGCAGGACACGCAGAGGTCATCGCTCCAACCCCTAGATGTTCCGTATGCTTTGTTTCCTATGTACACTTCTGCTGGGAGAATTGCCTTCGCATAGACTCAGGATCTTAATGGTTTTCCAAAATATTAGATTTTAAAGTTACCTAAATACAAATCTGTGGTTATAGTGTAATATCATGGTATTACATGATATTTTTCTATATTTCTTATTTTTCTATAGTTGGATTGGTTGAACTTTTCCTTCATGATTCCTCCTATTGCTTTGGACCCAGGGCAGTCTTCATCTGTCTTTATTTATTTGATTATCTTATTTTTTAGAAGTTTATTTGTTTAGAGGAGCCTGGGTGGTTCAGTCGGTTAAGTAGCTAACTCTTGATCTTGGCTCAGGTCATGATCTCACGGGTTGTGGGTTTAGGTCCCGCACTGGGCTGAGCCTGCCTTGGATTCTCTCTCCCTCTCTCTCTCTCTGCCCCACCCCTGCTCATTCTCTCTCTTTCTCAAAATAAATCAATAACCGTTTTTTTATTTTATGTTTTTTTAAACGTTTATTTATTTTTGAGAGAGAGACAGAGAGACAGAGTGCAAGCAGGGGAGGGGCAGAGACAGAGGGAGACACAGAACCCAAAGCAGGCTCCATCCAGGCTCCAAGCTATCAGCACAGAGCCCGATGCAGGGCTAGAACTCATGAACCATGAGATCGTGACCTGAGGTGAAGCCGGATGCCTAACTGACTGAGCCACCCAGGTGCCCCAATAAACATTTTTTTAAAAGTTCATTTATTTACTTAAGCAATCTCTACACCCAACATGGGGTTCAAACTCATAACCTTGAGATCGAGTCAGTTGCTCGCTTTTCTGACTAAAGTGCCCCTGTCTTCATTCCCTCTTCAGATCTTATGAATATGCACTTCTATTTCCTACTACTTTTTCTATGACTAAAAAAATCATCTAACCCCTTATTCCATCCAGACCTTTTTCCTATCCAGTTATGCAAGCATAATTTATTAAGAAATACTTCCTTTAGGGGCACCTGGGTGGCTTAGTCAGTTAAGCATCTGACTTTCGCTTAGGTCATGATCTCGCGGTTCGTGGGTTCGAGCCCCGCATCGGGCTCTGTGCTGACTACCAGCTCAGAGCCTGGAGCCTATTTCAGTCTGTGACTCCCTCTCTCTCTGACCCTCCCCTGCTCACGCTGTCTCTCTCTCTCTCTCCTAGAAATAAATAAAAACATTAAAAATTTAAAAAAAAAAAAGAAAAGAAATACTTCCTTTAGGTATTGTTTGGAAAATTTTATCACTTGGTAAATTTTTATATGTGGTTGGGCTTATTTTTTTAAATATTTATTTTTGAGAGAGAAAGAGAGAGAGACAGAGTGCAAGTAGGGAAGGGGCAGAGAGAGAGGGAGACACAGAATGGGAAGCTGGCTCCAGACTCTGAGCTGTCACCACAGAGCCCAATGTGGGGCCTGAACCTAAGAATCTCAAGGTCATGACCTGAGCTGAAGTCAGACGCTTAACTGACTGAGCCACCCAGCCGCCCCGGGTTTATTCTTTACTTCTTATCTATTCTGCTGACATTTGTAACTGTGCAGTCCTTGCTTTATATTCTTCCATAGGTTCCCTTCAGGCTCCCCGTTTTCAGGTTACACTTGGAAAGTCTCCCTCTCGGTCCCTTCCTGAACCCCAGGGAAGTGCCCTCAGGGATCCAAAGTCAAAGAATGAGTCAATGGCAGATAGAGGACCCATAAAGGGCTTCCAGGCTGGGAAAACCATTTCTGGGTTCACCCTTAAAATGCCTTCAAGATCTACAAATGTTTAATGAGCAGAAGTCAACACAGCGCAATGTTGAACTCAGATGAACAAGAAGGAAAAGGAAAGATTGAAAGTAATTCGATCGTGTGTGTTTGTGTGTGTTTTCCCCCTTCCACTGGGAGCCTGCATTTCTCAGACTGCCAGAAGAGCCCCAACTCTGCTAATCTCCCAGAAGGAAAGCAGACAGGTTTTGACTGTCCCACCACTGAAATTATAAACATGTGACAACCAGCTTGAAGACCAACTTAGGCAGCCTTCTGGGTACAGAGCCACATAGAGCTGGCTTCAAGCCTTACTGACTTTGACTGGGGGCAAGTGACATTAGCTCTCTGAGCCTCAGTTTCCTTACTTGTAAAACAAGGACAGTAATCTTTAAAAAAAAAATTAATGTTTATTATTTACTTTTTGAGAGACAGAGAGAGAGGGAGTGAGTGAGCAGGGGAGAGGCAGAGTGAGAGAGAGAGAGAGAGAGAGAACCCGAAGCAGGCTCCAGACTCTGAGCTGTCAGCACAGAGCCTGACGCAAGGCTCGAGCTGACAAACTGCGAGATCATGACCTGAGCCAAAGTCAGACGCTTAACCGACTGAGCCACCCAGGCGCCCCAAACAAGGACAGTCATTTTGAACTCCGGGGGCAACTGTAGAAATGAAATGGAAATGGAGACTCTTCACAATGTCTGATACCCAGTGGACATTTGACAACTGTCTCTGGACAGGGATTCAGACTTTACTGGAAGAATCCTAGGGCTGCTTCTGAGATGCAGGCCCCCATGGGGAAGGCAGTAGCCCCCCTAAACCAGCTCCTTCCCAATCTGGGCTCCTCAAAAAAGCCATTTCTGTGTCCAGAGGACTTTTTTGCTTGCTTTCCCCAAGTATCTCCCTTGCTCAGCCCCCTTTCTTCCAGCTTGGGGGTCTTCCCTGGGCCTGACCCTAAAGCCTACCTCATTTGCAATTCTCCGGCAAGCTGGCTTAAGTTCTGGGAGCTGGAAAGAGGTTCACGCGGGGGCTACTGAATGGATGAGTGAGGGGCCACAGAGGAAACACCTGCCCCAGAAACAGGGCATTGATGGCGGCCCCCAGAACACAGGATTAGCCAGCGGAACAAGGTTCCCAGAGAACGACAAAGCCATGGATTTGACGGGAGCCCTTGTTCAGGCTCTGTACCTCCAACCCCGTTATTGGGTGGCCTCCAAGGGCCCTTGAGGCTGTGGAAGTCGCTCCACCGCAAAGCCAGCTTTCCTGCCCTGCTGCAGTCCCGGTGACCCTGGCAGTCGTGCTGAGTCGACCCCTGTGTCCCTGACCTCTCACAGGAGTACATTTGATAGCAGTTGAGCAGTGGAGCCAAGGGATCCGAGTTTGTATGGGGCCTGCCACGTACTGGCACACACGTGGTCAAGCGATCGCCACGTCGGGCTCCAGGTCTGCAAGTGTTGTCTTGGGTCCAGATGTCCCCTCCACGAGCAGGCCCTGACCGCGGGGCCGCCTCGCTCAGGCTGGCCTCTCTGGGGCTGCTACCACCTGAAGGACCCGAGGTCAGTAGAAGGTTGATGGAAGCATCGTGTCCAATCTGCTTGTTTTGCAAACGCAGAAGCAGAGGTCAGCGACCTTCTGAGGTCGCTCGGTGCAGTCCTAGCAGAGCTCCCCTCTGACCGGTGTTCCCGCCGCCAGGCCGCGCAGACTTCCATTTGCTTACTTGGCATCCTGAGTGAGGAGGGCAGCAGAGAGGACACACGTCTGGCTCAAGTCCCAGTTCTGCTCCCAGCTGTGTGGTGATGGACAAGCCAGACACCCGCTCCAGACCTCAGTTTTCTCACCTGGAAGCTGCCTAGAATAACGCCCTTCCTTCGGGGTTGCTGTGAGGCTCACGAGAGAGAGTGTGTGTGTGGCACTTGGGACAGTATGTCGTGAGCACCTGATAAACATGGAGGTCGTTTCATGTCACTGGGATGTAGGGAAATGGGCCCTGTTTTCATTTCAAAAGCACGTCCGACATGTAAAGGTCACAGGTGTTGAATCGGAGTATTCAGACCCCCAGGAATCAGGTGGGGTTCCTCCTACCTGTCAAGCTGGCTTCAGGACATCCACATTCCTCCCGAACTTTCCACAGGGGAAGAAGGGAAGCTTGGGGACCAAGGCTGGCCGGGGCAGGGATGACGCCCAAGTGTCCCCTCTGGTCACTGGCTGGCTGCCTGCATGGCTAAGGGTGAAGGGTCCCGCCAGCCGGGTGACCAGAGCCAGCCTCCTCTGCCTGGTGGTCCACTGTGAGAATAGGCCACTCTTCTGTCCTTGTGTATCGTGAGCCATGAACACCCGGGAGGAGCCCCCGCCCACGCCCACCAGCTTTCCTGAAGCGCATTACAGGTTTGGGTCTTCGAGAGAGCAGGTGTTGAGTGCCTACTGCATGAACATATCTCCTCATCTCATTTTGATCTCTCAGCAGCCCCGTGAGGTTGCTAGACCCTCTTTACAGAGGAGGAAACTGAGGCCTGAGGGAGCGGGGCCTGCCCAGAGACACAAAGCCAAGGAGGGTCCTCTGTGGAAGGGGTTCTATGTGATTGTCCACAAGGTGGCTTCTGAAACAGGGTGGGGGGCCCAGGAGGCGGAGGAGCTTGGTGGCTTTTTATCCTACCTTATCCTGGCTCCCTGCCCCCACTCCCCTCCTCTCTGGTTCTCTCAGCCGACTCTTTTTCTGGGGAACGAGGGACCCAAGGGACCCTTTGGTGGTGGCTTCTAGGAGCATCAGGAGGAAATGGGTTTAGGCTGAAGGGAGGGGAAGGATGGAGCAGATGTAAGCCCTTTCCCCCACTCAATCCCTCCGCACTGACCCCTCCCCTCCCCCCTGTGACCTGACAGCCCCCTCACCTCCGGGATGCCTGCCTTTGTGGCTGATGCTGTGACTCAGCTTCAGTCCCCAGGCGGCTGTGATGGCTGTGCCTGGATGAGTCAGCATGGGCATTATGTCTGCTCCTGGGGACCCAAGAGACCTGCCTCTGAGTCCCAGCCCCCAGCTGCCCCCCAGAGTCTCCAAGACCTTTGGAGGGGACTCTGAAAAAGAAGCAGGGTCTTCCAAGGGGCTTTCAGAGTGGAAAGAGACATAGCCTGGAGGAAAGAGGGGCCCCCACCCCTCACTGCCCTCCTAACCCCAGCGTCCTGCATCCCGGGGAGAGTCTGGGAGTGCTTCCCCTCCAGCCCAGGTGTTGAGAGCATTGGGTGGTTTCTGGAAACATGCCCGTTATCCGGCGACTCAGCCTGGACTCAGGCCAGGATGCCCACTTCTCTGCTGAGGGGAGGGTGTTCCAGCTCCCTAACCAACCTCAGAGCCCCGTTCAGCTGTTTGACTTGTGGGGAGGAGGGTGGCTCAGGAGCCTGGCTTGGGGCTTCTGGGAGAAGCCTCTTGAGAGGGGATGAGCTGCCTCCCCGCAGACCCTTCCCGTGGCAGCTGAAAGAACAGAAATAATATGGCTGGGAAGTAGCACGAAAGCTGCTCCAGCTGTCAGAGGCCTGGCCTGGCTAAAACCCAGGGGAGCTCAGGGGTTTCTCCTGCCTCCATGTGGGGAGACCCAAGGACAGGAGAGTCAGAACCTGGTTTTTTGTTTTTTTGGGTTTTTTTTGTTTTTTAATGTTTTATTTCTGACAGAGAGAGAGAGCCAGAGCCAGAGCCAGAGACAGACAGACAGACAGACAGACAGAGTGAGCAGGGGAGGGTCAGAGAGAGGGAGACACAGAATCTGAAACCGGCTCCAGGCTCTGAGCTAGCTGTCAGCACAGAGCCTGACGCGGGGCTTGAACTCACGATCCGTGAGATCATGACTTGAGCGGAAGTTGGACGCTTAACCGACTCAGCCACCCAGGTGCCCCAGAACCTGGTTTTTGGGAACTGGTCTCTCTTCTTCCCAGGGAGGCTTAAGGTCCGAAAGTCCACTCCAGCCCCAGCTTGAGCAACCATGTGGTGCCCTGCTCCACTGCCTGGGGGGAGCCTCTGGGCAAGCCATTTATCTCTGTGGACCTCAGTTTCTGTATCTGTTAAATGGGACTAATCATGCACTCAGTCCAGGGTTGAAGTGAGAAGAAAAGTAATAAAAGATTTGTGAAAATCAGCATTTCAGAGCTAGGGGGAGAAGTCAGGGGAATGGTGTGAGGTGGTTTTCTCTATGGGGAGAATTAGCATCCTCATTTGTGAGGAAGAGAAAGCTGCTATTCCCATAACCTCACCTCCTGACCTCAGCAGCTGCAGGCCTGGACCTAATTTATGGGGCAGTAAATATCCATAATGGGCCAGGGTTCCCTGAGGGGCTGTGGCTGTTGGGTAAGCACAGCCCCTGGGTAGCCTGGTTAATTGTGCAGGGACCCAGCAGATGAGCTTTGGTAACCACCCCCAAAGTGAGCAGGGGCAGCTGTTCATACTCCCCCCTGCCCGCCCACCCGCATGCCATGTGGTCATTTCCCAGGGCTCATTCTGTCTTGAAGGACAGCGATGGTACACCGGGGCCAGGGATGGGAGCCTTCCCGAGATTCCAGGTCCTGAGTTCCAGACTGGAGAGGTCTCCATCTGGATGGCACTCCAGGTGCTGCCTTTGGGGTCCTCGAAGGTGCCCACGGCCTTCCCTGAGATCCTGGGCCTCTTTAGATCAAGGAGAGGGAGAGGGCCATCTTCAGAGCAGGAAGGAAATCCGAGTGCTGGGAACTGGGACCAGACGTGTAATTGTCCTGGAAATGCAGTTTGTACAACTCACACATACATAATAGATAGAAAATAGGCGTGTGTGCGCCTTTCTTCTTTCTCTGATGCTTCGCTGCTGCTGGGTAAACTCTGAAACCTTGGCCTGGCTCCCCAGCCAGCAGGAGGAGTTGGGGGGGAGGGGGGAGGGGAGTGGCGCCGCTGTCCTGGGTGCTGAACAGGCAGATCCTGGCTCCCGCAGGGCTGTTCTCTGAGAGCTCAGCCCAGCCGTCCCTTAGGCCAGTCCCTGATTCTTCAGCCTCTCCCTGGCGACACCCCCCTCAGCCCCCGGGCTGTGTTCTGGGTCCCACAGATTTCTAACTGCTGGGGGCCTCCAGACAAAGTGTCAGTTGACTTGAGGGCCTTTGCCACTCAGGAAATGGGTGTGACAGGCTGGTTTGGAACAAAAGGGAGCAATGACTGCAGTGGACTCATGCGTTTTTTCCAAAGGGTGTTCTGTGGAGTGTTGGTGTGGAAAATATGATGCTCAGAGGGCCGGTAAGTTTGGGAAATCCTGGGCTGAACAAAATCAGACTGGTCTCTACACTGTGAGACCTCGCAGGGCCCTTAGTATGGTATTTTTAAAAAATTTTTAACATTTATTTTTAAGAGACAGAGAGACAGAGCATGAACAGGGGCAGAGAGAGAGAGAGGGAGACACAGGATCCGAAGCAGGCTCCAGCTGTCAGCACAGAGCCCGACGCAGGGCTTGAACTCATGAGCCTCAAGATCACGACCTGAGCCAAAGTCAGACGCTTAACCAACTGAGCCACCCAGGCGCACCCCCTTAGTATGGTTTTATACATCAGGCTCTTCCAAAAGCGTTTCCCAAACTTATGGGACCTCGGAACCCTTATCTTAGACACCATCTTGGGCCTGATGTTCCACAAAACCCTGAGCCAGAGGCTGTATTTCACACCCAAGATGGCACAGAGAAAGACAAGGAAGGGCAAGACTGGGGCAGGTTCCCACGGAGGAACCCAGAACTGTTCCCATCTTGATCGCTAACTTACACTGTGACCTTGGGCTAGTTTCTTTTGCTCTCTGCACCTGTGGTTCCCTGTCCAGGAAATGAGGCGCGGTGCCTGGCACGTGGTGGATCCTTGGTAAATATTTGTTAAATGAACAAAGGAGAGGATTAGACTGAGGTGTCTCACACTTTTTTAGCCACTCTCTCCTTTTTTTTTTTTTAATGTTTTTATTTATTTCTAGGAGAGAGAGAGAGACAGCGTGAGCAGGGGAGGTCAGAGAGAGAGGGAATCACGGACTCTGAAACAGGCTCCAGGCTCTGAGCTGGCAGTCAGCACAGAGCCCGACGCGGGGCTCGAACTCACGAACCGCGAGATCATGACCTAAGCGAAAGTCGGATGCTTAACCGACCAAGCCACCCAGGCGCCCCTAGCCACTCTGTCCTAATCATGGGAGAGTGCAGGCTTTGGGCCCCTCTGCCCAGATGTGAAACCGTCTGCACCAATCATGGGCTGTTCAGACTTGGCCAACTCAGCTCCCCACACGCTTCCTTTCTCTCCCCTGTAAGCGGGAGCTCATGATAGTATCTGCCTCAGAGGGTTGCTGTGAGGGTGAACTGGGGGACTATATATAAGTTGTCATCCAAATTGGGATCATTTTGAGGGTGCAAGGGGCAATGGTAATAATCATGCTGAGACAATAGGTATAAACCTATTGAGTGTCTCAGGCAAACCAGGACGCAGGGTGACCTCAGGTAGTGCCTGATACCTAGCAGCCATTCTACATATGTAGCTCCACTCGTGTTGTTGTTCAGCCGAGTGCTAGGCAGAGGGGGGTTACTGAGTGCCCTCCCTGGGCCTCAGGGCCCCTAAGTTTCTGCAGAGCAGTTGAGAACCACAGAGATTCCTTTCAGCTCTCCTGAGCCGTAAGTTATGATCCTGGCCTGCTGCTGCCCGCCCCCCCCCGCATCCTCAGATCCCCCTGACAGCAGGGAGACCTCACTCACTTCCCCCCATGATGTGAGCTGCCTCATCCTGATCCCAAATTTCCCGTCAGCCCTTTGACCGAGCAAAGACAGAGAAGACTGGCTGCCTCTACGTGCTGTGTGGGTTGTAGATTTCTCTCTCCCCAAGCCCCATTTGCATATGGTTTGCTTATGTGTGCACCAATGGGGATGGACCCCCTTACATTACCCTGAGAAAGGAGAGTTCCTACCATGTGACTGGAAGAGAAACTGAGGCAGTGTGGTTAGTGATCTGCCTGAGATAGCACAGCAGGTGGGGCAGGGCTCCTTTTGAAACTCCCCCTACTCCCTGCCCCAAAGAGGGGGAAGGAGCCCTAGGTGGTACAGGCTGTGATTCCCAGGCTCTTTCCCCACCCTGGGTAATCAGTGCCCCAGGAAGGGGTTGAGGGCAGGAGATGGGGTACGTGACAGAGTTTGTGTGGGGCCCCAGGCTGGGGAAAACTGGCCACCCGGGGGATTAAGGGGCCAGAGGGCTGGGTGCTGCCTGGATTAAATGTCCCTGAGGAGCCTCTGGCAGCTCTTTTCAGGGCAGAGCAGGTGGGCGGGGAGCCTGTGGGAGGGTCAGCCCTCGCTCTTTGCCTTTCTCCTCCCCCTGCCACCAGCGTCCTCCACTCAGACTGAATGTGGACTTGGCCTGCCCCCTCCCTCCGCAGTGCCGGGGCCCCATTCAGGAGGCAGCTGCCTGGATGCTCCTGACTCCTGGCTGCCTGCTGGGCCCCTGCCTGCAGCCCTTTCACAGTCACTGCTCCCCCCATGCCCCCACACCAGCCCCAGACACCGGAATGCCCCTGCACCCCCCGCCCAGCCAGACCTCATCCAGAAGGCGACCCAGTGCTAACAGTGGATGAGTCCAGGGCACAGGGCACATGGCAGCGGGGAGCTTTGGGGTCCTCAGTACGTTATTAACAAGGAAGATTGTATTTGTAGAGTTTATTTTCCCTAAATCTCCAAACCGTGGATCTTATCCCCCATACCTGGCCTTGAAGGAGGCCCAAAGGCAGGAAGTGTGCCCAGGAGCGTCAGCCAAGCCCCCGTGACACGGGTGTCACTTTGAATGAGGCAAGTAGAAGTGGACACCGAGTCCATGAAGCCCTCGGCCCTGGAGAGCAGCTAACCCACTGCAACCTGAAGGGACGTTAGGCATGCTTGATAGATGAGGCAATTATGGCTTGAGATGTTTACCCTAAATTATACAAACTAGTTAGTGGCTGTGACAAGGATGAGGTTTTGCCTTGTTCCTTGCATTCTCCTTTCAAAGCCCTGGGCTTTCTCCTGGGCCATCGGGATGTGCCTCTGTCTGCCTTCTGTTTACGTCCTCTCTCTGGGACTCTGTCTCTCCCTTTGTCTTCCTCTCTCTGCGACCCCCATGCCCAGTGTCTGCCTCTGCTCTTGCCCTCATCTTCACCAGGTGGGGAGGATGGGGGGGTGGGTGGAAGGCATCCTGTGTGGAGCCAGCCCCTTCCCTGCCTCTCTCTCTCCCTGCTAGGCACCCTCTTTCATCCCTGAGGCCTCATTATTAGGGTAGCGATGACCCCCATTGTCTGGCTTGTCTGGTCCTGGCATGAAAGGTAGAGTTTTGGCAGAGAAGGGAGACTCGGCCTGCTTCCAGCTCATTCTCAGTAGTCTGGAGCCTGTAGTGTGCTTGGGGCAGGACTGGCAGGGGGTGGGGGCCCCCAGAGCCACAGGGCAGCCCCTGTCACTAGGACAACAGCAGGGAGCCCTGGAGGCGGAGGGAGAGCAGGGGAGCAGGTGGTTCTTTGTCTGGAGCTGGAACAAGGGAGATGGGCCCTTGCCTGATCCCAGCCCCTCCACCCCACTGCCCTCCCAGGCCTCTGAGGCGGCCCCTGGGAAGCGATTGGTGTCTCTGCTCTTGAATGAGAGGCCATCAGGCTTCCTCCCCGAGACCATGTCAGCAGAGACTCCAGCCTGTGAGCATATCAGTGCCCGCCCCTTGCTATGCTCATGGGGGGCGGCAGTGAGGAAAAGTGGATCTTCTCAGGACTCGGGGCTGCTTCTCAACTTCCACTCCTCACCCCTACCATCAGCCCACCTCGCACAAAGGAGCCTGTATGAGGCCGGGCTGGGGAGTCAGGTGCCCTGCATCGGCCCTCAGGGGTGCAACGGGTCCCAGGCATCAGAAGGAGACCCTCGCTGGCTGTCATTGCCACTTTCCTTCTCCAGGCCTCGCTTCCCTAGCTGAGCACTAAGGAAGTCAGAACTGTTGCTAGGTGAGGCTCTATCCCGCTTTCAAGATCTCTGTTTACGATGGGCCCGGGAGACCCCCAGAGCCTCCTCCTCTCCCTCCTCTCACTGCGTTTGATCCTTCACATTTGCTCCAGGGCAGCCCCTGGAGGCGGAAAGGAAAGTCGGGGGCCTCCAGTGCTGCTAAGCCAGCTGGGTGCAGAATGCCGCCTGCCAGGCACAGCATCTGACCTCTCTGTGCTCCTTTTTCCTGTGCCTCTGTTTCCTCCTCTGTCCTATGGGGATAGTAATAGGACCTGCTTGTGAAGTTGTCATAGGGAGTCAAAGAAATTATACACATAAAGTGCCCAGAAAGGTATTTGGCCCCATGAGGCAGTCAGCAAACGTTAGGAGTTTTCATCCTTTAAAGACCGTCATGGCGCAGGAAGGGGCCGAGTTTCCTGAAAGTCTCAGCAGTGTGAACCAAATAGGTGCCATCCCTGGAACCTGATACTTGGACTTGAGGGTGGGGACACGTGCAGAGTTTTAAATAGACCTCTTTAGAGATGTCCTCCCTCGTTGAGTTCTGGGAAGAATTGACTTGTGAGTTTTGGCTGTTTTCTCTTGGATTGTCCTAGAGGTACTGCTCGCGGAAACAGCCTTCCTAAAATAGTCTCCGTTGACCTTACCTAGAAAAGGGGGAGAGGTGCCTGCATGGCTCAGTCGGTTGAGCCTCCGCCTGTTGATTTTGACTCCGGTCATGATCCCAGGGTCGTGGGATCGAGCCCCACATTGGGCTCTGTGCTGGCAGCACGAAGCCTGCTTCAGCTTCTCTCTCTGCCCCTCCCCCCCTCAAGCTCTTTGTCTCTGTCTCTCTCAAAATAAATATAAAAAAAGTAAAGAAAAGGGGGGAAACATGGGTTTGGTCACCTGGGCTCCCCTGCCGTGGCCTCACGGACATCCACAGTCTGTTTGCTTTTTACAATCTGAGCAACACACTGCAGTGCCTGTGGGCACAGCGAACTCGTGCGGGGAAGCACTTTGTGAACAGGACAGCTCTCAGCATCGGCGACAGACAGCTGGCATCGTTCTCTAGCAGGGTGTGTGCTCTGTGGTGGGTGGGAGGGCTCTGTGAGTGAAGAGGGGCTGTGGGCTAGGCACAGAAGGCCATGGGCTTCCCTGGGAGAGACAATGAAGATCTTTAGCTACTGAACCGATGGTACCTTCCCTGGAAGATTAGTACCTGTCTGCTCGTCCCAACACCCACTATTTATACACCCAAGAAATGTTACTGAGTGCCGATCACACTCGGCTCCTGCTAAACGCTGGGCTACACGGTGCCGCCAGTGCCGGTGGCCCAGCAATGCAGTGAAGAGGCTCAGGGAGAAGAGTGGAGGGCCGGGTAGGCTGGCGGCCGAGGTCTGTCCCATGTGCAGGGGAGCAGCCAGAGCAGCCTGCGCCCCGGGGAATCCTGAGACTGCATGGAGTAGCTGGGTAGGGTGAGTGGGAGACTCCCAGGGAGATGAGGGTGGAAAGGGACCCCTGGGGGGAGGGACGCAAAGCAGCACCGTGTGCGTGGCTTTAGGTGTGCGTGGGCGCAGGTGTGAGCGACGCCGGCAGTTGTGCAGAAGGATTGGCAAGGCTGGGCCCCTGCTTCCCGGTGCGGAGGCTCAGCATTCCCCACTGGAGTCCCCCTAGCCCACGCCCCAGAATTCCTCATCTTCCTCCCCTCCTTGCCTTTCCCTTCCTGCTTTCCTTCTGTCCGGGGTCAGGGTTGGGGCGGACCTGTCTGAGCCTGTTTCCCTGTCCACGCACGAGATGGTTGGGTTGGGCGATCTCAAAGGGCTCGGGGGCCTTCGGGGGCCTTCGAGGACTTTTAAGTGGTTGTCTGTACACTATTTGGATGTTTCCCACGGGGGCCTTGGGAATATTCCAGAAGCGGCCTGGGCCTCTGCTGGCGGAGGGCTGGGGACAGAAGCCCGTGAGTGTGGATGGAGATGGGCACCTGCAGGGCCCCACTGACCCCACTGCTGTGTGTGCTTCTCCCTCAGTTTGACCCTGGGAACACAGGCTACATCAGCACAGGAAAGTTCCGGAACCTCCTGGAGAGCCACAGCTCCAAGCTTGACCCACACAAACGGGAGGTGCTCCTGGCTCTCGCCGACAGCCATGCGGACGGACAGATCTGCTACCAGGATTTTGTCAACCTGGTGAGCACTCTGCGGCCCTCACTGTTGGAAGGGACATGTTTGGGGTTTATGGCTTAGAAGACCTTTTGGTGGAGGCAGGGGTGGGGGTGCTGGGTGGCTCATTCGGTTAAGCATCCCACTTTGGCTCAGGTCATGATCCCATGGTTCATGAGCTCAAGC
Organism: Hyaena hyaena; assembly: GCF_003009895.1. Lineage (NCBI taxonomy): Eukaryota > Metazoa > Chordata > Mammalia > Carnivora > Hyaenidae > Hyaena > Hyaena hyaena. The sequence continues at coordinate 1,628,684 of NW_024080642.1, read as the reverse complement.
CTCACTTTCTGCTCCCACTGACAGTGTAGAGCCTGCATGGCATTCTCTCTCTTTCTCCCTCTCTCTTTCCCTCTGTCTCTCTGTACCTTGTGGGATTCTCTCTCTCTCTGCCCCTCGCTCGCTCATGCCCTCTCCTCAAAGAAAAAAAGACCTTTTTGGCTTTTGGGACAACTGCAGGGATCTGTTGACTTGCAACTTTGAAAAAGTGTAGGCTTCAGAAGGTGAAAGGAGATCGCCAGGGACCGGGTTTCTCACTGTCACTCAGTTCTGCCTTCTTCAGCATCAGCCCATACTTAAAGAAGCCCCTGGCAGTTCCAAACTCTCTCATGTGGCAGCAAAGTGGCTGCAGCTGCTCCAGCCCTTACACCCTCAGGCCCTCACCATGCAGAGAAAGAGAGGCTCTCTTTTGTGGTAGTTCCCACACAAGGCTTGAGATTTCCTCCCTCCCATTGGGCCTAGATTGGGTCAGGGGCATGTGTTGATTGACTCAGGCCAGTCAGTGCCCACCCGTGGCGCTGGGGGTGGGGTCGGTTCCACCGAGAGGTGGGGCTCAGAGTAGGAGGTGGGAGGTTATCGTGGAAGGAGAAGAGCTGGGGAGTGGATGCTGAGAGCATTGGGGCGCTCGGATGGAGGCCAGGGCTCCTCAGACCTGCTGGCTGATGTCCTGGGTCATCAAAGAGGCCAGAGACAGGAGGCCTGTGAGCCCCGCCCACTGGTCCAGTTTCTTGAAGCAGAGACTTCCTCCTCAGCAGAAGTCACTGCTGCGCTGTCATGGGGGCCACTGTGTGGGGATGGAACGGCGTTCAGTGGGCTTCAGCAGGAAGCATCCCACCAGGGATGCGGATGGATGGGACGTGAGCGGAAGCTGTGTGAACCAGCTGGGTCAACCAAGGCCACAGCCTCCTCTCGGCGTCCCTGTTGGTGAAGTGAGAATAGTCACCCCTTTTCTTGTCGCCCAGGGAGGGGAAAGAGTGAAATGACTCGTGCAAAGTTCCCCAGGCTCCTCGAATTCAAGGGCAGCGGTGACGGGGGCCAGTACCAGCTGCCCCTGCCCTTGTGCTGGTGAGCTCTCTGACGTGGGCGCCCAGGCTTTGGGGTTGTTGTAATTGCCTCGTGATGGAGACCGGCCTTTGCTCGGAGGTTAGCATGATTGCAGGGAACAGCTGTAGGGCTTTTAGGGGTGAAGAAATCTACTGCTCAGAGTGGAGCCAGAGAGCAGACCTCCTAGAGGCTGGGGGCTGGAGCCGAGCTAAATGGAGGGGTCAGGATGCGTGGATCGGGCGGTGGACTTGGAGCCCAGCAGCGCCACCAGAGGCCGGGCCACGGGTTTGAGCCTGCATAGGCTCATCCACAGCCGCAGTGCCAGCGTGACTGCTACATGCCCTGCTCAGTCTTGGGGCAGAGCGAAGGCTTGGCTGGGCCAGTGAGGTGCTTTTCCAGCTGAGGGTCTGTGGGGTCCTCTCTGATGTTCTTTAACCAGCTAAACCTGCCTGCATCTTCGGTGGGCCCTTCCCCAACCCAGCCCAGGCAGAACGAACCCGCCTTATCCAGAGCCCCCAGTGTGCTTTGCCCAGGCCTCTCTTATAACACAGACTACATTGCATTACAGCTGGGTGGTCAGGGTTGTCGTGTACGGGCGTGCGGCCTGTGTACTGTACAAGGACGCCTGCCAGTGAGGCGAACGGGGACTGCAGTGTGGCTTGGGTTCTGTGCATCCACCTGGAAGAAGAGGCTTCCTTATCTAACTGGCACGAAAGCACCCTACGGGCCGCCATGGACTCCGGAGTCGCACGTAGCTGGATTTGAATCCTGACTCTTTGGGTCTTTGAGAAAAGTACTCACATCCAGGGTTTAGTCCCAGCTTCATAACGTGAAGATGATGCTATGCACCGAATAACACTCATGTGCCTCTCCTTGTAGGCTCCACGAGGCCCGAGACCCAGGATGCTTCTAGACCCATCAAGGGTGCAGGCAAATGGCAAGAGTGTGTGCACGCTGCTCGTGCTGAGCCCCCCGCCCCCCACCCGGTCTTCAGGGTGTGGCCATGGAGAGGATGGGAATTGGGGAGCAGCGGTAGGGCTTCATCTGGACAGGTCTCCTAGAGGGGACGAGGTTTATACCAGATTTTGAAGGCGGAAGTCCGTGGGACTCAGGAATAGAGCAGGGGCGCTGCCGACTGAGGCTCATTCCACCTTAACCGCCCAGGCCTTGGTGTGGCCTGGTTCACCCAGCCAGCCCTCTCTGGACTTCTGCTATCGGGTTTAGCCACACGTTCCCTGATAGGGCCACAGCCCCAGGAATATGTTGATAGCCCCCGCCCCAGCTACCCAGGCAGCCCTGTGGGCTCTGGGGTTGGGAGAGCTCTATCTCCCCGTAAGAATGGCCTGGAGTGTGCTCATGGAGGGCGGGTGGGAGGCAACAGCGGCCGCGGGAGCTGGAAGTCAGCAGGGCCGGCCGTCTGGTTTCTGGGAGTCGGGCTGACCACAGAGGGAGGCCGCCAGGGCGCTAGTGAGGGGGCATCGGGGCAGCTGGAGGATAGGGCCGGTCCTCAGACAAGGCTCAAGCAGTCCCCGGGCTCGCCAAGCATTACAGGCCCCTCAGAGGCACTCAGGAGTGATGACCTTCCGCAAACACAGCTCTGGGTTCTAGTTCTAGGGACCTCTCTACAAACTCGTCCACCTAACCACGGCTGCCCACCTCTTCCCAAGCTAGCACCTCTGCGGACACTAACTCCTACTCATCCTTCAGTTCTCACTCAGTTACCCCTTCCTCGAGGAAGCCCTCCCTGACTACCATGGGACAGCGCTGGGCTGCCTCCCGTGTGCTCCCCCAGCAGCCTTCACAACGACCCGCGATGGCTGCTTACTTACTTATCTCGAGCACCATTGTGTGCAGACACAGTCACTTGTGACGGATGGGTGATGGGTAGGTTGATGGAAGGAAGGTACGGTGAACATGAGAACAGGATCTGGACCCTCACTGGGTTTGAACTTGCTGGGTTCCTAAAACTCTATGATTGTGTAGAACGGGGATGTTCGCAGTCCTTCTCTAACAGGTAGACTCGGTAAGAATATCCAATGAGTCCAAAACATGTTGGTTTAGAACATCGGCCACGTAAGACCCCAGGGAGTGTTGTTTTTCTCATTAACTGTTATAGAAGAAAGAGAAAGGTCGGATGAGGACTGGGCCGAGGTACGTAATGAGACCCCGCAACCCCAGTTCTGAGCCCTCCCCGCCCCCCCACCGTGTCTCCTGCACAGATGAGCAACAAGCGCTCCAACAGCTTCCGCCAGGCCATCATGCAGGGCAATCGCAGGCTCTGCAGCAAGGCCCTGCTGGAGGAGAAAGGCCTGAACCTCTCCCAGCGGCTCATCCGCCACGTGGCCTACGAGACCCTGCCCCGGGAGATCGACCGGAAGTGGTACTACGACAGCTACACCTGCTGCCCCCCACCCTGGTTTATGATCACGGTCACGCTGCTGGAGGCAAGGACGAGGGTGGGGGAGGGGCTGCCCAGCCCCCGGGTGGGGGGCGCCGAGGGGGCGGGCAAGAGGGTGTCTTGAGATCCAGACAGGAAGGGCAACGTCTTCTCCACCGAAAGGCAGTGGGCGGGGCTCAGTTGCGGGTGTGCGGATCAGGCCGCGTTACGGGGCCTGTGGGTGTGAGAACCTCTGGACCGCAAGGATGTTCCAAAGGCTGTTACTACCTAATGACGCTCACCGCAGCCAAATCCCCATACGACCAAGAACAATGCCCTAAGCTTGTTGATTTGGGCCAAGCTAACTCCTTAAAACTAAGTTATTTTAGTTCCTCCCTGTGTGAGGAACGTGGACCAGTCGTTTGCTCCCCCAGGAGGCCATCTCCCTCCCATAGAGCAGGGATCACCGGGCCCACTGCCTCCTCCCACAGGACTCCTCTATTTAGCGCCAGAGTGGCTGGTGGCGCTTTCTGAACGCAAAAGCACTCCTCAAAATGCATATAGGAGGGAGTGTTTATGAACAGGCAAATGTGGGCTGAACATATTTTGAAAGAATGTTCTCCCCTTAGGGAAGGATCTGTCCCTATCGCTATTCTAAACGTCTCCTGCTTAGGAGGCAGTAGATTCCAAAGGTACCGCTTTCTCAGTCCGTGCCCACGTGTGAGACACTCTGAATTCTTTTGTGCCGAGCCTAGAACCTGTGGGCCCCCAACCCCAGCCCCTGAATGGTGTTTTATAGTCTGCAGCGTTTCCCTTCCAGAGCCATGGGCCTCATTACCACCCTGGCATGTGTTCCCGTGAAGTTGATGCCGAATCAAATGGCAGGATCATTAGGCTCCATGGCGTCCTTCTTTTTTCCCCCGAATCAGAAAAGCAATAGCTGGTCTGCAGGCCAGGCGCTCCTCTGCCTGTTGTTACAGCTTCATCCAAGTACATGTTGAAGATCCGATGTTTCTGAGATATTCTTGGAATCGTTCTCCAAACGCTTACTGTGTTGGTCTATTTATTAAATTCTATTTGAGGACCAATAATAATGAGCTGCCTTGGGAGCTGTATTTGCCGCCAGACCACCCGTGTCATGTAAGATGGACAGAACGGCTCCCCAGAGAACCCAGGGGGGTCCATCTGCTGGAGGTGGGGGGCGCTGGGAATGGCACGGGTCCAGCCCAGGAGGCCTGAGCCCCACACCGATTATAGCTTCATTTGCTGAGTACATGACATGCACAGCTGGCCCTTTGTGTGCCTCAGCACTTTCAAACCTCAGGACCACCCTGGGGGCGTGGGCATCCCCGCTTCCAGATGAGGAGACCAAGGGCCAGAGCATTCCAGTAATTTGTCCAAGGTCATCCAGAGAGGCGTCCAGATTGGTTTCCAATTTCCAGAAACCTCAGCTATGGAAACTCAAACCACCGATCTAGAAGAAAATGCTGAAATAACTGTTTCAAAGTACTCGTACTAACGCCCAAAGCTTGTGTTTTACATACAGTTCCAGTACCTTGGATTTCTGGTTCCATAACAGGGAATGGAAAGGACGTGGCAGGAAGCTACTAGAAGGCACCCACGACCAGCCAGCAATAGGGAGTAAGAGCCTGGTTGTCACACCTGGTTAACAGGCTGCTGACAACCTGGAAGTATGGGTGAGAACAAAAGAAAATTTAGAAGCAGACCTGAGTCTTTAAAAAAATTTTTTTTTAATATTTATTCAATTTTGAGAGACAGAGACAGAGTTGTGAGCAGGGCAAGAGCAGAGAGAGAAGGAGACAGAATCTGAAGCAGGTTCCAGGCTCTGAGCTGTCAGCACAGAGCCCGATGCGGGGCTCGAACCCATGACCCGTGAGATCATGCCCTGAGCCGAAGGTGGGTGTTTAACCCACTGAGCCACCCAGGTGCCTGAAGCAGGCTTGAGTCTTAAAGAAACAGAAATTCGGGGCCATTTACTGTAGGAGTGAACACCCCAGGGACACCTGGCTGGCTTAGTCAGAGGAGCATGCGACTCTATCTCAGGGTCGTGAGTTCAAGCCCCATGTTGGGTGTAGAGATTACTTAAATAAATAAACTTTAAAAAAAAAACAAAAAGAGAACCCGGGTGGCTCGGTTGTGCATCCAGCTTCGGCTCAGGTCATGATCTCATGGTTTGTGGGTTCAAGCCCCACGTTGGGCTCTGTGCCAACAGCTCAGAGTCTGCTTCAGATTCTGTGTCTCCCTAAGAAATAAACATTAAAAAGAAAAAAAAAAAGAATGAGGCACCTGGGTGGCTCAGTTGGTTAAGCAATTGACTTTGGCTCAGGTCATGATCTCATGGCTCATGGGTTTGAGCCCCTCATCGGGCTCTGTGCTAACAGCTCAGAGCCTGGAGCCTGCTTCAGATTCTGTGTCTCCCTCTGTCTCTGCCCCTCCTCCCCCCCCCAAATAAATAAACATTAAAAAATTTTTTAAAATAAAGCTAATGAAGATGGTACATTTTATATTATGTGTATTTTACCACAGTAAAAAAAAAATCACCTAATGTAGAACTCCCTCTTTCCCCAAATGGATATGTAAGTTATTACTGCAATTATTTTAAAATCCTCCTAGCCCTTCCTGCCTGGCACCAGGAGGTGTGGGCAGAGCCTACGTGACCATTTAACACAAAACAATCAAACTGAAGTGGGGTGAGAGGTGGCTGAAAGCAAGGCAGGGCGCTGGCCTTAGGGGTCAGCCCTCATTCTCCGAGGACAAGTTACAACTTCCTGTAGGGGATTTGGACTCCTGGCCAGTCTCGCCTCTAGTAACAGGTCCTCACCGTTCTGTGTTTTCACCCAGGTTGCCTTTTTCCTCTACAACGGAGTGTCGCTGGGTCAGTTCGTGCTGCAGGTAACCCATCCGCGGTACCTGAAGAACTCGCTGGTGTACCACCCACAGCTCCGCGCACAGGCGTGGCGCTACCTGACGTACATCTTCATGCATGCGGGGTGAGTGCCTGCTGCTTTTCACTCTAGCCACAGTCCCTGTGGGAAAATGAGAGGTCCAGAGAGACTAGAATGAAATACGTTTCCATTTATTTTTATCTTCCTGGACACAGGATTTGAGGCGGCTCCTTGAAACTTACCTAATACCGGAAGCTATCAGTTCATTATTGACAGAGTATGGGAAAGGGGAAATAGATGGAGGAAAATGTTAAATGTAAGCCCACAGTGAGAACAATACAAATGTAGGTTATAAGTTCGTTCTGAGCTTCCTAGTGGCCAAAGCAAAAAGGGAAGCATGGTTAACACTATCCACAAACTGTGTGTATGTGTGTGTGTAAAATGCCCCCCATAAGTGAAATAAAGGACAGATTTCTTGAAAGTGCCTTTCTCCCAAGGTGGTCTCCATGGGTGGTGAGAGTTTCTTTGAGGAATTCTAGCAATAATTCTAGTTTCTGTTGACCAGTCCATGTAGCTTCTTTTGGGGGTGGAATGCAGTCAGTTCTCACTGGTACCGTCTACCCCATGACAAAGACCTATTGGCTGGCTGGGTGGCCACACAGGTCCCAGTCCCCTTGAGCATGATCTTAGCTGCAGACTGTTTTTACACAGAAAAAGCACTGAGTTGGGGAATCAGGATCCCCAGACACCACACCTCTGCGGTGTCTTCTACAGCCTCTCCGGGGAGAGAAGTGAAAGGGCTCACTGTTAGCCTGGGAAGAGCTGTGGGCGAGCCTGTCCCTGAGGTTGGGGATGGGGAGAGGATCACCCTGGTCCCTGAGGCTCCATCACTCCTGTTCCTTAGAAGAAAGACCCACAGTGGCCAAGAGGGAGCCTCACTGTGAGTCTCCCGTCCTGAGAGGCCACACTTGGTGAGAAGGGGCTTTGAGGAGACATGTCGATGGTTACCGATGAATGTCCCCACTCTGAGCCAGAGCGGATGGTTAGTGCGGGCAGCTGCCTTGCCTGCTGTATCCCAGGCTTCGATCTGACGGGACTAAGGAGCGGAATGAAAGGGGAGCCTCATGCATGGGGCTTCTTGTGAACCAAGATCTGGAGACTGCAGGAAGTTGGGGGGCGGGGGGAGGCTTCCCTGTCAGGCTGCCCACGCGTTTGAGTCCACAGCGGGTAAGACTGCCTGCCTTAGTTCCAGGACTGACCGGTGGCCTTCCTTGATCTTTTGGGGTGAGGAACAAGAACGGACAGAGTCTCCAAAACCTCTTTGTCCATTCCTTGCCTCTGGGAGCTAAAAGCCTGGAGGTCCAAGTGGACAGGGCACAGATGCTCTTAGCTGAGGCCCATAGCGGTGGCTTCAGTTCTTTCTCTGGCTATCGCTTGCTAATGGGGCAGTGTCTGCCTGGGAGAGCCCTGGGCGGAGATTCCAGGTCTGTGATTCTGAGGGAGGGAGGGGCTCTTGGCTGGTGCTGCAGCAGACAGGAGATAGGGACAGCTGGCCAGCATCTGGGGAGAGCCCAGCAAGGTGGCCTGTGACCCAGGGGCCCACTCTGGGCCAGTGAATCCAGTGCAGTAGAGAGGAGGGAGCTTGGATTGGGAGGCAGGAGCCCTGGATTCCCCTCACCTGGTGACTTCTAGCCTCAGGATCTTGTCTGTAAGCCAGGAGACAGGACCGGAAAACCTCTGCGGTCCCTCTGACTATGAATCTGATGCCAGTGGCCAGCTCTTTTCTAGTGCGTTTGTCTGACATTTCTGATCCTTCAGCTGGCCTTGGGTGCTGGAAGACTCCAGGCATGATAGGAGTTTAGAACAGAGCCCCATCTGTCTGAGCCAGCTTGCAGGTGCCCTCCTGGGGAAGCAGCTGCTCACGTGTGCCCAACATGGCACAGCGTTCAGCCTCCAGGCAGGGCCCTGCAGGCCAGGATCAAGGCTGTGGCCCAGGCCAGGGTCCAGACCCCTCGTGCCGGGCTCTGTTACCCTATAACTTAAACATCTTCAGGAAGCTGTACAGACGCCATAGGCTCAATTTACACGAGACAGTGGATGTTAAATGGCTAGACACCACTTAGCAACAAGATCTGGTCACAGATGTATGATAGGGTAAAAAGGAAAGTATTCCCAGGGTAAGAAAACCCAACCCTGAGTGTTGGGGTGTAGAATGAGATTTTAAGGGATTTCATGAGATTTTAAGGGATAACCGAATTGTTAAGTTCTACGAGATATCTCTAAAACTTGCAATTTTTTTTTAATATTTATTATTTTGGGGGGAGAGAGAGAGTGAGTAGGGGAGGGGCAGAGAGAGAGAGGGAGAGAGCACAGAGCCTGACTCAGGACTCCATCTCATGAACTGTGAGATCATGACCTGAGCCAAAATCAAGAGCCAGATGCTTAACTGACTGAGCCACCCAGGCGGCCATCTAATGCTTACACCTGTTTTGAAAAACTCTTTTTCTGTGAACATCAGTAGCTCTTACAAATGTGTAGTGAGCCAGAATAACTCCGTGGCCTGGTGAACGGAGTGGATTCTGACCATCAGGAATCCGGGCTGTGTGACTGTAGGCCAGTGAGTGCCCCTCTCTGAGTCTTGGCTTCTCATGTGTGAGCGGACGGACTTGCTGGATCTTGATCATGGTTAGGCGCCCTCTCACTATGGCAGGTGCAGGCGTCACAAGCACTGCCCAGGCCCTGCCCTGGTCCTTCCTGTCCCAGGTGGCAGGCAAGGTGTGCTGTTTCCAAGATGGACTGTCTGCACTATAACTCCTGTCCCTTAGACTCAGACCATGAGCTCTTCAAAGGCAGGTATAGGGTCTCAGTCCCTGCAGGATTCCCAGCATCTTGGCATACACTGTTTGATGAAGGAATGAATGAATGAATGAATGGATGGAGTGGTCTTTCTGTACAGGATAGAACACCTGGGACTCAACGTGGTGCTGCAGCTCCTGGTAGGGGTGCCCTTGGAGATGGTGCACGGAGCAACCCGCATCGGGCTTGTCTACGTGGCTGGCGTTGTGGCAGGTAGGCGGGCGGGCCACAAGTCCGTGGGGGTACACTTCCCCAGGGTGGCTGGGGACCCCATGGGATTGGGCAAGCCCCAGGCTTCCAGCGCTTCAGGACCCCCATCCCCAAGGCTCCTGACTACCAGGGTTAGCAAATCTCCCCTGGAAAGGGAACTGCCAGCCAAAGAGAGAGGCATGTGATGGCAAGCGGGGGAGACCACAGGATCCGGAACGGGCGATTGCCTGGGGTTTCCATCTTTATACTGCCGTGTTGTAGCTGTGTGAGCCTGGGGAAATTCCTTAACCTCTCTTGGCCCCATTAGGTTTTAGGAAGGAACTAATAAGATATGCCCGTAGGGTGTTACGAGGGTGGAGTGAGGTGACAATGGAGTAACTGTGCCATGTAAACTGTGCACAGGCACAGTAAGATCCCTGCAGGGACATTCAGGGTGTGGGCGGGGCCAGGCCCACCCACCAGGCCAACCCCTGTCCCCTTGATTGACCTGCTGCGTGCAGGAAGCACGTCTGGCCTAAGAGGTGGTGAGCACTCGTGCCAGCTGGAGGGGACTTGGGCCCCAGCCGACTCTGATCACATGGTGAAAGACCATGACCTTGAGGATGGTGGGCCCTGTGGCCAGCAGGACTCCCCCTCTCCTTCCCCGGAGGGGAGGTTAGGCTGGCCAGGGTGAGCTGGGGAGAGCAGACTGCATTTCTGCAGGAAGAGTCTGCACCAGCCGTGTTTCTGAACAGAGGGATCTCCCTCGTGATGCTTCCAACTTTATAGCTGGCTTCTTTTTTTTTTTTTTTTTTTACAAGGTTTGCCGCCTCAGCTCTTCACCTTGACAGCTGTGCCCAAGGGAGCTTTGTGTGTATGTTTAAGTAAGATCTTAATCCTTTCTGAGTGGCATTGAAGTTGTCATCAGGAGAGCAGGGCAGCGTTGACCTTGTAAACAGTGAGCAGACAGGGACTCTGGGAGTAACTGAAGTGGCTTCAGGAATCCAAGAGGGAAGGGTCCCACCCCACTCACCCATGCAAGGCTCATCCCCCAGTTCATGAACTCTCAGCATGGGAGATGGGCCCCTCACTGAGCTTCTTCATTTCTCTGTGTGCGGAGAATGAAAACTTGGCTACCTTGGACAGCACCCACATGCGCCTCCCGCATCCAGCACCTTCCACATCCTTGAACAAAGGTCTCATGAGGATCTCTGTGAGCCAGACTTAGCCGCCCACGCAGTCCCCAAGTCTTGACATCTGGAGATTTATAGCCACATTTTCTATACCTAGATACCCAGAGACCCAGATGGTTAATGGCGAGGAACAGGAAAGACACTCCTAACACTTGCAGTTAGTAGTCAATTAGATGGGAGTGTCCGTAACCCAGAAGACAGAAGTAAGGTTCAAGATGACTCAGGCCTCACCCAAACCAGATGATACCCAGCAGGGAGGCAGTGCAGGTATCACTCCCCAGGGACACCAGGGCAGAGTGGGATGGTGCGCAGAGGGAGGCCTTGCCAAGCAGACAGGAGGGTGTGGGGCCGTATCATAAAGCAAGTTACATGTACTATTCTGTCTGAGGCATTGATTCGGACCAGAGGGCACTCTGGTCACCATAAATCATGTCATTGATCTCCAGGATTGAGTTGATTGATCTGCCTGCACCCTTTCCTTCCTCTGTGTGCATCCCAGTGTAGAGGGGGCTCCATTCCCAGCCAGGCAGACCCTGAGTGGATAGCTAGTCATTATCAAGTGCCTGCCCTGCGCAGCCTGTATTTAATCCTCACAGCACCCCCTCGAGGCCAGTACTGTTACTCTCCACTTGCTACAGGTGTAGACACAGCCTTAGAGTGTCTCAGAAGACTTGCCCGAGACGAGCTGGCCCCAGACCCGGGCTGCCTGACCCCAAAGGCTGTGCTTCAAACCACTATCATATGTTATGAGAACCAAAAGATAGACCTTTCCTTGTGCAGGTTATTTATTGTCAGAAGCCAAGGATGTCCTTTTTTTTTTTGTAATGTTTTTATTTATTTTTGAGAGACAGAGAGATTGAGAGAGAGCAAGCAGGGGAGGGGCAGAGAGAGAGAGAGAGAATTCCAAGCAGGCTCTGCACTGTTATCTCGAAGCCCGTCATGGGGCTCGAACTCACGAATCGTGAGATGGTGACTTGAGCAGAGGTCAGACACTAACCAATTGAGCCACCCAGGTGCCCCCACCAAGAGAGGTCTTAAATAGATGGCAGGACCCAACCTTTAGCTCCCCACCCAAAGAAACTATTGCAAAGGCAAGGCCATCACATCTTGTAGCAATGACAGCCAACCTTTGCTGAGCTCTTGGCAATACTCTGGGCTTGTGATAGAGGATTCACGTGAGTTTTTCCGGAGTGACAAATCTTAGGAGGTGGGTACTGTCACCTCCATTTCATGGCAGTTCAGAGAGGTGAAACGACTGGCTTCGTTTTCTCAGAAAGACTAAGAAGTACTTGGAATGGGAACCCCATGCTTCTAGCCAATGCTTGAGACCAACGTGTCTCTGGCTTCTAGCTCACAATCACATGGCTAAAATGTAGGGACTTGAAAAACCAGTATTTTAAGGGCTCTACCAAGCTTTTCTTACAGATTACATAGATGATAAGCCATGTGGGCATCCCCAGAGACTCAGGGTTTGGCATATGTTAAGCAACAAATATTTGTAGAACAAAGGAGAGAATACGTAACATAAATAAAGTTATTTTGCTTAAAGGTAGATGTTCTGCTGATTTCTATTTGGATTTTTTTGTTGTAATGGCCAAGGGAGATGTTGGAAAACACCTGCTTTAAATTATTTCAGGCTAACATGACTGCAACTGTGCAGTATGATAAAGTCACCGATTTGTCTGCGTGCTGGTGTAGGCCCAGAACTTTCTCGAGAGAGTTCAGAGCCGCCACTGTAACTAGTCCCTTGGCCTGCTGCCGTCCAGAGGTGTGTGTCACTCCAGCTTGCCATCCAGTCCCCATCCTCTGCCCCCATGACCTCTGGGGCCTTCATACAGGCCTTATGGAACTGTCAGCTGTCAGGCTAGGTTCCAGACAGCTTGTCTGGAATCCTGTCCCGGGATGGCCTTCATGACCGTATTGATATGCATGGGTGCCATTGCTCTGAGTCCCTCTAGTCCAGGGGTAACCTGCGGCCACTTGAGGAAAATCTCTCTGCCACACACAGAGGACTGGTGACTTCAGATTGTTACCTTCAGGGTTCTAGAACCAGGATCCAAACCTCAAATCCTGGATCTCAGGATCTCGGACTGTTGAGTCTCTGACCTGGATGGACTCTTGAGGTCCCCTCCAGCGAGTGCCACATTTGACTCCCTAGGCCCCACCCCTACTCAGCCCTAGGCTCTCTGTGCTCCGCTCTGTGGGGTAGGGGTGGGGGTAAGGTTTCCTTTGAAAAAGAGGGTTTCGCTGCTCGGAAGTCGGAAAGCTTAGACCTCTTTATGTCACAGACGTGAAAGCTGAGGCCCAAAGAATGCCGGGGCTGTGCCCAAGGTCACTCGACTAGCCAGCCACGCCCCCATTCCAGACTCCTGCCACAGTCCCAACCTGACCCCTGACCCTGGGGTCGCAGACCCCGCTATCCATGGGTAGGGTGAGAGAAAGGTCAGTGTGGGGAGGCTGGACCCCGGAGCCTTCCCTACTGCCTCCCTACCGATGCGATCCCCCGCACTCGGGAGGCGGACGGAGCAGAAGCTGGGCCTGCTAGAGGCAAAGGGCCAGCCCGGGGAGGCTGGGGCTTCCTCTGTCCACGCGGTAATTAATGAGCGGCTCCTCCGGCAGCCAGCCCTCCGCAGCCCTGCAATGCAGCCTTCCTCGCAGGTCCCTGCCTGAGAGCGGGAGCGTGGGAATCCTTTGTCATGCAGATCCCACTGCCTGTCTGTTTGCCACCCTGGGATTTTTTTCCCTCTGTTATATATGGCTGACCCCTTGGCTAGGCAGTAAAAAAAAAAAAATTATCTGACAATAGATCAATACCTAATTAAAGCCAGAGGCAAAGCATGAAAGGGGAGAAGAAAGATTTATAGTCACCCTGGGAGGGTAGAAGGACTTGGGAGTTCTCGGTTCATGACAGTGCTTTTCCCTGGGAGATCACATCCCCCTTGAGACCAAGGATTTGCTGAGGGGCCTTGAGAGAGGTCTGAGGGGGCAGGGAGATGGGGAGAAGGCAGATGATGCCGTTCTGGGAGGTTCTTCATGCCCAGATGTGTCAGGAGCCCTGGTTCCCGGGCTGAGCCCAGCCTCCCAGGTAGTGGACCCTCCATCTCTGTAGAGCCTGCAGCCTGGACTTCTGCCCGTGCCTTCTGCCTCCACCCAGGCAGCGGCTAATTGGGTCCTGAGCCTGCGGGCATCTTCCAGCGGTGATTTCTGCGCGCTCACCCAGGCCAGCCACCTCTCAGCCTCTGAGCCCTGGGCTCTACCTCCCAGTTATTTTTAGTCTCGCGTGTCCTTCCCTGGAAGCCAAAGCATTGATCACACTTAAATGAGACCAGAACAATACATTTCCCTTCTCTTCTCTGCCCAACTTCCCTGCCAGCACAAAAGTTTGTCATCCCCCAGTCTGCACCCTTCCTTTCCCCCAGAGGGTATGACATCACCTTCCCCTTCCTGGGACTTTTCAAGGACATTTTCCCTCCAGCGGAACCCCCACTCTGAAGATTCTGCTGGCCTTTTGTCTGTCTCTCGGCTGGAGGGAGGTCGGAGGTGAGGCCAAGTGGGTTTTGAGATGCTGTTGAGCAGGGAGAGCGATGGTGGGGGGTGGAGGCTGACCTCTCTCTGTACCAGTTTGGGGAGTGGCTGCTATGGAGGCCAAGAACGTGGGCTTTGTGTCGGCAAAGCTGGACTCAAATCCTGGTTCCAGCCCTGGTACCAAGGGACTCCACTCAGCCTCCTCACCTCTGCAGTAAGGCTGCTGTCACCTTCCTCAAAGGGCAGTCTTGGGGGCTAAAGGGGCCGAGGTAAGTAAAGCATGTGGCCAGTGCGTGACACGCAGTGGCCCATGCGTGGTAGCCGCTTCTGCAGTAAGTGCCACTACTATTTGTTATTGCTCAGAACTCCAAGGTAGCGTGAAGTGAGGCAGGGCTGCAGTGACAGACGGCTGATCCCTTCCCTCTACTGGGTCTCCCGTAAAAGAAGTTCAAATCAGATGGCTCTTTCAAGCCATAAATCAAGCCTCTAGGAGGCTCCAAGGCATCCAAGGCTCCTGGATGAAAGGAGGAGACGGAGCCTTTGCTCTGGAGTCTTACCCAGAGCTGCTGTGTGCAAGGGCCTGGGGCAGGGGTGGGGAGTGCGCGCCAGCACCCTTGAACTCCTGATGTCTCTCTGTACCAGGGTCCTTGGCGGTGTCTGTGGCCGACATGACTGCACCTGTGGTGGGCTCCTCCGGAGGCGTGTATGCACTCGTCTCCGCCCATCTGGCCAACATTGTGATGGTGAGCACCTCCTGCCCCAGCATGCATATCTCGGCCTCCCCTCTGCATGCCAGTCCTCCCTGGGGATCTTCGTCGACTCCCCAGCCCAGGCCCGGGAATGCCAGGCAGACCTGGCTGGTATTAGCTTCACTCCTCACTTTCTGCAGGCTGATTTCAAATACATTTCATATACGATTCATACTTTTTCTTCTTGCCTATGAAGTTACCCATTTCCCTATTCTACCCCTTTCCCATTCAGCTTTAAAAAGTGTGACAGTAGAGGTGCCTGGCTGGCTTCATCAGTAGAGCATGTGACTCTTGACCCCATTGGGGTTGTGAGTTCAAGCCCCACGTTGGGACCAGAGCCTAGTTTTAAAAAAAGACAACTTTAGGGGCACGTGGGTGGCTCAGTCAGCTAAGCATCCAACTCTTGATTTTGGCTCAAGTCATGATCTCACAGTTCTTGAGTTCGAGCCCTGCATCGGGCTCCACGTTGACAGTGCAGGGCCTGTTTGGGGTCCTGCCTCTCCCTCTCTCTCTGCCCCTGCCCCGTTCTCTCTCACTCTTTTTCAAAACAAATAAACATTAAAAAATAAATTAATTAATTTGGGGTGCCTGAGTGGCTCAGTCATTCGAGCATCCAATTTCGGCCCAGGTCATGATCTCAAGTTTGTGGGTTTGAACCCCGTGTCAGGCTCTGTGCTGACAGCTCAGAGCCTGGAACCTGCTTTAGATTTCTGTGTGTGTGTGTGTGTGTGTGTGTGTGTGTGTGTGTGTGTGTCTGCCCCCCCCACACTGTGTTTCTCTCTGTCTCTCAAAAATGAATAAATGTTAAAAAAAAAATAATTACTTAGTTAATTTAAAAGGGCACCTGCGTGGCTCAGTCAGTTGAGCCATCGACTCTTGATTTCCTCTCAGGTCATGATCTCTTGGTTTGTGAGTTCCAGCCCTACATTTGGCTCTGTGCTGATGGTGCAGAGCCTGCTTGGGATTCTCTCTTTGCCGCTCTCTTACTCTCTCTCTCTCAAAATAAATAAGTAAACTTTAAGAAAAATAATAAAAAATGTAAAAAAAGGCAACTTTGAAAAGTATTGCAATCCTCGACCACTAGCATGCATCATAATTGTAATCCGTTGCTTGTCACAGATGATTAAAAGTAAAGGGACCTCATCAAAATTCTCAAAAGGGAAAGGAGCCTCTAAGAGGTTAAATGATTTGTCCACAGTCACAGTGAAGGTTGTGGCAAAATCAGGACTTGAACCCATACTTCCTGACAGCCACTCAGGTGTTACTCCCTTACACCAGCCTCTCATAGTGTTGGGACCAGCCATTCCTTTCCCATGCTCTTTTTTTGCTTTTTAATGAAGGGCTTTTTTTTTTTTTTTTAATATTTTGTTTCTCAAGGAATCTCTATGCCCAACATGGGGCTCGAACTCACAACCCCGAGACCAGGAGTCCCACGCTCTGCTGACTGAGCCAGGCGCCCGTCCTGAGAGGCGTTCTAGTACATGAGCTGAGAGCCCAGGCTCTGGAGCCGGTCAGCCCAGATCTGAGTCCTGGCTACTTACTTCCCAGAGAGGGACCTTGGGCAGATTACTTAACCATGCTGTGCCTGTTTCTACCTCTGTGAAATGGAATGATATTGATAAAGGAGATAAAGTGAAAATTAGCACTCAATGTAAATGTTGACTCCCTTCTCCTCCCAGAAGAGGCCAGGGTGGACTCCAAACGGAGACAGAGTCTAAAGAGAGAAATTGGAATCAGTCTGATAGTCTCAGAGGAAGCCAGAATCCTTGTTTTAGAGGCAGTGGGAGGAGGGAATCCCCTCTAGGGAGGGCCCAGGTCTTACTCATCCCCATGCCTGGCACAGGGCTGGCCAAATCGTAGGTGGTGCCAAGTAAAATGTTTTTAAGATTAAAAAAAAAAGTCTATTTTGAGAGAGTGTACACGTATGCAAGTGGGGGAGGGGCAGAGAGAGAGAGGGAAAGAGAATCCCAAGCAGGCCTCATGCTCAACACAGAGCCCCACACGGGGCTCCATCCCATGACCCTAGGATCATGACCTGAGCCGAAATCAAGAGCTCAACGCTTAACCAACTGAACCACCCAGATGCCCCATTTTTTAAAAGTAATCTTTATCCCCAACGTGGGGCTCTAACAACCCCGAGATCCAGAGTCGCACACTCCACCCACAGAGCCAGCCAGGACCCCTCCCCCTCCCTCTCCCCCAACTAAATTTTGAATGAAGGAAGGGAAGAAGGAATGAGCGGTGTCTAGAAAAGGCATAGCTTCCCCCCAGGGTCCTCCCGTTCTCACCTCCCTCCTCTGTCACTGTCTTCACCCACGTGGCTGATGTGTGAAGGTTGTTACAACGTCTGCAGTTCCTAAATTCTCCCATTTCTTCTTTATTATTTATTGTCGCTGTCACCTGCCAGGCTCAGCACACCATCCGTTTTCTTTTCGCCAAAGTCCCCTTTATACACAGAGAGGGAGCGGGAGAGGGACAGAGGGAAGGAAAGGAGGGATTGACAGACGGACACCGACGACACTTACTCCTCATCTGAATTTTGGCAACGTCACGTAGCACCTGGAGCGACACAGCAGGTGTAGGAAAGCTTGTGTGGACATGCGAGTGTGTGTCTGGGCACGTGGGCTTACACACGCGTGCGTACACACAGGCACGCGCAGCCTGATCTGCTGAGGAACCTGGCAGCACAGGGCTGCCTCACACAACCCTTTTAAATGGGTCATTCTGTATCGGTGCCACAGCTTTCCCCAGACACAGCTTTTTCTCTGAATTCCACCACCGCCACTCCCCCCTCCCCCTGCCCCAGTTCCTTTCTGGAGGGGATGGAAATGCTAACCCCCTCCCCCCCCAGATGTGTACGTGTGTGAGGGCACCGACCAGCACCGCTAAGAGGAAATAGACAGGAGTTCGTGGAGATGTCCCGTTTCCACCCCTTGCCCCGCAGCATAGAACACAGCCCTGACGCCCCAGGAGTTCCCGTGGTGAGGGCACATCTCACCCCAAGAGCCACGGGGCGGGCGTGGGGGTTGAGGAGGGAGGTGTGAAAACAGTCTTCCTCCAGTTTACACTTCTTTCTGGCAAGTAGCCCATGGCCTGTGGTGGGGCATTTGAGCAGTCCCATCCGAGAGCCCACTGCCCTTCTAGAAAGACATGGCTTTCGCTGGCCAATTGGGAGCATCACAGTCCCCGGAGCATGACATATGGTAGCCTTCCCTAGAAAGTTGTGCGATGCTTATTTGATGGTGAAAAAAACCTCATTTTCTCATTAGAAAGGTTGGTTTCCTTTCAACAAGAGGCCGCCTTTACCCAAATTAGCTCAGCGCCCAGCACGTCAGAGATGCATTAGGATGAAGCCATTTCTGTGGGTCAGAAGCATTGAAACATTGGCAGTTTCATGTGGCTCCATCCAATAGGTATGCTAGAATTTTAGATTCCCAAATGAAGATTTCTGTGCGTGCGTGCGTGCTTGCACGTGTGCAATGAAGCACCTTGTCAGAACACACAGGAGAAACAGCATGATGGTCAGAGAATCTAGATGTGAGTACTGGACTCACCATCTTAAAAGCTGTGAGTTCCTTCACTTCTCAGGGCCTCTGTCCCCTCATCTGCAGCGCCTTCTTCACAAGGTAGTTGTGAGACAGACGTGGAAAAAATAGATGTGAAAATGCTTTCCGTGTGGCAAATCACCATATAGCTGGGAGGTCCTGCGTGTGCATGGGTGTGTGTACATGCACCCTCGCAGGGTTGTGTTTACATATCCTTGAATATGTATAATTTTCTATGTTTATTGGGGCACCTGTTTGGCTCAGTCATGACTTCGGCTCAAGTCGTGATCTCAGTTCGAGTTCCAGCCCCGCGTCAGGCTCTGTGCTGACAGTTTAGAGCCTGGAGCCTGCTTCAGATTCTGTGTCTTCCTTTCTCTGCCCTCCCTCCCTTGCTCACTCTCTGTCTCTCTCTCTCTCAAAAATAGATAATGTTAAAAATTTTTTTAAAGAAATAAAAAACTAAGCTAAGAAGTCTTGATTGCAATTCTTTCATGCTATCCAGTTTTTTGGTTGAAATGTTTTCTGAACTTATTCCCTTGATGTAAACTGCAAGCTTTTTGGAACTCAGAACGTGTGTGTTTTTCAAAGATTTTATTTATTTATTTACTTATTTACTTATTTATTTAATTTATTATGAGAGAGAGAGAAGGAGAGAGCACACACATGCATGTCAGCAGGGGAGGGGCAGAGAGCAAGGGAGACAGAGAATCCCAAGCAGGCTCTGCACTGTCAGCACGGAGCCCGACATGGGGCTCGATCTCATGAACTGTGAGATCATGACCTGAGCTGAAATCAAGAGTTGGATGCTCAACTGACTGAGCCACCAGGTGCTCCAAGATTTTACTTTTGAGTAATGTCTACTCTCAACATGGGGCTCAAACCCACAGCCCTGAGATCAAGAGTGGCACACTCCATCGACGGAGCCAGCCAGGCATCCCTGGAACCCAGAGGGTTTTTATGAAAAACAAGACAGGCTTTCATTTAAGGCGGAATCTCTCACTTAGACAGTCTTGGTAACAGAAGTACTGAACACTTCTATTTTGTATATGAAGTAAAAAAGGACACATTTTTTAAAAATTTTTTTTAAATATTTTATTTATTTCTAGGAGAGAGAGAGAGACAGCATGAGCAGGGGAGGGGCAGAGAGAGAGGGAGTCACAGAGTCTGAAACAGACTCCAGGCTCCGAGCTGGCAGTCAGCACAGAGCCCGATGCGGGGCTCGAACCCACGAACCACGAGATCATGACCTAAGCGAAAGTCGGACGCTTAACTGACTAAGCCACCCAGGCGCCCCAAAAAAGGACACATTTTCTAATTGCTTCCTATAGATAACAGGCAAAATTGATAAACAGAAAAAAATTTAAAAAATTTTTTTAATGTTTATTTCTTTTTGAAGGAGACAGAGACAGAGCATGATTGGGGGAGGGGCAGAGAGAGGGAGCTATAGAATGTGTCCCAAGACTTCTTAGCTTAAAGGCTAGAAGTATTGAGATAAACATAATTGAATAATTTATTAATTGCTTTTTGCTGGGACCCACAGGCCAGAGTTCCATTATTTTTTAAAACATTTTTAACATTTATTTGTTTTTGAGAGAGAGAGAGAGCGTGAGTGGGTGAGGGGCAGAGAGAGAGGGAGATGCAGAAGGCTCCAGGTTCTGAGCTGTCAGCACAGAGCCCGACGCAGGGCTCGAACTCCCGAACTGCGAGATCATGACCTGAGCTGAAGCCAGACGCTGAACCGACTGAGTCACCCAGGCGCCCCCAGAGTCCTATTATTACTTCTACAAGATATTTACTTACACTTTGCTCTATGCGATAGATGTTTCCCTAAAATGTTCGAGATCCTCAGTTTTTGCGACAGGACCATCTTGTCAAAGCACAAAGAAAGAGCATTGTCTAAAAGACACCAGACTTTTAGACTGGTCATAAAAGTCTAAGGTTTTTCTTATGTCATAAGGTTCATTTTATTACTAAAAATCCTTTCATGGGCCAGATAATCACTCCCCAGTTTGTCTGTGTCATGCTTTCCTCTTTCCTGTGCTGGGATTTCTCCAAGTCTTTTGACAAGAAACCGCTTCCCCCAGGATATGCGAAGCTGTGAGTTTCCTGACTGGGTTCCAGCCTCTGAGCTCTTACCTGGTTGGGTGAGCGAAATGCCAGGGGACTGGTTACCCCCTTGTTTGCTGTGCTGAGAGTGGGTTCTTTCTCACCCTGCAAGGGTCTGGGAGAGAAATAAATTAAAAGGGTCTGCAAGGGCCGTGCGTGCCCTGGGGCCGCAGGCGTTTCCACATTTATAGCAGCAGCCATGCTGGCTGTGGGGAGATCTCTTCCTTTCCTCCTGTTTTTTCACTGCTTTCATTTCATTGGAGGGAATCATGGGTCCGGGAAAGGAAGCGGCTGGTGGGAAGGGGTGACTGGAGTTTAACCCCTCAGCTGCTGGGAGACTAGTCATTTCCCCATGTTTGCTCAGCTTTGGAGGCAGGTGGAACGGCCAGCGGGGACAGCGGGCACAGACAGAATGGGAGCCTGTCTCAGAAGTGCGGGCAGACGGAGCCCTGGACTGAGGGCCCTAGTGACCTTGACATTAACTTACCGTGACCTTGAACCAGCCCTCTTCGACTCTCCCTCCATTTCTTCCTTCCTAAAGTTCAGGAGGTGTGACTGGATCGAGCTGGTCAAGTCCAATGGCTTCAGGGGCCAGGCAGGGATCGGGAGTGAGGCCGGCCTGGGCAGCCCTGTGGCGAAGCTGGACTTGCCTGGCTAGTCCAGGGTCCTTTAGAAAGTGTAAAGGTGCTGTGCGGGGCAACCCACCACCCTTGTCTCAGGGCTAGATGATCATATCAGACACTTAAATGACGCTTACCACATGCCGGGCAATGTTCTTAGTGCTTTATGCGTCTGAGTTCATTTTACCTTCACGACCCCGTGAGGTAGGAGCTGAGGTGAGCGCTGGTGTCACTCCAGATTTACAAATGAAGACCTTAGCCAAAGAGGAGTTCTGAGCCACCTCCCTGCTGGCCTTGCCAGACCAAAAATACAGACGGTGCTTTTGAAGACAGACCCCAGGTAGGGACTGAAGGAGGTATGGACCTCAGCTGAAGGAGAGAGTGGCCAATGTATTCTAGACTGAATTTTTCCCTGATAGTATCACTCAGGACACAGTGAAAGAGACGCCGTCTTTAGGTAAGATATTTCTTTTCAGATTTTATTTTATTTTATTTATTTATTTTAATGTTTTTTATTTATTTCTGAGAGAGAGAGACAGTGTGAGCAGGGGAGGCTCAGAGAGAAAGGGAGACATAGAATCGGAAACAGGCTCCAGGCTCTGAGCTGTCAGCACAGAGCCTGACACGGGGCTCGAACCCACAAACCATGATATCATGACCTGAGCTGAAGTTGGATGCTTAACCGACTGAGCCACTCAGGCGCCCCTAAAAATTTTTTATTTTAGAGAGAGCGAGCGAGTAGGGAAGAAGGGCAGAGGGAGAGAAAGAGAATCCCAAGCAGAATCCAGTGCAGAGCCCGATGCGGGGCTCCATCCCATGACCCTGAGATCACGACCGGAGGCGAAACCAAGAGTTGGATGCTCAACCGACTGAGCCACCCAAGCGCCCCCACAGGGTTTTTATGAGGAAAAGGAATATTGGAAGTGTTCTGTATCACTTTTGCTTTTAATTGTGGTAAAATACACACAGCATAAAATTTACCATCTTAACCATTTTTAAGTACACAGCTCAGTTGTGTCTCGTACATTCTCACGGTTGTGAAATCATCACCATAGATCTCCAGAACTCTTCGTCTTGCAAAACCGAAACTCTGTGCCCATTCCCCAATTCTCCCTCCCCTAATCGCTGGCAGTAGACACCTTCTACCTGATGTCTCTATGAATCGGTCCCTCTCTGTGTCTCTGAGGAGGGGACCCTCCGGTATTTGTCCTTTTTTGACCGGCTGATTTCACTGAGTACAATGTCTTCAAGGTTCGTTCATTAGAACAGGTCAGAATTGCTTTCCTTGTTAAAGCAAATAATATTTCCTTATATCTTCATCCATCCATCTAGGGACACTGGATTGCTTCCACTTTTTTTTTTTTTTTTTTTTTTTTTGAGAATAAGACTGCTAGGAACGTGGGTGTCACTTTTAGGGGAGAATTAGGATCCGTGGGTGGACATGACGGAGGCAAAGCCCGGCCGGACGACAGCAGAAAGGATTTTTTCAGTGGTTGGAGCCCCTTCACAGGGGTGTCACAGGGGTGGGAGGGCCATTTGGCCGCAGGGGCCCCCCTTTGGGAGGAGCTGGTCCATCCGCCAGGGACTCCCACGTCCCTGCCCATCCTGCCGTTGCCTCCTGGAGAGGAGCTGAGGGGCCGCCTGCCGTCTAGGTTAGATTGTGTTGCCAGATCCAGGAAGGACACCGATTCCTGTTCCCTGTCTTCTGCTGGGGCAGGTGACAACATTGCCTGCCGTCGGCTTCTTAGCATAGGACATGTCAGCAGGCAAAAATGAGACTTCCCCCCTGAAGAGGGGCTGCACGTCGCCCACCTCCCCTTATGTGAAGAGGGCGTGCTGGTCAGTGAAGGATACTGGGGGCAAAGGGAGACGATGGGCAGGAAGCCGAATCTGCAGGATTTCACCCTCTTTTTGGCAGATGCCCCTCATAGGCGTTATTGTGTGTGCCAGTGCTTAGGGCCTTGGTAAAGTTTAACACGTGTGTTCCCCCAGCATCAAAGGAATGGGAGACGTACCCTCAGCTGGGCCCGGGCCAGGCAGGGAAGGCGGGGGTTGGGGGGGGTGGGAGGGAGCAGAAGCCCCTGGCTCTGGCCAGTAGCCTCCTTCCCTGTGGCCGATGTGTGCCAGGGGGAGCCCAGGCTCGCTTCTGTGTGTGCGTGCGTCTGTATAAACGACATGGCACTTTGAATGCAGTGCAGGAGAGCCCCTCAAAGGAACCCTGTGGCGAAGTCTTTTGTAAAGTGAAAAATCCTTTTGTAAGGCGAATAATTGTACTCTATGTCTGTCTGCTTTGGAGGCTCAGAGTGTTCTGAGGTTCTCAGGAAAAAGAGCGATTTGTTTGAAGGCCATCTGGCTCCCCCCTTTTCCAGTGCCTGATCCTGGAGAGCATCCCCTCCGAGTGACGTAAAGCCCACCTCTCAGTGATGGGAAACTCACGACCCCCTAGGATGGAGCATTCCATCTTTGGACAGCTCTACTTATTAGAAATGGAAACATCCTGAGCTTTAAAAAAGTTCTCTGATGTTTTCGTCCATTGAGCCTTCCATTTACAGGTCACACTGACTGTGCCCTTTCCTTATGGTGACTCATTTGATACTCGGTAACAGTGAACTTGACCCTGGGTCTTCCCTTCATCCATTTCTCATATGCAGGATTTTGATTCCTTTTCTCATCCTGATGGTTCTGCTTTGCCTCTGCTTGGCCGCTGTCCCACATCCCTTTTGCCAACATGAGACCCGACAATTCATGCAGCTCTCAGGTGTCCTCTGCTCGTGTAGAGGGGGGCAGGGACCTCCTCTCCCTAGACCTGGATTCTCCTCCTCTGTGAGCACAGCTCAAGTGCGTTCCTGACCGTCATAGGTTTGCCATTGCCTAAAATCTCATGCCGGTGTGCTGTGCGAACAAACTGTAACTCCTTCATTCAAGACATAGTGGAGATTTTTTTTTAATGTTTTATTTATTTTTGAGAGAGAGAGACAGCATGAGCAGGGGAGGGTCAGAGAGAGAGGGAGACACAGAATCCAAAGACAGGCTCCAGGCTCTGAGCTGGCTGTCAGGACAGAGCCCGACACGGGGCTCGAACCCAGGAACCGTGAGATCATGACCTGAGTCGAAGTCGGACGCTTAACCAACTGAGCCACCCAGGTGCCCCAAGAGATTTTTTTTTAATGTCAGGGTTTTTTTTTTTTTCTTTCTGTCTTTTTTTATTATTATTTTGAGAGAGAGAGAGAGAGAGAGAAATAGAGGGAAGGAGAGAGGGAGAAGGAAGGCGGGACAGAAAGAGAAGGAAGGAGAGAATCCCAAGTAAGCTCACCATAGAGCCTGACGTGGGGCTCAATCTCATGAATCGTGAGAACAAGACTTGAGCTGAAACCAAGAGTCATCTGCTCAACCGACTGAGCCACCCGGGGGCCCCTTAATGTCAGGTTTTCTTTTCTTTTCTTGACTTTTTAAAAAATGTTTTATTTATTTTTTGAGAGGGAGAGGGATGAAAAAAAGAGAGCATGCCCGTGAGCAGGGGAGGGGCAGAAGAGAGGGGGCCAGAGGATTTGAAGTAGGCTCTGCACTGACAGGCTGACAGCAGCAAGCTCAATGCAGGGCTCAAACTCACAAACCCTGAGGTCATGGCCTGAGCCAAAGTCCAACACTCAACCAGCTGATCCACCCAGGCGCGCCCCGATGACAGGTTTTCTTAAACAAGATACATGGAGTGGTGGTCAGATCCGGATCTAATGGAACTTTCTCCTTTTTCCATAGAACTGGTCAGGCATGAAGTGTCAGTTCAAGCTGCTGCGGATGGCTGTGGCCTTGATCTGTAGTAAGTACTGAAGGGGGCAGGCTGGGTGGGATGGAACCCTGCGCCAGGCCTGGAGGCTATAAAGATAGCACAGCCCCTGCCCTTGAGGGGTGTGTGATCACGAGAGAAACGGAGACGTGTCAATAGTGTGTGACAAAGTGGGGCTATTATGAGCAGTCTGGCTCACTCTGCTACCACTTAACCTTCCTTAAACTTTTTATTGACATAATATGGAATGAGAAAGGTTCGGAATGGGTTATCAGCTCAATGACCAGCACCCAGATTAAATAATCTTTCAGGTCATGGAGTCAGTCCTTTGAGATCTCCTGTTAGAAGCTAGAGACTGCTTGGGGATGCACACTGGTGCAGCCACTCTGGAAAACAGTATGGAGGTTTGTCAAAAAATTAAAAATAGAACTACCCTACGACTCAACAATTGCACTACTAGGTATTTATCCAAGGGACACAGGTGTGTTGTTTCAAAGGAGCACATGCGCCCCAATATGTATAGCAGCGCTATCAACAATAGCCAAAGTATGGAAAAAGCCCATATGTTTATTGATGGATAAATGGATAAAGAAGACATGATGTAAATGTATATACATATGTATATGTATATACATATACAATGGAGTATTACTCAGCAATCAAAAAGAATGAAATCTTGCCATTTGCAAATATGTGGATGGAACTGGAGGGTATTATGCAAAGCAAAGTTAGTCAGTCAGAGAAAGACAAATACATGACTTCACTCATATGAGGAATTTAAGATATAAAACAGTCGAACATAAGGGAAGAGAAGCAACAATAATATAAAAACAGGGAGGGGGACAAAACATAAAAGACTCTTAAATATAGAGAGCAAACAGAGGGTTGCTGGACGGGTTGTGGGAGGGGGATGGGCTACATGGATAAGGGGCATTAGGGAACCTACTCCTGAAATCATCGTTGCACCATATGCTAACTCTCTTGGATGTACATTAAACAATAAAAAAATAGCTGGAGACCCTTTCCCCAGGATAACGCGCATGTGCACATGTGCGTGCATGCCCACACACACTCACTTGCAGTTTGGTGACTAATCCATGAGCCCCTGTGTCCAGGGTGTAGTGGGGCCCTCGTCGGGAGAAGCCAGTTCTGCCTGCAGAGGTCATTTTGAGCGTCCAGGACAGGCAGGTGGTCACCGCAGAGACAAGGTTCAAGAGGACATTTTGGGCAAAGATGCGGCACGAAGAAAGATACAGTGCGTGGAGGGTCACGGCTGTCGAGTCAGCTGGCAAGACCGACCCGTGAGGTTGGGGACTGTGGGTGTTAGTGATCGGAGATAATAAGAGACAGGTCTCGGGGCCATAAATGCAAAGAGAAGAGTTGGACTTCGTCCTGGATGTGCCGGGAGGCCGCTGCAGGGCTTTAAGCAGGAGAGTTACTGGCAGATTCGAGATTCCGGAGACCAGTGAGGCTCAGAGTAGAGAAGGAGTTGGGGGTGGGGAGGGGAGACCAGAGGCCTCCTACGAGGCTCGTTTTGAGATGATGAGCCTCTTCCGGAAGCGATGGGGGCAGAGAGAAGAGGGGACACATGGTCTGTCATTCAGTCCTCAGAACGTGGCCATGAAGGGAGTATTTTTAATGAGGCTTGGGTTACAGGCAGACACCCGAGGCCCAGACACTGCTGGTCCGGGGCCACCCAGCTGATGGAGATAGAGGCAGAACTCAGAGCCAACTTGTGCCGTTTCTAACGCCTGCTCTTTAGCGAGGCTGGGCCGGAGCACCTGGGCTGTCTGCCTGGCTCCATCTGCTGCATGGGGAAGAGGAAGGTGAGCCAGAACAGACGTGGGCCTGTGTGGACCACACTTCCGTCTACATCCACGTCTCGTGCTCAAAAGCCCACAGATTCTTTGAGCCAGGGCAGTGGGGGGCAGTGGGGTGCAGTGGAGTGGGGGTGGGCTGAGCATTGCTTCCCTGTCTTGCTCAGACTCTGAGTTTGTCTGGATGCAAGGAAGGGAGGAGAAGCCTGAATCTTGCTGTTTAAAAAATTCCCAACTCTAAGCATCATAAAAACGAAAATGCTGTTTTTAGAGATAGGGACCAGTGTGTTTTAAACCTCCTTTACGGCCCCCAGAGCCTGGGGAGGGGGTCAGGGAGGACTCAGTGTCAGTTCCTGGCTGCTCCTTTTCTGCCATCTGTCGGCCATCCTTGGAGTTGCAGGGCCCAGGCCAGCCGATCAGGCAATTCCCAGGGGAATGCTCGGCCCCAGAGTGGTTAAGGTGGACAGAGGCACCCCGCCTTCTTAAATGGTAACTGAACAAGAAAATCCACCTCCAAGGACTTCCTTTGAATCTGTCAAATTTGCCTTGGTTTCCTCATCTGTAAAATGGGGATGAGAATTCTTGCCCTTAGTGTTATTTTGGTGGCGGGCAATGAAATGGCTACTTCCCAGCGATTATCCTTTCAGGAGAGTATACCCCATTGGGTTGGCCGAGTCAAGTTCATGCAAGAAGAATGAATTGGAGAATGGGACAGGGGCTTTTTAGACTCTGTTAAGACAGAAATTTTAGCGCGTTGTTGGGACTGTTTATTTCCACTCCTTCTCTGCCCTTTTCTCCATCCCTTGTTTCCAGTCACAAAAGCACTGGTTCTGAGGGTTCTCTAAAGGGTTTGAAGCAATACATGAAAACCCTTTATAAACTGTAAAGTGCTAGCTCATACTGAAGTTGTTATTAATGTTCCAGCAGTGCGGCCTGGTACATAGAGGCTGAGACTGTGCAAATGGGGAAACTGAGCCTCCAGGACTCATGAATGCGGGGGAGGAGGGGCGGGGACAGGGGTCTTCGGGTTTCTGCACAAGCTGTCCCTTCTGCCTGGAATGCTCTTTCTTCTTAGGGTCTTCTCTTGATATTTCACATCTCTGCTCAAATTTCACACCTCTAGGGAGATCTTGCCTGATTCCCCAAACCAGAGGATCCCCCTCCTTATGTCCAGCATTGATTTAAAGTTACCTATTTTCCCCCCCTTGGAATGTTTCTTACTGGAATTATCTTATGTCTGTAATTGATGCTGGTCGACTGCCAGATCTGTAAGCCCTGGAGGAGGGTTGATCTGTCTTCACTACTGTAGCTCCAGCTCAGAGAACAGACAGCGCTCAGCCTAATGCATAGTGAATGAATTAATGGGTGGGTGGCGGAGGCGGGGGATGGGTGGGTGGACGGACGGATGGATGGAGTGCAAGGCTTCTCTCTCAGCCCCTGCCCGATGGCTCTACTGTGACTTCTCTGTGCTTCCTCCCCTTGCAGTGAGCATGGAGTTTGGGCGGGCCGTGTGGCTCCGGTTCCACCCATCAGCCTACCCGCCGTGCCCTCACCCGAGCTTTGTGGCGCACTTGGGCGGTGTGGCCGTGGGCATCACCCTGGGCGTGGTGGTCCTGAGGAACTACGAGCAGAGGCTGCAGGACCAGTCGTTGTGGTGGATCTTTGTGGCCATGTACACAGTCTTCGTGCTGTTCGCTGTCTTCTGGAACATCTTCGCCTATACCCTGCTGGACTTAAAGCTGCCACCGCCTCCGTAGGAGGCTGGGGGGACCGAGGTCGGGGAGGGGAGGCAGAGGCAGCGGCAGGAAGGAACGCGTACGTTCTTGTTCTCAGCGCCAGCTCCTCGGCGCCCAGGAGGACAGGACGAGACGCTGGGCCGCTGGGATGCTTGTGTTCAGGTTTGGACAACGGAGCCTCTTTTCTGAAAGGCACCTCCCGGATGAGTTGGATGTGGCTGCCATTGTTTTTCTAGACTGTTCAGAGGACAGCGGGCCAAGGCGAAGGCCTGGGGTGCGGTGAAAGTAACCCTTCCCTTGGGCTGGGCCATTTCCGTATGTTCGGGGGACCCCTCTCTGGTCGCAGATTGGGCTTTCCTTTCCCCTCATCCGCACGCTGAGATGTCAGGAAGGCCCGAGGACAGAGGAGCCAGGCGGCTCTTGTCCAGCCCAGTGCAGAGGTGCAGTCGCGGGCCAGGACGCTCCCTGCACAGCTGCTGGGCTTGGAGCTCTGGAGTGCAAGAGGGCCGTGTGGTGGGCGTGTTAGTTTGGGGCTAGAGGAGCCCGCAGTGCCCTCCTGTTGATGGGCACTAGTGCCTGGGGTGGGCAGAGGGCGGAGGTGCTGTGAGTCCAGGCCTCCCTCCTGCCCCGGGGGTATCGAGTGAACGAAACTGAAGAGGAGGAATAAACTTCATCCCAAGCTCCACCCTAGGGAAGGCCCCGTACCAACTTTGGACTTCTCCCTCCCCGTCTCCCAGAATGCTGACATCTCCCATCAGTGTCCCTGCCTTGTTTCTAGAGCATTTTCCTTCTTTTCCTGCCCCTATGTGGTGCCTCTCCTTTGTTCACGGGGACGCGTGCGCACGCGCACGCGTGTGTGTGTGTGCATGTGTGTATGTGTGTACGTGCGTGTGTATGGGTGTGGTGGATGAGGACATCCATCCTGTGTGCTTGTAGGACATGCCATGGAAAGAACGTGAGGGGACTTGGGGGGTGCAGAGGAAGCCTGTGGGGGGAGTGTGTGTGTGTGTAAGGATCTGTGTGAGAGGAAAGAAAGCACTGAGAGGTGGGAGGGTATGACTCCCATGGTCTTGCTTTCAGCAAAGCTCGCCTCTTCTTTCCCACCCCTCACCCTTTCCCGGCATCTCCCTGAGAGCCACTGGCCAGTGGGAGACTTGTCTGTGGCGGAGGGAGCCCTTCCCCCCCCCCCCCCCCCCCCCCCCCCCACCCTCCGGATGCTCTGACTCACCTCCCCGTTGTAGGCAGCTTGTTTTCCTCTGGAGTGACCTTCACAAATAAAAAGGTTTTGTTCTGTTTCCCTTAGGAGGGGAGGAGCTGTGGGGGTGTAAGAGAGGCTGGACNTGGTCTTGCTTTCAGCAAAGCTCGCCTCTTCTTTCCCACCCCTCACCCTTTCCCGGCATCTCCCTGAGAGCCACTGGCCAGTGGGAGACTTGTCTGGGGGGGGGGGGGGGCCCCCCCCCCCCCCCCCCCCGCCCCAGGGACCCTCAGGATGCTGTGGTTTGCCTTTGCCCAATTCCGTTCTTGTTTTCCTCTGGAGTGACCTTCACAAATAAAAAGGTTTTGTTCTGTTTCCCTTAGGAGGGGAGGAGCTGTGGGGGTGTAAGAGAGGCTGGACCATGTGTCCGTTGGAGTAGGGGGACGGGAGGCTGCAGTAAAAGGAATTCCAATTTAGGCCGGAAAACGACTTCTAGTTTGGAGGAGTGTCCGAGGTGAAGGCGGCCCAGAGACTCAGATGCTCAGAGCGGGGAGGGAACTTGGCAGGTTCGTCCCTGCCCCCACTGCACAAGTGGGAAAGCGAGGCTCAGGGAATGACTCCCGGGCAGGAGCTGATGCAGGCCCTGAGCAGAGGGGAAGGGGAAGATGGCCTTTAACAAAATCTGCGATTCCCTTTCTACTGCTCGTGGAACTCCCAATCACTGATAACCCAGAAAGATGAAGATTCCAGTCTGGGTAGCAAAGGGACTGGGTCCGTGCAGGAGTGAGGGCAGGAGCTCGGTCCAAAGTCAGCTGGGCCAGGCAGTTTGGGGATCTTCTGCGATGATGGCTTCCTGTCCTCAGTGATCACATGTGAATGGGCAGGGTCTTCATTCAGCCCCAGGCTATGTCAACCCGCGCTCTCCCCCCCCCGCCCCCCCCGTCTTTGCCCAGTGCTAAATACATTGTCCTGGTGCCCACATGTGGCCACCGAGGTCACTCCACACTCAAACTGACAGTACTGAGGACTGTCCACCCGACCTGGCACCTGGGTGCTCTGGGTTGTGGGTGGAGGGAGTGGAGAGTCACCCCCGTCTTCATCGGGTGTGGCCTGGAGAGGGTCTTCCTCTCTTAGGGGTGAGAAGACTGTGAACTCTAGACTCTAGACTAGACTCTAGAAAGCCCTCAGAGAAGCACCCAAGTCCCTCAGGTCTTCAGATGGGAGCTTGCTGCCTGAGGCAGAAATCCCACTTGCCATCCTTTCTGAGACGCACTAGGGGAGCCTCATCTGACCTCAGGCCACCAGCCCAGCTGCTGTTCCCTGTCAGTGGCATCCAAAAGTAACCCCAAAGTTCTTCGGTGTGCTTAACACCCCCCCCCCCCACCAGCCTCACCCAACCATCAGCTCCAAGCAGGGCCACCCAGTGGTGTCAATAGTCACTCTGCACAACCCAGGGCCAGAGACCATAGTCTGGTAAGAAAGGTTTTTGGTGTCTGGCTTTCCACCCTCACCCCCAGCGCCCTGCCAGCAGCGCGTCCCCATTGTCCCTCCTTCCTGGTCCAGCACAGTTACTGCCCAGTGTGGAAGGCGGTTTGCCTCATGGGGCTGTGGCCAGTGGCTGGTCTTGCTTCCATGGGAAACAGAAATGGAAAGCCAGGGATTCCCCAAACAGCAGCCCTAGATATGCCTGCTCATTAAACAGAAGAGGAATCACAGGAACTAGGGAAGGGAAAACAAATCTTCAAAGGAGAAATTTTGCTTTAATGATACCATTCATCATTCATTTTTTTAATTAGGAAAAGCTCCCTGATGAGGCATTTTTGCCAGCTAATAGGACTCTCCATTTCTAGGAGGACCGTTCCTACCCAGAGGATTAGGGGAGTCATTTCTCACCAAACCCAGATCTTCCCCCAGTGTCCAATTTCGTTTGCAAATAATGTAGATTTCCGGGTGCAGCGGAAGCCATCTCCTGGCTGCCTTCACGTTGCTCCCGGGGCTGGCCGGAAAGCACCGAGACTCCTCTGCCTTAAAAACCGTGCCCCACACTGAATTCCACCCCCAAGGACTTGAGTAAGTGGGAAGAGAAAGGAAACACAAGCTGCAATGTTTGTTTCTAAATATTTTTGTATCGTGTACATTCTGTATATTTTTGTTGTAACATATTATTTGAGCACAGATTCCATTAAAGATTTTTTTTAAAGCCATCGGTTGTGAAGGGAGTGGTGTGAAGGGCTGGTGTGGGAGCCCTGTTTCATCTCTGGAGGTGGGAGGCAGTGAGGGGGGCCGGGGAGGGGGTGGCGTGGGGAGGGACAGCAGTGGTGCCGGGCCTGTGATGTGCACAAGACAGAGCTGGGAATCGGTGCTTGGTGCTGGCGCTTCTAGTCTGGTGGTCCTGAAGCTTTTGTGAATTACTGTACTCTTTGGAGCAGTTGATGAGAGCTAGGTTTTCTCTTGCCATGAAAATGTATAGGTAGACAATTTTGTGTACAATGTGGAGCGGGGGGAGATGGTCTGCAAATAAAGAAACTCACTCCCGGCTTCAGGTCAAGAGCTTTCGTGCCAGCCGTGCTGGTGGGTGCCCGTCTTCCCCTTCTACCCTTATACTATAATGAGAGATTAATGTTTTGACTACTGTTACTGGAGTAATCTTTGAAATACCTGATTACTTCTTTCTTTACCGCAATAGCCTATTGTGTAGGTCTTTCTAGGGGCAGTCAACACCCTGATCTTGAGGAAGGGATAGGAACGGTCTCAGGTTAAAAGGACATGGTTCACATACAGAAGGGGAAAACAAGAGGGTGTAAGCGGGCAGGTCTAGTGCTTGGTAGGTTTAACAACCACGTGCGTTTTGAATGGATGAAGTCTGAGAAAGCGGATCGTTTTCTCCAGCTCTTCTAAACCGATGACAGTGCATGTGGTTTTGCCATTCATAACCATTAAATTTCATTCGGGTATTA
The DNA here is from genome assembly GCF_003009895.1 of Hyaena hyaena. Lineage (NCBI taxonomy): Eukaryota > Metazoa > Chordata > Mammalia > Carnivora > Hyaenidae > Hyaena > Hyaena hyaena. The sequence goes on along the minus strand of NW_024080642.1, from coordinate 1,596,088 downwards.
AACTACTCTGTTAAATTCACCATGGGAGTTGTTTCCCATCATGTTCTTTCACATCAGTTTCCTGTATGTTATTAAAAGGAAAAAAAAAAACACGTTAAATTTTTTTTAATGTTGATTTTATTTTTGAGAGAGAGAGAGAGCTTAGCAGGGAAGGCACAGAGAGAGGGAGACACAGGATCTGAAGCAGGCTCCAGGCTCTGAGCTGTCAGCACAGAACCCAAGTCGGCGCTCAACTGACTAAGCCACCCAGGCGCCCACCCCCACCCCAAAACACATTTTTAAGTGCTACAGAAGTTATCCCAGAACAAATTTGGGAGTACAGCTCAGGCTAAAGGTCAAAGAACTCATTTCTGTTTCAAGTGTGGATAACTAAGTTCCCTAGGGGGAAAATCGGGACCCTGGCTGAGCACCGTGCACGCCCCACACCCCATCAGTTCTAGGCTGCAGTACTTGAGGTGCTGACAGGTAAGCTCCCTGAACAACCGAAAGCTGTTTAGTTAGCTTTGCCTTTGGCCTCCTATCACTTCCCCCTTCACTTTTCTGGTTCCTCCCTCCTACCAGATTCTCATTCTTCTGATAACTTTGTAACAGACATTAACCAGTGATAAGGTAATGATGAAGACAATTTACTGATTACTTAGTATGTGCTGGGCACTGGATGAGACATTTTCAATACATTATTCTCAGTTGCATAGCTACTTATGTGAAGTGAGTATAAATATGCCCATATTTACACATGAGGAGAAGGCTAAGAGTTTGGTGACTTGCAGGTGCTTTATGGCATACATGGCTTCATACCATGGTTGCAAAGTTCATGCTCTCAACCCTCAGCTGTTTGTCGGGAGTTCAAGGACACTGAAATGTCAGGGTGTTTGTTTAAATTTTTTTTTAATGTCTTATTTGTTTCTGAGAGAGCGATAGAGACAGCGTGAGCAGGGGAGGGTCAGAGAGAGAGGGAGACACAGAATCCGAAGCAGATTCCAGGCTGAGCTAGCTGTCAGCACAGAGCCAACACGAGGCTTGAACCCACGAACCGTGAGATCATGACCTGAGCTGAAGTCGGACACCTAACCGACTGAGCCACCCAGGCGCCCCTCAGGATGTTTAAAGATGCAGTCTCATTGCATTAGTAACAGTAATGAACCTTGGAATGTTCGTTTGGTGTTCACTTAACAGGATCTACTCTTTATCAGCCCTCCTGGAAGTAGTTTACAGGACAATCCAGAACTATGAGTTCATTACTGCTCCCGAATCACCCCTGACTCCCACGATCTAGCATTTATGCCAACTCTGAATGATCTGAAGTCTGTGACCCATCTAGGAAGGTTAGCAGTTGTCGAAGTGGGGCTGCCTTCCTAGACCTCCAAGTGGAGAGGCCTCATTGATGCCAGGGGTGGGTCTCTGTTACTGAGAAGACATGTGGTGAGGAAACCATGGTCCACGTGACTGAATTTTCCTTCCCAGATGCCCGCAGGCTTTCCTAGCGTCCGGTGTAGGGGCGCCTCTGGTGAAGGACAGGCATTCTGTCACGGTTAGTAGTGAGGGAGAGCGAAGAGCAGTGACCTGCATTATTGGGTCCCACAGGTTTATCTTCTCTGGACAGCGACTAACACACCGTGATGGAGACTGCCCTTACACCCTGCCTGATGCCTCCTGCGAGGTACAGAAAGGTGTATTCCAGCAGGTGGTGTGATGGTCTTCAACAAATTCCTTAGCGTAACAAGTGTTCATTTCCCCATAAACTTGCTGGGATGAATAAAAACGTCAGCCTTGAGAATGAAGCTAGTTAAATAAAAATGACTCTGTTGGTGAGAAGCTAAGTTTATTATTATTATTACAAATCTAATTACAGGTAAACTGAGGCCATTTTTGATACATGACAAACATACATTTGCTCTGTGTGTAGAGCACACACGTAATACATAAATGTATTCCACACCTGAACAAATCCTTTTTAAAAACTTTAAAAGTTAATGCATTAGATTATTAAAATTCGAGCTCTGTGAGTTTCTTCTCGTGGCCCACAAGATACTCGATTCCAAGTCACTGTTGTCCTTGCCTACAGTAGTGAGTTTGTCACAGACTTGTAAAGTAAGACTGTATGGTATACAACTGTAATGTAGTGAGCCTGCATCACAAAATATATATATGAAAGTACATGTAAGAAATATATAATTATACCTTGACTGTATCCATAAATAGCTTGAAGCAGGTAATAATTTACTTTTAAATGCCATTTACATCATGGGCTGTTGATATGTGAATTTGAAAGTGAAAAATATGTTTTTTTAGACTCCAGATGTTGATGTCCTAATGCTGTCTATTAAAAACAATTGATTTCTAAATGAGCAACAGAGTACATTAGGAAAAGTCAGATTCAAGGGTAGTGCCATACAATTGCTTATTTCCCATAGTCATTCTGAATGTAAAGGTATAAAAAATGCTATTTGGATTTTTTTTCCTATACTGCCTACAATCCAAGTTATTAAAGTTTAAAACCATATGAGAGTCTTCATGAAGATCCTGAATTGTATTTCTCATTAAAGGAAAAGAAATGGCTTGGGGAGTCATGTCCCTCGACTTCTGCAGAAGAGAAAGCAGGCAGCCACTGTCAGTCATTTTGAAAGTCAGAACTCAGCACTTATGTGAATTGAGATGAGTTTAAGGAGAGGATTTTTATGGGCTTGTGTTCCTCTGAGCATCCTGACGGCAGTGAGAATGAGGCTTCTGATCTTCTAAACAAAAATCATTATCAAATGGATTTATTAAAGAGCTGCACGGAACAAAGAGCCACTATATGTGTGTAGCTATGGTTGACTTCCACGGGAATTATAAATGGCTCCAGCTGAGGGCACGTTCAATGGATTGAGGGTAAAACAACGTGAGGCTTGTAACAAATCTACAAAAAACTGAAATCAATGGGTAACTCTGATAGGAAGACTCTGTTGGCGTTCTTCAAGTTACAGTGTGCCTGTAGAATTTATGTACTTTGTTTCTTTTGTAATACTCTGAAAGCTAGCGTTTTTGTAGTAAAAAGAAAGTACAGGCTCTTGGCAAAATACCTGTGAAAAAATGAATTATGGGGGCCACTTCGGCAGTAGCTTTCCATCCGAGATAAGGTTTTATCTTGAAGCTCCTGCATCTATTTTTAAAGCTCATTTAATTTCTTACACACTCATGATTTGTGTCCTGACTTAAAAGCTGGCTTTATCACCCATCCCATTATCAATCAGACAACAAAATCTATCCACGCACCCACAGGATGCACAGATCTATCTTTGAAACGGTGTCGCAGGGCTAATCTTGTCCGAAGACGAGGAGGACATTTTCTTAAAGAAGCTATGATACATTGAGACAGAAGTTTTACAATTTTTCTGAGAGGAAAAGCTGCTAAATGCCGACTCCTCAGAGAAGCCACAGAATTACTTCTCAAGAGTTTTGAGCATCAACCCCTTTAAGTCTAGAATTCATGGGGCCGGCGGTATGCTAAAATTCCACAACTCTAACGCACGTCTATCTAGGACTCAGTGAAGATGGTCCTCGGACTTTTATGTCTAAGTAAGTTGAATTTTAGAGGTACAAAATGAAAACATCTAGAGTGGGTTTCAAATAATCCTCGGTAGCAATCCTATGGCAATTATGACAAGCACAGTTTCAAACACCACAGCATCCATGTATGACTTCACAGTCCAATGATCTCAAAACATGTGATCACAAACTTTGGGCAAGGGCTTCCTTCATAAATTCTTCAAGGACAGCCACCACGTTCTTGGCTTCGGGCATTTCCTCGTGTTCTACTTTAACAATCTTCAGAAGGATATCCCCACTACCACAGTTCTTTAGGAACGTGTAACACTTAAACAAAGCATAATGATTCATTTCTGCCTGTCGGATAAATCTCTTCAAATTATTGGTGTCTTGTATGGCCTAGAAAAAGATTACCCAGTTAAACACGTGCTTACTGAGATAATAATGAAGCCTGAAAAATATCTCCTGTCCAGCTGAGAACTTGACATGCATTGCTGAGATGTTTGCTTTTCATTTTAAATATTTCCATCATTCTTACTGCCAATATGCTTTGCCCACGGGAGAACAAAATTTCTTATATAAGGCAAAAATACTTTTTTTTAAATGTTTTTTATTTATTTCTAGGGGAGAGAGAGAGAGAGACAGCGTGAGCAGGGGAGGGTCAGAGAGAGAGGGAGTCACAGACTCAAACAGGCTCCAGGCTCTGAGCTGGCAGTCAGCACAGAGCCCAACGCGGGGCTCGAACCCACGAACCACGAGATCATGACCTGAGTGAAAGTCGGACGCTTAACCGACTAAGCCACCCAGGCGCTCCAGGTAAAAATACTTTTAAAATCAACTACATAAAGTAACAACACTCCCCACCCCCATCAGAATCCTGAACTCTTAGGCACTGAACTGGGTGTGTGTGTGTGTGTGTGTGTGTGTGTGTGTGTGTGTGTGCGTGCTTTCCAACTAAGATACGTCACAAATTACAGGACTGATGTCCCTGAGATGCAAGCAGGTGTTCAACCTGATTAACTGGAAATGCAATGATATAAATGCAGAAGCCCCTGAAAAATATAAAGTAAATGCTTTCTGGGGATTCTAGTTTTGAGAACGTCCTGTTTAAGAGACATCACAGCTGTAAAGTAGATTTGTTACTTGGACACAATTCAGGCAAAAACTATATGTGGCATTTGGCACAGAGCCAGTTAAATTACCTTTAGTTTAAAGTTCTCCAGTACTTGTCGAAAAAGAAAAGGGTTACCTCCTTCGGCGCCATTCAGAAAAGCCTGCATCCAATCCTCACAAAACCGGTTGCTTCCTGTAAGGTATTTAGAAAAATGAGACTAATAAAAATGAAATCCTACAAAGCATAAGCTATTTGTTCTATTTTATGAACTGAGGTGTAAATGACATCTCACGTACTAGCTTCAAGTGTACAACATAATGATTCAATATGTGTACACATTTGATTTGTTTTCTTTCTTGATAAAAATACTGATAGATTAAAAAGACTTCTATAACAATCTAATAAAATAATTTAGTCACTGCCTGGCTAAGAAATATCAATTGGCGGGGCGCCTGGGTGGCTCAGTCAGTTAAGCATCCAACTTCATGTAGGTCATGATCTTCCCGTTCTTGAGTTCAAGCCCCGCATCAGGCTCTGTGCTGACAGCTCGGAGCCTGGAGCCTGGAGCCTGGAGCCTGCTTCGGATTCTGTGTCTCCCTCTCTGCCCCTCCTCCACTCACACTCTGTCTCTCTCTCTCTCTCTCTCTCTCTCGCTCTCAAAAGTAAACATTAAAACAAAACAAAACAAAAACCTAGCTGGAGCCCTGTATGCCTCTTCCGAATCACACTCCCCTCCTTTCCCATCAGAAAAGATTCCCACTTATTTATTTTTAAATAGTTTTTATTTTTGAGAGAGAGCACGAGCATGAGTGGGGAAGGAGCAGAGAGGGAGACACAGAATCTGAAGCAGGCTCCAGGCTCCGAGCTGTCAGCAGAGCCAGACACAGGGCTCGAACTCACTAACTGCGAGATCATGACCTGAGCTGAAGTTGGACGCTTAACCGACTGAGCCATCTAGGCGCCCCCCCCATTTCTTTAAACTTTTGCCACATATTTTTTCTCCATCTTTAAGCCCTAGATAGTATTACTTTGCATATGATAAAATATGTTAAAATTTTATGTATTTTTGTTTAATGGCTGATTCGCCTCTGAGATATACCAAGGCACGTAGCTCTAGTTCATGTGTTTTCACTGCTATGTAGGACTCCATTATACAAATATAGCAGGTTTACAGTCTTCCTGCTGATAGACATGTGCTTCCGTTCTTTGCTATTTCAAACGATGCCTTTATGAACATTTTTGTACTTGTTTCCTTATGCACACATACAAGGATTTCTCTATATACACAGTAGTGGAATTGCTTGGCGTGGCGGGATTTCCATGGTTCTGGAATTGCTATTGTGTTTGGTGAGTTTGAGATAAACATGTAAACTGCACAAGGCAGGAGGGATACGTTTCAATCATGTGTTTCCGGTGCAAAAACGGAGACTCCGGATAGTGCCCGGAAGGCTGCCTCAGGGGTCTCGCTCACCTGCATTGTAGAACTGGGGCTGGGAGCTACTACAGTCGATGACCACGGATTTGCGCGGCTCCTCCGTCATGGCCATGCACAAAGATGTCATGGTGCCCTCGTGAATAAGGCCTTGAAGACTGGCCACGCTCAGAAACCTGCCATGCACACAAGTTCTCGTCCACACACAGTAGGGAGGGACAGGAGGGAGAAAGCAAATTCATTCTGTGTGGGGGTGAGGGTGGGGGGGTTAAATATGTTAACACCGGGCTTGCTGTGGGAAAAGGTGCCCTCCTTGCAAAACTGTTCTTTACCTGTTAATGTCTCTCTTTGTTTTTTCATCTGATTCTTTAACTTCAACAGGAGTATAACTCAGAGCCTACAAGAGAAAAATAAAGCCTAATTGAGACATGTATTCCAGTTTTCCTCATTGAGCAGCTACTTGAGACTAAACGTCAACTTCCCCAATAGCCACTGCGCCAGACGGTGCTTGATAAGTACGAGCCCGGAGCTCTCCGGAGCCTTGTTCAGAGGCTGTCAGTGGGCAGTCCAAAACGTGGCCTTACCACTCTGGTCTCATGCACCATCCAGTATCAGCTGAATTTACCCACCACATATTTACATAAAAGCCTGGCCATATATATACTCCCGCCTTCTCCAATTGCCTAGATATGATAGTGCATTTTTCATTTTTTATCTGGACATTTTCTTTTAAGTAAACTCTACCCCCAATGTGGCGCTCGAACTTATGTCCCCAAGATTAAGGGTTGTAGGCTTTACTGACTGAGCCAGCCGGGTGCCCCTCTTTGGACATTTTTTTTTTTTTTTTTTTATTTCTAGGAGAGAGAGAGACAGCATGAGCAGGGGAGGGTCAGAGAGAGAGGGAGTCACAGACTGAAACAGGTTCCAGGCTCTGAGCTGGCAGTCAGCACAGAGCCCGACGCGGGGCTCGAACCCACGAACCGCGAGATCATGACCTAAGCGAAAGTCGGACGCTTAACCGACTAAGCCACCCAGGCGCCCCTGGACATTTTTATATGGTTAAAAATCACTCTGGATTTTTATTTTCCTTCTCAAACTGGTTTGGAAATTATACGTCTCCCAGAGATCACCTCAAAAAGTATTATTCAAAAATGCTGATCCTAGGGGTGCCTGGGTGGCTTAGTCGGTTAAGCGTCTGACTTTCGCTTAGGTCATGATCTCGCGGTTCGTGGGTTCGAGCCCCGCGTCGGGCTCTGTGCTGACTGCCAGCTCAGAGCCTGGAGCCTATTTCAGAATCTGTGACTCCCTCTCTCTGACCCTCCCCTGCTCACGCTCTCTCTCTCTCTCTCTCTCCTAGAAATAAATAAAACATTTAAAAAAAAATGTTGATCCTATTAGGAAGATTTAGTACTTGCAATGCCACCTTGGCGATGGAACTTTTGAGATCTCAGGAAACAGAGTGGTCTATCATGACTGCAAGCATAGCTTGAGTGAATATTCAGGAGAGACAAAGGAATGTTCAGAGGGAGTGAGTATGTCTTAAAAAAATCCAAACTCTGCCAACGTGACTCTTGATTAAAGAAATGCTTTTTTGTTCAGGCAATACTCACGGCATGTAGCAGAAAGGTAAGCTTCTCCTGAAAGAGAAGAACCACCCTTTGGATTGGGCACACAACGTCCTCAAACCAGCTGCTCAAGTAGGGCTTCATGTGGTTCTCCAGGCCTCTTTCCTAGATTAAGAAAGAATGTCATTGGGTTTAATATAAGCCTTCACTTCAGTAGACTTAACATTTTCTTCATGATATGTAGCAGTCTATTTATTTGTTGAGAGAGAGGGGGAGGAAGAGCACACACGAAGGGAAGAAGGGCAGAGGGACAGAGAGAGATCCTAAGCAGACTCCGTGCTCAGCACAGAGTCCGATGCAGGGCTGGACCCCACTACCCAGTTAGACACTCAAATGACTAAGCCAACCAGTGCCCCAATTTGTTATACTTTCGATAGTGAAAAGAACTAAGGACAGATACCTCCTTTTTTTTAAGGTAACACCATCAACTAAAAAGAAAACGAATTGTGATATAATTTTCCTAGGCTTGCTGAGCACAGTGGGGATTAATTTTGTACTGAATTTCTTTTTATTTTTTTTAATTTATTTCTGAGAGAGAGAGAGAAACAGTGTGAGCAGGGGAGGGTCAGAGAGAGAGGGAAATACAGAATCCGAAGCAGCTCCAGGCTCTGACCTAGTTGTCAGCACAGAGCCTGACACGGGGCTTGAACCCACGAACCGTGTGATCATGACCTGAGCTGAAGTTAGACGCTTAACCGACTGAGCCACCCAGGTACCCCTGTACTGAATTTCTTAAGGAGCATCTAGCTGGCTCAGTCAGTAGAGCATGTGACTCTTGACCTCAGGGTTGTGAGTTCAGGCCCCAAGTTGGGCATGAGCCTACTTTAAAAACAAAACAAGGGTTCTTGGGTGGCTCAATTGGCTAAGCATCTGACTTCGGCTCAGGTCATGATCTTGCAGTTGGTGACATTGAGCCCCACGTCTGTGTTGTCTGTGTTGTCTGTGTTGTTGTGCTGACAACTCAGAGCCCGGAGTCTGCTTCGAATTCTGTGTCTCCCTCTCTCTCTGCCCTTCCCCAGTTCACACTCTGTCCTCTCTGTCTCTCACAAATGAATAAGCATTCAAAAAAAATTTAAAACCAAAACCAAACCAAACACACACATACACACACACTTAGAAGTGCATTACATACAATAAAGAGACCAAATTAATAGGGTTCCATGCTATGTCATCACTGGGAAATGTTGGGCATTTAAATGTCCATCTCCCCCCAGCATACACTCATTGGAGATTTTTTTCAAGACTTTATTTTCAGGGATCAGAGAAGGACACATAAGTTAGCTCATCAAAGCATGCCAGCTGTCAGACATGCTGCCATGAGCACACCCGGGTTTCTAGGCTGTGCTGCTCCCTGGGGCTAGTGGAAGAGTTCCACTCTGGGAGAGCAGCTTGCCCCGGACTCATCGCCCTGGCTCACTCCTATGCTGTCCTTTCCCACAGAGTCTTCTAAGCTCGTGCCAAGTAAAAAGAATTGTTATCCCATGTAATGGTTAGTAAAGTCATAAGAGTTGTGACTTTAACAACTGCTACAATCTGAGTGTGTAGTTTCTCAAAGGTATGATAAATGAATCAATATGGATATATCTAAGTCACAAAAGATCGATCAATGAAAAATGGAATTTTTCGAAAAATCTTTGATGTTAAGTTCAAGGATATGCAGACCACTATACAGCATGACTTTGGTGCCTGAGGCTTCATGGACATTAGTCTGACCTGAATATAAATCTTATGGGCCTAGAAATCAGGAAAAGAGCATACTCTTCCTCACTTGGCATGTTACCACATACATTGAATTTAATGGACCTTATTTTTCATGGATACAAAATATTAGAAGCAGTCATGTGAAACTTAGAGCTTTTACAGGACGAGGTTCCTTGCTTCCCGTAATAAGTACCCTTCCACTAGCCCACAAAGCAGTACATTTTTAGAATCTGTGTGTCTTCGTATCCACCTGAATGACTTCATAAGTACAGCAGTCACAGTATGTTAATCATCTCAGGCTTAACAGTTAAAACAATCATCTTACCTCACAGTTCATGTTAGTTTTCAGCCCTTGAATATACTTGTCCAATTCAAGCCTGAAAGTACTTTCTTAAGGAAGCAATAAATGATGAATCAAGACAGTGCTCTGATCTCTCAATAAGAAATATAAAATCTCTCAAATAATGCAACCTGTAAGTTCAAAGACAAAGCGGTTGTATGAAATGAAGCAAATACATAAGGGGTAGAAAAGCTCTTTGGAGGTTGGTAGTAATACTCCTCCACTCGGCTTCCCGCGTTTTCCTTCCTGATATCACCAAAGACCAAAGAAAGGATATAGCTCAAGTCCTTTTTCAGACCCTCCTAAAAAACAGACCACATACTCTGAAGTGTTATGTTCAGAGTCCACTGTTGCTGTTTCAGGAAGCAGTTTTTCTTGCTGGAAAAGACAGTAATAACAACCAACCCGGTAATCTGGAATCCTGGGAAAGAAAAAACAGTAAAATATATCATTTTGCCAGCTCATGCATCTAGTTTTACGGACTGCCCTGAACCCTGGTCATCTGGATCTGGCAATGCCATTAGATTGCAAACTAGGTCAGCCTTTCCCAGACTTCTCCTTGGTTCACTTGTAATAGCAGAAGAAAATTGACATGCGCCATTACGGGCTTTAGCGAAAGCAGCACCTAACAGAATTCGTTTGAATTCTCCTATCTTATGTGAGAAGCCCATGCGATTCTCCTGTCATTCATAGTATATCCACATTTACATTACAAACATGTTCTTTCTCTCCCTTAAACCTTCATGAATCCCTGAAGCTCTAGGCAGATGCAACATGTTTATCATGCAGCTTTATCTTTGGCCTGTGGCTGTCCTCTGAGGGGACTTGATGCTAAAATCATATTCTGAAGTCAACTACAATCAAGGGATGTAATGGAAAGATGGCTAGAATTCAACAGGGGACACCTCTGTTTAAGCCTGAATTCCATCAAGATGACCAGCCTGTGATCTTAGTGTCTTCGAGTACCTTTGCTCCTCTGAAAATGGAAGGAAGAGGATCTGTCTGCTCTGTGACCCCTTTGTAGATAAAATGGCATCAAAGTTTGTGAAAGTGCTTTACAAACTGTAAAGTGTACAATTTTAGTTTCGGCAGTTAACGCTCTTCTTCCAAGCGCAAGACTAAATAAGTGCTGGGAGGCAGAGTTGGCCATTCAATTAATTCCATTCCGTGTGTGTGTCCCCCAGTGCTCAGGCTGTTGCCTGAGAATAAAGATGCACTCTGCAAGCCTAGTAAGAGCTGATCTTTCGGAATTTCTCATCACTTCTCATATTTAGCTCAGAAAGGAAAATTCAGGACACAGCACATTATACGCTTACCTCAGCTCCACAGATGCAACGTTACCCAGCCCTTCAAACACTGCTCCCTTAGAGAGACGCCTGGCGAGGAAACTGCGCAGCTCTGGCTCCGCTTCACAGGGCAGATTGGTGTCCAGCAAGGAGAGGCTTGACAAACCAAAGAACACATCCCTTACCGGGGGACTACTGCACACATACCCCAGAAGGCAGAATATCACCAAAAGCCAGAATCTCTTTACAGACTTGGAAAAACTCCTTATCTGATTCCTGTCGGTGAGCCGTCTAGGAGTGTGTGTCACCAAGTAGGATCTAACACTTAACATAATCCTATCTTTCCAGGTCATTCTCTCTAATGTTTATTTTTGAGAGACACAGACAGAGAGAGAGAGAGAACAGGGAAGGGGCAAAGAGAGATGGAGACACAGAACCCGAAGCAGGCTCCAGGCTCTGAGCTGTCGGCACAGAGCCCGATATGGGGCTCAAACCCACAGACTGCGAGACCATGACTTGAGCCGAAGTCGGATGCTTAACCAACTGAGCCACCCAGGCGCTCCATCTCTCTAATATTAGGTCTCCACTGGAATCCCCTCCATGGACCTTACCTCCTTTTCACAATACCACAATACTATTGTAACATCTGAAAAATTCCTTAAACCATCCTTCAGCCAGTCAGCAAAACTATTTTTGTAGTATACCCTACTTTGCATCAAGTGTTAAGGTTCATTCATTCAACCATTTGTTTATTAAATAGGTATTAAATGTCTACCTTAAGGGCACTTGGGTGGCTCAGTCGGTTGAGTGTCTGACTCTTGGTTTTGGCCCAGGTCACCATCTTGTGGTTTGTGGAATTGAGCCCCGTGTCGGGCTCTGCACTGAATCTCGCTTGGGATTCTCTTTCTCTCCCCTTCTCTGTCTCTCTCTGCCCCTCCCCTGTTTGCACTTTCTCTGTCTCTTTCAAGAATAAATAAACCAAAAAGATGTCTACCCTAGTACCACTACTCCTAGTACCTGCCTAGGTGCTGGGCAGGGAGACATCAATGAACCAGAGAGATAATAATCTCCTGGAGTTTACATTCTAGTGCATAGCAGAGAAGCTCTGAAAGGGTACTGAAAGGCGGGAGAAGGAGGATTTTACATTTATTTAGACCCATATGATATTGAATCTTTAATGCAGTTTCCAATCAAGGAACTAAGATTAATTGCCTCTGGCTAATCACCAGGGGCACCACCAGTATGTGGAACTGCCCAGCCTTGAATGAATGAACGAATGAGGAAATCCAGATGAGGTTCCCAGGGGAGGTGGTGAGCTTGATGGTCTGACCCCGGGAAAGCCGAATGGAAACGGGGTACCCACTGATATCTACAGGACAGAGATGCACAGAAGATAACTGCACACGCACAGGTTATGGCCAAGCTGTTTTTACCTGAAATCATCACCAGAGGGAGTTCCTGCATTTGTGCCACTTGGGCTTCCATCATCACTGTCCCCTCGCTGCTGTGCCAACCTGCACACGGCAAAAGCAATACAGCTATCAATAATGGGCTATAACTCAAGCGGAGTATGGCCCCTGCCCCTGCAAGCAGGGTGGGGGTGAACAGTTAACTAAAAATGCTGCAAGGTAAAAGTGTATGGATCCTCCACTGCCTATACTCATGGCAGGGAAACCCCATGAAACAGTGTTGACATGAGCCCCTTCTCTCTCCAGGCCGTCTAAGGGGTGGAGGCAAGGTTTAAATAAAAAATGCACAAGAGTCAAAGAAATTTCTTACAGCACCCAGAGAGCCCCAGGGATGTCTGCCCCAACCGAGGAAATAAGAGGCGGCGAGGGCAGAGGATAATCAGAGGTTAGGGCGAGGGGGAGGAGGGATGCGTGGAGTTAATGGAAGAAAATGGGCGATAATGACAGGAAGGACAGAGGTGGAAATTGACATTATTGAGCCTGCGAAGCGCCGAAAGGCAGGGCCTACAGGAAGGGGCTGAGGAGACGACAGAGACGAGCTGGAGCGCAGAGGCTTAGAAGGGGCACGATAGTGCAGGACGGTGGCCAGGAAGAACGGCGTGAAGCGAGGAGGGCCCTTAGGGCCAGACACTCAAGCTAGGCGAGGGGAAGAAGGCTCTTCGAGCCGCCAGGGCCGGGCTGCGGGGCCGGGCTGCGGGGCCCGGGCGGGGCCGTAGGGACGGCCGGGCGCTGCACCTGCTTCCGCGGTAGCCGTAGAGGCAGTAGTGGCTGCTGGGCGGCGGCTCGAGTCTTCGTTCCTCGGCCGAACCTCCCTCCTCGCTGCTCTCTAGCTCCTTTTCATCCCCATCCAGAGACTCCTGCAAGGAGGGGAGCATCGCGGCGGCGGCGGGGCCCTCCGAGCGGCCCTGTGCTCCCGCCAAACCGCTCCCCCGCTGCCGTACAGTCCTGCGAGGCCGGGCTCGGGCGGCTCCCAGCCCTCGCACACCTGCGTTCCGCCGCTTTCCCAGGGTCGCAGGCCGGTAAGCCGGCCGCCTGGGGGCGCTTTTCTCCCGCAGGGGCCCGCGGGCGCGCCAAGTCAGCTCCCGCAGAATCTTTTACCGGTTCCCTTTTGACTCCTTTTCTCCTGTGGCTCTCGTTCAAGACGTCTAGAAGATTTAGCATGTGATAAATATGGTGCGCCCAGCTAGCCACCTGGGAAAGGTTGAATCGGCCTTCGTACCCCCTTTCAGGGTGCGTGACACGCATTCACATGCACCCGTTTGATAAAAGATATAAAAGAATTTTAAAATGCCGCTTCCAGGTGAAAATATGGGAGAATTTTAAAAGATTCTTGAAGAAGGCCTTTCTAAATATTTGAAGCACTTTGAAGGCACATGGGAAAAGATGAATCAATCTGACTAGGTAAAAACTAAACACCCCTGTGTGGCCCAAAGTCAAACCACAAATGACCAACTAGGAAGAATATTTGCAACCTAAGTAATAGATGAATGGCTGTTCGTTCTTCAGAAAAAAAAAAAAAAAAGACAATAGGCAGTTCACAGAAGAAATAAAATGAAAAATACATAAGTAAACTGTTCAATTTCTAACGAAATTGATGGTATATCGAACAACTTTTCACCTGGCAGATTAGCAGAGATTTGAAAGTTTGGTAATACCTTGTGGGGGTGTGTAAAGAAGCAGTCGTTCTCATAAACAGTTGATGGGAATAAAATTACTACACGTGGTTAATTTTAATTTTTTAAGATTTTTTAAATTAAAAAAACCCTCTTTTTAAGTATTTATTTTTGAGAGAGAGAGAGAGACAGTGTGAGCAGGGGAGGAGCAGAGAGAGAGGTAGAGAGATAGAATCCAAGCCAACTCCACACTGTCAGCACAGAGCTGGACATGGGGCTCAAACCCACGAAACCATGAGATAAAACCCTGAGAGTTCAACGCTTTAACTGTGCCACCCAGGTGCCCCTACATTTCAAACTTCTACCTCCAGATCCGCAATATAATAAATCTGTATTGTTTTAGCCACTAATTTGTGATTAATTTGTTATAGCAGGAGAAAATACATATGTCCTAGAAGATTATGTAGCTACCAAAAAGAATGAATTCGAATATGTGCTTGTATAGAAAGACAATCCAATATTTAAGTTTTTGTCCTGGTACAACACAACTGAAGGAGAAAAGGCATGCACACGGGAAGGGCAGAATGTGATTACTGCCGAGAAAGTAATGTAGACAGGTGATCTTATGGAATCTCATTTCTGGCTTCTTACCAACCATCTAGGAACATAATCTGAGGACATTAGTTTTTGCAAGTTGGGTCTATCAACTGCCAACAGGCCAACAGCAATAGTCATATGAATATAGCATTTGTACTTTAATAGTTGTCATTTAGTTCGCAGTAACCATGGGCCAGGTTACTTACCTGTTTTATTTCATTTATCCTTGCACAGACTCTGTAACAGAGGGGTTTATCCTCATTTTATAGACGAGACGAAAATGGAGGCTTAGTCAATATAAGTGATCAAGCTATAATCTTAACTACTATTTTATATCGTACTCTCCGGCTCAGGTCTTAGAAACAACCCTAAGGAAAGGGCTCTGATTGTGTGATACACAGAGGCTTTCATCATTTAGCCTCTATCCACCCCCCACCCTCGTCTTCATTTCCTATCACTCTCTCCTTGCTCACTCTGTCCTGGTCACATTTCCTGTGTTTCTCAAACATTTCAATTTTTCCCTCCAGTGTAACAGTCTTTGAATTTGCTCTTCTCTCTGCCTGTCCACCCCCCCCCCCCATTATTCACTTGTCGCACAAATGCAGGCTCCTGAGACAGAAAATGTCCTGTACAAAATATCCCACATGAACCTCTGCTGTCAACCCATCAGTCTCTACCGTGTCCCCTCATACTGTTTAATTCTTCAGTACAGCTATCACTCCTGACATGTATTTATCGTCTGTTTTCCTCTATTCGAGTGGCAGCTTGCTCACCGCTCAAAGGCACTGGGGGTTAGGACTTACTAATTTTTCTTTGAGGGTGAAGTTCAGCCCATAACAAAATCATGCGATCTGTGATTACGGTTTTACTTCTTCCTTTCCAGCCTGGATTCCGTTTTTTCTCCCTAGGATAATCTTTTATTATTTATTTTTTTAATGTTTTTTTTTAATGTTTTTATTTATTTCTGAGAGAGAGAGGAAGAGAGACAGCGTGAGCAGGGGAGGGTGAGAGGTGAGAGAGGGAGACACAGAATCTGAAGCAGGCTCCATCCAGGCTCTGAGCTGTCAGCACAGAGCCCAACGCGGGGCTCGAATCCAGAACCGGGCGATCATGCCCTGAGCCGAAGTGGGACGTTTAACCGACTGAGCCACCCAGGCGCCCCTCCCTGAGATAATCTCTTGCCACCAGCCCCACCACTGTAAGCTCCAGCCCTCGTACCGCTAGTGTGTTTCAGGCGCTAAGCCTCAAAGACTTGCACATTTTGCTCTCTCAGTGTGATCCTCTCTCCTCCACCTCCCTTGCTCCCGTCAACTTTTCAGCTCAGAAAACCTTTCTTGACGTCCCCGTGGCCTCCGAGGCCCCGTTGGTGTGTTCCCCTTCTGGTCTGCAGTCGCGTGTATTTCCCCCATCACTGCGCTGACCACACTGCCTCGTTTCCTCATCTGCCACCACTCCGTAAGTCACCAGGCAGAGACTGCGACTTCTTTGACTTAGCAGGCAAATGCCCAACACTTAGTACAGAAAGGATTAATCCGGGTAACGAACCAAAATTAAAACTGGGCGCCGTCTCATTATTCTTTATTTGTAGTCTGCCCCTAATTACGCTGGTAATCGTTCCGGGTCCTCCCCCCACCCCTCCCCGCCCCCTTCATTTCGCGAGTGTGTCGGTGCACCTCGGACGCCAGCTCCCTCACAAAGGAAACCAGAGATCCGCAAGTACAAGCAAAGAGGGCCGGGACGCCGTACGCGGACAAGATGGCGGCCGCCCGTCAGCCGCCACGAGTCTCCACCCACTCAGGGAGGAGGCCTGCGTCATGTGACCCTTCCCTGCCTGGCACCGCCTCCGGCCGCAGTGCCTGACGGGAGCAGAGCGGCGAACGAGGGCGTCGGCCATTTTGTGTCTGTTTCCTGTGGGACGCGGTGGTGGCCGTTGGGTCGAAAGAGTGAGCCATTTTTGCCTCGTTTTTCCTGTTTGTTTTCTCCCCCCTTCACTTTGTCGGTAGAGCGCAGTTATGGGTCGCAAGAAGAAGAAGCAGCTGAAGCCGTGGTGCTGATATCCTTTGTGGGTTTGAAGTCTAGGCCGAGCGGGGGCGCCGGTTGGTGGTGACTGGGACCGGGAGGCCTTGCTTTGGCCTGTGGCAGAGTGTCTGGGATCTAGGCCTCGAGGTGGGTGGCTTGGTGGCCGGAGCCGGATTTGGGAAGGCTTCGCGGGAAATGAAGTTCCTAGGGCGAGACGCTCTGGCAGTTGTAGATCGTGGGCTCCGTGACTCAGGAGGTTCCTGCTTTAGTGCGAGCGTTGACCTAACCACTGGGAGGCGGCTTGGACCCCTCCACCAAGGACAGTGTCCCCTAAGGATATTGTGCCACATTCTGTTGTTTTGGTGACGATTCAACAAAGGGTCTTTCTCCGAGTATAATATGCTGATTGACTCTGGAGGGTTAGGGAAGAGCTTCCGGAGTGTGTCACCCACTTTTCCGTTTTATTGTAGAATCGGTGGTTTAGGAAAGGCGTGTGTTGGTCAACCAAGGTTTCGAGCCTCCCCCCCCCTTTTTTTTTTTTTGCCGGGGGTGGGTGAGTGGGGGTGAGAAGAACTAGCTTCCGTGTCCTACCCGCTGGCGCCTTAATCTTCAAGAAGCGTAATGGGTGGAGTTTCTTTTATCTATTACCTAGCTTCGTAAGACTAGAAAAAAAAATACTTATTATTCTTTACTAAAACGTGGCGTCTTTCTAATACTTTTTTCGGGAAGCGCTAATCTACTTTACGTTATAATTGATTTTACTTCTAAAAACGATTAGGGAACTGCATTTATTTATATACCAGTTGAAAAACGGTCACTAATTTCCTTAATGAGCTTTTAACTAAGACTGCCCCGTGAGCGAAAATTTCTCACTTTTATTGATGTAACTTATCTGTGAGTGTAGATACATTCCATGGCTACAAATTCGTAAGAAGTTGCAAACAACCTTGTGGATTATTCATACGAAATTATGTCTCTTCTTATTCAGTGTGAGCTTATTTTTGGATCTAAATAAAATAAATATTCCTAAATCCCAGATATTAGTTGGATTTTTAATATTTTGATTGTTTTTGTTTTCTAGTTAATGAGTTGTTTTGAAATTAATTCTTGACCTAAACTTGGGGATTTTTTTTAACATTGAACTGTCTAGTCCACAGGGTTCATTTATAAATGTTGAAATATTGAACCAAAGAAAAGTTAGTTTTACTTAAATCTTTGTTAAATGCAGGGATTGGACAAAGCTCTCTTGCTGGTTACTGAGATGTGTTCATTTAGAGATGGTATATAGGAAACTTAAAAGAGTAAAATTACGTGTCAAGTTAATTCTGAATTGCATAATATCAAAAACAAGGTATATATAAAGTACCTTTTTGATTTTAACTGTTCTCATATTTTAATGTTATTCTTCCTATTCCTTAATATGAGAAGATTTTTTAAAAATAGGCAGTGTCATTATTGTGCTATTTTTGTTCCTTAACAATATGGATCAGGTATTGTAATAGAGATTTTGATGATGAGAAGATCCTTATACAGCACCAAAAAGCAAAACATTTCAAATGCCATATATGTCATAAGAAATTGTACACAGGACCTGGCTTAGCTATTCATTGCATGCAGGTAAGGATATTTTTTTCTGTATTTAACTTTTACTTCCTTGTTTGGAAACAACATGAGAAAAAAATTTTGAATTTCTTTTAACAGTTGTAGGGTTTTGTCTATTGTGAAAGATCAGATCTGGTCATTCATTTTAAAACTTTTTTTAAAGTTAAGTTAAATAATTGATTTTTTTAATGAAGAAAACTTCTGTTCATAGTGTTTATCTTAAAGTTATTGATAATATTTTTTACTCTTAGATTGGAGACAAGTTGAGGTCCCAGACTATCTGTTACTTGGGTTAGAGAACAAAGATCAGGGATTTAATCTTTGTGGTTGGGCTGACCAGTTCTAATCCCATGAGAATACATAATTAGCTACCATTACTCTCTGCTGTTGAAGGATTTGTTACAATCTCTTGCCTGAGGATAGGCTTACTTTAGTTATTCCTTGAATCTCTTGTGGAATGGTAACGTTGTGTTTCATTTGATGATTTCTGGGTTTCTTCAGTTTTTTCACTACTTAGGTAGGGAGAGCCTTGCAATTTGTTTTTAAAGATCTAGTACATGCCTTTATGTCTTATTCAACATTATTTCTTCTACTTTTGCCAATCCTAGAGCTGCCTGAATTTTTGCATAATTGGACCCTAGAGAGATGTGAGATGAGCAAATCTTTATTCATTGGAAACTACTGTTGGTAGGAGGCAGGGAGGTAAATTAAAATGTTTCCCCAAGTTTAAAAATTAAGTTTATATAAAAAATAATTTATATAGATCCTCTTCACTCCAATTATAGCACTCTAATAACAACTTAATACCCATTCAGAAATATTTTAGAGCCTGCAATGTGCTAGATCCGTAACTTTCCACTGTGGAAATCACTAGCTACATGTGACTACTTACAAGAAAACTTAAAAAAATTTTAATTTCTCCACATTGTAGCCACATTTCCAGTGCTCAGTCACATGTGGCTGATGAATGACTTGTATTGGATACAGATACAGAAAGAATGTTTACCGCAGAAAATTTCTGCGAGACGGCATTGTGCTAGGCAAGTGTTATAGGCACTAGGTGTACAGCTTTGGAGGAAACAAAGTCACCGTCATGGAGTTTAGATTTATATTGTGGAAGAAAACAAACCACAATATTTAGTTTGCCTTTCCAGTGTAAGTGATAGAGAAAACTAAAACTAGGTAAGAGGGATAGGGAGGGCCACAAGATAGGAAAGGCCTGAATGAGAAGCTGACATCTGAACAGATCTGAAAGGACATGAAAGAGAACTTCCAGAGAACAGCAGTTGACAGACCCTTACATTTAGGAGCATTCTCCTATATTGAAGAAAAGGAAAGGGTAGCAATGTGCTTTATATAGAAGGGCTTACTTGTTGTAGACCATTTTCTTTCATTCTGAATGAAATGCAAGGTTGAATACAGGTACAGCATGTTCTGGTACCTTTTTTTTTTTTTTTTAAATAAGGATTCTCCTGGCATAGAGTTGTGAATAGATTGCAGAATGCAGTGAGAACACTTAGGATGACTGGAGTATTCCGGGCAAGAGGTGATGGTGACAGAGACCAGAATTTGCTGATAGAGTAGATGCAGATTGATCTGAAGGTTTTTGGCCTGAGGAGTGTGAGAACTGAGCATATATTAAAATGTTGAAAACTGCAGGAAGACTAGGCTTAGAGATGAGGATGTCAAGGTTGTGTTGTTGATTTTGAGATGGTCTGTTGACTATCTAGTTGGAAATGTCACATAAGCAGTTGTATCTATAAGCCTGGAGTTCAGAGAGGTTGGAGCTGGAGATAGAAATTTGGAGGGATGGCTGTTTTAATCTATGATACTAGATGTCCTTTTCTCTTAGCTTAGAGAGTAGAATATAGGTACAGAAGAGGTGCAAGGACTCCAGTTTAGGCCACTCCCAGTATTTAAATGTTAGATTAAAAGAATGCATTTGATGACATTGAAAAGGTAGGAAATCCAAGAGAGTTAGTGCCCTGGAAACCAAATGAGAAGATTAAAGGAGTTATTTAACAGTCAAATGCAGGTGATGATGACAGAGACTGAATTACTCAAAGTGGAGGTCATTGGTCACTTGCCTAGAGTGATGAGGATGAAAGCCTGATTGGAGTACTTCTAAGAGAAAATAGAGGCAATCTTTCAAGAAGTTGTACTAGAGAAGAACAGAAATGGAATGGAACTGGAAGATTAGTTGAGAAACTATTTTAGTAACATCTTTTAATTGACTAACTGCTTCCTTTTTTATGGTTTTGGTGTCATTTCACAGTAACTTGTGAAATGGGCATGGCAGTTATCTCAGACAGGTCCTCCAATTTTATGGATAATAAACCTAGGACATTAGTAATTTAGATGGTTAACATCAGTGCATGCTCTGCCTATCTTTTCAACTAAGATCATAATAATAATTTCTACTAGGCAGGTTTTAAGAAATTTAATTCTGGCTAGGATATTGTGAGGTAGTTGAGTAAGTCATGTTATTTTTCTTCTCTTTCCAACAGCTTTTGATTAGTATATTCTTGCTCTTACCATTTAGAATATAACAGAATAGTAAATGTACGAATATAATTTTATTTCCTTGAGGAACATGTGAGTTACTTCATCTTCATTTGTCAAGAACAGTAACATGCCAAAAAACTTAGGAACTGGGGTGATTAAGTCGCTTGTTGAGAAGCTTTATTCATTGATCTTTTAATCACAATAAGAAACTGGTTAAAGATTAATCAAAAATTAAGATAATTTCTGAATTTCGTTTACATGTCACTGTTTAAAGTCTTTGAGATATATGTCTAAGAAAACAGTTTTCTTTAATTTTTTATTCTTGCATGAAAATGTCTTGGCAGGAGAGAGAAATTGAATATTGGACAAATATGTGTCCTAAAGCAGTGGTTCTCCAGCTTGGGCTTGTCTCCGAATCACTTGCATGGCTCTTGAGACCGATTGTTAATCTTAACCAAGAGTTTCTGCTGGGGGCCTTGGGAGGGGGGCTGGGGGGGGGGGTGGTCCTGAGAATTTGCATTTCTAATGAGGTTCCAGGTGATGCTGATCATCTTGGCAAAGTGCATTGTCATTTTTAGCCTAAGTTAATTAAGCAAGTTGCTGAAGAAACCAAAGACTGACAGGAATTTTACCTTAATGGCAGAAGTTACCCATGTTTGGGGGTTAGAAACATTTGATCTAGCAAAAACCATCATTAAAGAAATTATATATATTTCCAGTGTTTCATAATAAAAAGTCTTTTCCCTTTGTAATCTACCAAATTTAGCATAATGACAGAGTCAGTCCTGTGGCAGTGTTAAGTGTTAACTACAGGCTGGTCTCAAGATCATTCTTGGAATTTTTATTTTAATTCTTCATATAATAAACACTTTCATAAGCTTAAGTCAAACTTGAACCTTCTCTGATTTGAGCGGAACTGCCAGTTCATTGCTGATAATTCAAGCAAGCAAGATTATGTGGTAAACTTAGTGTTTATTGTGCCCTTGCTATGTTAGACATCCTGCCAAGTAGTTTCTGTATTCACTATGTTTTACTTAACATATATAATTTAATACCTGTAATTTTAGTATATTTGTATGTATATAATATATATAAGTATGTAAATATATAATTTAATGCATTTAATCCTAAAAATGATCCTAGATGTTAGGTAGTATATAGGTGATGTAATCTTTTTTTAATTTTTTTTTTTTTTTAGTGTTTATTTATATTTGAGACAGAGAGAGACTGAGGATAAGTGGAGAGGCAGAGAGAGAGGGAGACACAGAATATAAAGCAGGCTCCAGGCTCCGAGCTATCAGTATAGAGCCCGATGCATGGCTCAAATTCATGGACCCTGAGATCATGACCTGAGCTGAAGTCAGACACTTAACTGACTGAGCCACCCAGGTTCCCCTAGGTGGTGTAATCTTAAGTCAATTGATTTGCTTAGTCTCAGATTCCTAGTTAGTAAGTGGCAAAACTGGGGATTGAATCCAGATAGTCTCACTACAAAACCAGTTATTCTTAATGATTATACTAAGTGTTTTCCCAGTAATTTCAGATTGCTCTTAAAGGACTTTATGAGACACTTTAATTGATCTAATGGAAGTTTGTTTTAACGTTAGGTGCATAAAGAGACAATAGATGCTGTACCAAATGCAATACCTGGGAGAACAGATATAGAATTGGAAATATATGGTATGGAAGGTATTCCAGAAAAAGACATGGATGAAAGAAGACGACTTCTTGAACAGAAAACACAAGGTAAACATTAAAATGTATGCTTTTTCTTAATACAGCTTCACTAATGAGTGTATTACTACTACTTTAAAGTACAAATTTAATAATGGATGTTAGATTTATTCAAAATTCCAATTTTGAGGGTTTTTAAAAAATACTCATTTGAGAGAGTGAACATGTTAGTGAGTAGGGGGGTGGCAGAGAGAACTCACTGAGATTATGGCCTGACCTGAAATCAAGAATTGGCTCTTAACCAACTTAGACACCAACACTCCTATTTTTTTTAAGTTTATTATTTTGAGAGCAAAGAAAGACCCCGCAAGTGGGGGAGGGGCAGAGAGAGGAGAGGGAATCCCAAGCAGGCTCCATGATGTCAGTGCAGTCCCGTGTGTGTCTCAAACCCATGAAACAGATCGTTATCTGTGCTAGAACCAAGATTTGACTGTTCAACCAACTAAGGTACCCAGGCACCCTGAGTTTTATTATTTTCTTATGTCTTAATGTTTGGAGTTGTGTATAAGTTTGGATTTGTATATAAGTAACACCACATGCATTATTCCAAACACTTTAATATAGTTTTGTTCATAACTGCATTCCAAGTGGAATTAGCAAGTGTTGAGGTTTCTGAAAATGAAGGTAGCTTGTTCTGATTTGATTATATAACAACTAATAGTAAATTTTTTGGTAATGCTGTTACTTGGAATTTGCAATCACTTATTATCCAGATGGTAGAAG
This sequence comes from Hyaena hyaena, assembly GCF_003009895.1. NCBI lineage: Eukaryota > Metazoa > Chordata > Mammalia > Carnivora > Hyaenidae > Hyaena > Hyaena hyaena. Next base: position 1,572,800 of record NW_024080642.1, on the reverse strand, counting down.
TTATTAATCACTTATGAAAAAAAATTTTTTTTTAAGTAAGCTCTGTACCCAGTGTAAAGCTTGAACTCACAGCCCTGAGATCAAGAGTCAAATGCTCTATTGACTGAGCAAGCTAAGTGCCTTGAAAGTTCTTGTTTTCAAAAGCATTGCATGGGTGCCTGGGTGGCTCAGTCGGTTAAGCGTCTGACTTCAGCTCAGGTCATGATCTCTTGGTTTGTGGGTTGGAGCCCCGTGTTGGGCTCTGTGCTGACCTCTCAGAGACCAGAGCCTGCTTTGCATTCTGTCGTCCTCTCTCTCTGCCTTCCCTCAATCGTGCTATGTCTCTCTGCTCTCAAAAGTATATAAACATATTGTAAAAAAAAAAAAAGAAAAAGTATATAAACATAAAAAATTTTTTTAAAAAGGAAAAGAAAAGCATTGTAGAAAGCTCAGACCTTTTTCTCATAGTTTACCTTTTGAGATGAAATAGGAAGCTGTTTTTGTGTTTTTTTTTTTTTAAATAAAACTGAGGAAAATTATTTATTTTTAAAGAATAGTTTTTAAAAAAAATTTTTTTTTTTAATGTTTATTTCTAGGAGAGAGAGAGAGAGAGAGAGCGTGAGCAGGGGAGGGTCAGAGAGAGAGGGAGTCACAGACTGAAACGGCTCCAGGCTCTGAGCTGGCAGTCAGCACAGAGCCCGACGCGGGGCTCGAACCCACGAGCCGCGAGATCATGACCTAAGCGAAAGTCGGACGCTTAACTGACTAAGCCACCCAGGCGCCCCTGAGGAAAATTATTTAAAGTTAATTTATTTCTTTTAAGAAAGAGCACAAGCAGGGGAGGGGCACAGATTGGAAGCAGGCACTGCACCATGAGCACGGAGCACGACATGGGGCTCAAACTCCTGAACTGCAAGATTATGACCTGAGACAAAGGTCGTAAGTGTAGGACAAGTCCTACACTTAAGGGCGCCCCTTAAGGAAAATCATTTGTACCTGTCACAGATATGGAAAGGATGTTAAGGGGTGCCTGGGTGGCTTAGTCAGTTAAGCATCCGACTTTTGCTTAGGTCATGATCTCGCGGCTCGTGGGTTCGAGCCCCGCGTCGGGCTCTGTGCTGACTGCCAGCTCAGAGCCTGGAGCCTGTGTCAGTCTATAACTCCCTCTCTCTCTGACCCTCCCCTGCTCACGCTGTCTCTCTCTCTCCTAGAAATAAATAAAAATATTTAAAAAAAAAAAAAAAAGAAAAAGGACGTTAACCTTCATAGACGTTGAAAATACATTTGAAGAGTAAAAAGAATAGCATTGACTGAATTTCTTTGCAAGAAAAATTTCATGAGCTAATTGTACTGAAACTTTTTTAATGTTGAATGTCTTAAGCTTGCCTAGTTTTTCTTTTTTCTCACTTTATGGGAAAAATTAATTGGAACTTTTTTTAGCAGAGAGTCAAAAAAAGAAGCAACAAGATGATTCTGATGAGTATGATGATGATGACTCTGCAGCTTCAACTTCATTTCAGCCACAGCCTGTTCAGCCTCAACAAGGTTATATCCCTCCAATGGCACAGCCAGGACTGCCACCAGTGCCGGGGGCACCTGGAATGCCTCCAGGTATCACATAAGGGTTACAATTTGACATTCTTAGGACTTTGATGATATGCTGTAGGATATTAAAAATTTTTCTCTTAACTCCTTAATATTTGTGACTTTTTGTGTTGAAATTTTTGTTTATAGGCATACCTCCATTAATGCCGGGTGTGCCTCCTCTGATGCCAGGAATGCCACCGGTTATGCCAGGCATGCCACCTGGGTAAGAAAACTTGTAATTGATTTGTGGGCTTATGCCTAGTAATAATCTTTTCAACTTGGGTGTTACATGGATTTTAAAATGTTCCTTTGCCTTTTTTCTTTCCCCCCGGCTTCTAATGGGATCCATAAACTTAAATTTGTCTAAAAAAAGGGGTCTACCAATAAATTTAAGGAACATAAATTTGCCTCTGGAGAGAATATAGAGTTTTGGGTTTTAGGATGTGTGTAGGCAGCCATCTACTTTAATTGCATTTGATGTAATTAAAGTAGTTGTTTGTTGTTGATTTGTGTTTCTGAGATCAGAACTGTCCAGGACACTTTGTAGTTGTGACAAGAAGCAGACTCTGTAAATGATTTATTTGTCAAATCCTCAAGAACTAAAATGAATATGAGGTGCTCGTGCCTATCACTTTTACTTAAATATTGTTGGATGTGAGAGGTATACAATACACTTTCCCACTGTATTTTGAAAATCACAGTTAGATTTTGATTTTGTCATACATTTTCACAGATTGCATCATCAGAGAAAATACACCCAGTCATTTTGCGGTGAAAACATGTAAGCATCTCATTCATAATGTAATTCAGGAGGTATAATCATAATGTCATTTTTTTTGTGTGTTTAATGGTATCTATTCAGTTGACTTCAGAAATTTTCTAACCTTCCTCACTAAAACTTCTAGAATGTGCAAGCTGGTTGACACAAAGTCTCTTAATGGAGGGAAAAAAAAGACGTCTGTGAGGAACTAGTAATAGACCCATATAAATAAAGCATTTTCTATATGTGCAGCTGTTTTCCTCCAGATTACTAAAGTAATGGAATTTAGTAAAAAGTGTTGGTATTTAAGAAAGAATAGATAACTCTTTTGCCAAATTAACATGCTTTATTATAGAAGGTATTTTGGGCTTCTTGTAATGATATCTATATATAGAAGTTATTTTTCTGATAAAGTCCTCAAATAAGAATTCACAAACTTGTAAATGTTTTAAATGAATGGACACTGATATTTGAAGGTGAGCTCTTTTAAGGGAGGGAAAATAAATATGGGTTGTTTTTAGTCATGGTTTAGTGTTAGGTAGCTGTTAGAAATGAGGCAGTTGTGTGAGTTTACTTTTGACTGTCTTTAATTTTGGTGAGAGTTCTTTTATAACCCTCCCCCAAAACTTTACTCCACAGTGTATATTTCCTTTTGAAAAATATAACGACTCTAAAATAGCTTTTCTTTTTATATTGTGTGGGTATTTTCCAAATGAGACAAAAGGTGAATATGATTTCTGATTACACATATTTTAGATGAGGCCTCTTGTATATATTGAGGGTATCATTGTTCTTAATGACTTTAAATGTATGAAAATGTTTGGTAAACAATACTGATTCCCCCCAACCCCTCTTATTTTACTGGTAAACCCAAGAGTTTGCTGGTTTTTAGAAGACTTACTTTGATAGAATTGTTTTAGCCTTGTGTGTTCTTTCAGCTTGATTTTCAATATTAGGGGTCAAATTCAGGTCTTTTATCTGTTGTTTCAGGCTTTAGCCAAAATGTTTTCTAATGGTTTATACTGTTGATTAACTTGGTTTGTTTCTTGAAATTTGCTTTCTAACAGAATGATGCCAATGGGTGGAATGATGCCACCTGGACCAGGAATACCACCTCTGATGCCTGGTATGCCACCAGGTATGCAATGTTAGATAATAGCTTTTTTAATAGGATTGGCATGCTTTATTCTTTTTTTTTTTTTTTACAAATAGTTTATTGTCAAATTAGTTTCCACATAACACTCAGTGCTCATCCCCACTAGTGTTCTCCTCCATGCCCATCCCTCCTCCCCCCCACATCCATCAGTCCTCAGTTTTTGTCAGCATTCAAGAGTCTCTCATGGTTTGCCTCTCTCCCTTTCCCCCACCATTTCCGCCCTTCTTCTCCCCCTTGGTCCTCTGTTAAGTTCCTCCTAATCCTCCTAAACGTGCAAACATATGATATTTGTCCTTCTCTGCCTGACTTATTTCGCTCAGCATAACACCCTCAAGGTCCATCCATGTTGCTACACATGGCCAGATTTCATTGTTTCTCATTGCCATGTAGTATTCCATGGTATAGATAAACCACATCTTGATCCATTCATCCGTTGATGGACACTTAGGCTCTTTCCATGTTTTAGCTATTGTGGAGAGTGCTGCTATGAACATTGGGGTACATGTGCTCCTATGCATCAGCATTTCTGTATCCCTTGGGTAAATTCCTAGCAGTGCTATTGGCATGCTTTATTCTTAAGTATTTTGGACAGCAGGTTTGTGGACATTGGTGGAATTTTAATATTAAATTTTCCTTAGGTTGGTGAGTTCTTTTTTAAATTGGGGAAGTGTTAGTATTTATGCTTTTTTTTTTTTTTTTTTTTTTGAGTTTTGAAATAGTAAACCGGTTTCAAAGCAGACAGAATGAGTCACAGAACCTATGCACTGAAGCTCATACACCTAAATGGGGTTGTATTTGTTAGGAATTTTTTTAGATGAGTAATGGAGAGTCTTTTAGAAAATAATAGAGAAACCTAACAAACTGTATTAAACAGTTTAGGCATTTATGGCCTCAACGAAAAGAAAAGTGGTAGATTCAGTGGCTGGTGATATCAAGAACTCATGTGTTCAAAATTTTCTCCTCTGCCAACCTTAGCTTTTCTCCCTGGGACACGTCACTCAGTTGTTACAAAATAACGCAGGCAAGGAAGGATGTCAACAACAGTGGACACTCTCTTGTTTTAAGTTTATTTTGAGAGTGCGTGTGTGCATGAGCAACCCAGGAAGTGACAGGGAGAGAATCCTAAGCAGGCTCTGCACTGTCCTCACAGAGCTTGACGTGGGGCTTGATCTCCTGCCTGTAAGATGATGGATGACTTGAGCCGAAGTCAAGAGTTGGACACTTAACCGACTGAGGCACCCCATCTTTTTTTCATTAGGGAGCAAAGTAACTCTCCCACAAGCTCCGTAGCCTCTTACAGTTGACCACAAATAGATCTAATAGACTCTTTAGCTGAAAGGGAATCTGTGTTAAAAACTATCTTGTCTTTGTATCCTGGAATGTGGAGAATGAAATTTTGTTAGCCAAGTACATGTGCCACAGAGACCTTCATGAGGCTTTCTTGGTTGCCTTGTTTGTTATATGTAATCCTAGCAAGTTTGGTGTGCAGACCATAGCAGATTAAGAAGTGCTCAAGAGATAGTTGATGTAAAAGGGACAGGAAAAATAAGGCAGCGACAAAATGTGCGTTATTGTCAGTACAGGCATTAATTTATAGGTGGTAGCTCCACATAGGTTCTGAAAGAATTTCAGGCCTTTAAAGGAATGCAGAATAATAACCACATTGATAATGTGAAGTTAAAAGTGTTTGCAGGAATAACTTAGTTTTCTGAAAAAAAATTACATGAGTATATGACCTATTCAGAGTTTTTACAATAATTTGATTTAGAGTTTAGAGGACATCCAGTAGTCGGATGATCAAAATAGTTCTCTTACGTGTTTCAAAAGTTTGCTAAATCAGGAATATTAGTAACTTAATTGCTATTTTCCCTGTACAAAGAGTCTGTAGTTGTATCTTTCACTTTCCAAAATTCTGAAGAGATACAAAAGAATAGAAAGGTTGAGGCAAGATTGTTCAGGGGCAAATGCCTAAGTTATTTGGACTTCGTTGAATTGAGCAGTTCATCAGTAACATTGAATTATTTTTTATTTTTATTATTTTTTTAATCTTTTATCTATTTCTGAGAGAGACAGTGTGAGCAGAGGAGGGTCAGAGAGAGGGAGACACAATTCGAAGCAGGCTCCAGACTCTGAGCTGGCTCTCAGCACAGAGCCCGACGTGGGGCTCGAACCCATGAACCGTGAGATCAAACAACTCCCTTTCTTCCAATATTTCGTCTTTATAGGTATGCCCCCTCCTGTTCCTCGGCCTGGAATTCCTCCAATGACTCAAGCACAGGCTGTTTCAGCTCCAGGCATTCTTAATAGACCACCTGCACCGACAGCAACAGTTCCTGCTCCACAGCCTCCAGTTACTAAGCCTCTTTTCCCCAGTGCCGGACAGGTAAGGTGAAATTCCTGAAAGGAGTGCACTTACATTTAAAGGTAAAGTGTAGTCGTTTATAGAAATTTTTTAAATTGTTATAGGTCAATATTTTGTGTATAAACATTTTCGTACAATTAATTAGATACAAAGAAGTGTCCTATTCTCTTCCATGTTTGCACACGTTGATTTCCTCAGAAAAGATTGGAGCCAGATAGTGTAGCATGTTTTTTTGTTTTCATAGCTGTGAAGTCTGGTTATTCTTAGCTTTAGTTAGAAATGAGAGTTTAGTTTCTGGGGACGTAAATACATAATAGCGTTTGGAGGTCTTCCTTCACATCTTGAACTATGAATGGAATGAAATCAAAGTCAGAGGTGAAAATCCTAAGACCTTAGCAAATCATTTGTTGGACTCTTTAATGTAGAACAGTGACAGACTACAGTGCTGCGCTTTTTCAGGAAGGGCGTCATTTGACCTAGTTAGTTAGACTTCTCTTTCCTCCTAGTCTTGTCTTTATTCAGAACTCAGAAGCTAAAGATACCTTTATTATATATAGTAAGTGTATAATGGTGGTTACTTTTGTGCTTTTTCCCCCAAGTTATATTCAAAATTAAGCAGATGTATTTAATTGATTAGAATTAAGATCAGGATGTATGTTCTTTTTTTTTTTTTCCACTTTAACATTATCCTGTAGAGGTTTTCTTTTCTCAGTTTTTTGTTTATAGTTAATTAAAAGTATAAGTGTTACTTTTTAAGTCCCCTTAAAACACATTAACTTACGTTTAGAGGGGGGTGGAGATTTTGTTTATTGAGAAATGTCAAACTTCTAACAAAAATCATTGATAGAGAATTGGATTGAAGTGTCAGTAGTAATGCATCTTTAGTCTCAATTGAAGGTATCATTTTTGAAATATCAGTGCAGAACACATCCAGTTTTAGAAAAGAAACTGGTTAATGACTAGGTTTATTGGTGTAGAATTTTTAAAAATTTTATGAGGCTCATACTGTCACTGTTTATTGTAAATGCATTAACTGCCTGCCTCTTTGAATAAATCAGATTTGATTGCATTACATTTTGCATTTATAAAAATGCAATCTATAATAAAAAAAAGTCTACCACATGGCTTATTTTCACCCATTTGTTTGGAGACTTTTCATTGTTTCCTTTCTTTTATGCTACAGATGGGGACACCTGTAACAAGCTCAAGTACAGCTTCATCCAATTCAGAAAGTCTGTCTGCATCTTCTAAAGCTCTGTTTCCTAGCACAGCACAAGTACGCAGGAAGTTGCAGTTTAAACTTGTTAAAATGGCTTTATAAACTTAACCCTTTGGACCCTAATTTAAAACTAAATATTTTCTGAAAAATATACGATGTTTAATTTTATTTAAGTAAAGTTAATGGTATAAAAGTCGATGGTATTTGAAAATTTGAACTCCTACTAATAGAAAAAAATGTACCCCAAACTCCTGTGGTTCTAAAGGGTTAAAAGCATGTAAGCAGTAAATGCATAATAGTGGCCAATGGTTAGCCTGATGCATGATTAAGCTTTTTTGATTTATGCTGTTTAATCTAATGCATCACATATAATGTAAGGAAATTTAGTACTCTGCATTTGGTTCTAAAGTTGGCCTAGTCTTCATGTTTCAGATGTTTGGTATTATGAAAAGTAACCTATTTATTACTGGTAACTTTATGCTTAAGAGATCCTACTAAACCCTTTTGTCCATGATAATCATTTAGTCATTGTTAAGTGGGAGGACATTGTATTATCTATATAAAGAATATTTCCAAAGGACATCTTTAATATGTCATCACTGATACAGTTTATGCAACATTTGTATTCTATCATTTCTGAACTTTTTTTTTTGAGCTGCTTGGTAGATTGATTAAACAACTAATTTAGAATAGTAACAGTAGAACATGCTATTGTGATACAGTGTATTTCATCAGTCTGAAGTAAAAACAAAGCTTTGTAAAGCAAATTTTGGTGAGTAGGTAGATAAACTCTTAGAAGTTACATATGCAGTCTTTTTTATCTCTGCTGCTGAGTTTCGGATGTGACTTTGACCCAGCATCTTTAGATGTTCTTATATGTTATCTTGATTTTTGTGGAGTTCTTATTATATTAACTTTGTTTTAATTTCATTTAAAGTTTAGTCCTTTTTGAATGTTCGTGTCTCACTTTGAAGTTAATTATAGTAGATGAACTCAATTTTGGGTTTTGAAGTTTCATTAATGACAGATTTTATTTTTACAGGCTCAGGCAGCTGTCCAAGGACCTGTCGGTACAGATTTCAAGCCCTTAAATAGTACCCCTGCAACAACTACAGAACCCCCAAAGCCTACATTCCCTGCTTATACACAGTCTACAGCTTCAACCACTAGTACAACAAATAGCACTGCAGCGAAACCAGCGGCTTCAATAACAAGTAAGCCTGCCACACTCACAACAACCAGTGCAACCAGTAAGTTGATCCATCCAGATGAGGATATATCACTGGTAAGTTTTTTACAGGTTTTTACTAGCATAGTTTGGATACTGTTGTAGCAGTTTGTCTTCCTCTTGAGAAGTGTTGATTTGTACACTGATGGTCTTATAATCTGATTTCTATATTTTTTATTTATTTTTTGAGAGACAGCGTGAGCAGGAGAGGGACAGAGAGAGAGGGAGACATAGAATCTGAAGCAGGCTCCAGGCTCAGCTGTCAGCACAGAGCCTGATGTGGGTCTTGAACCCACAAACCGTTAGATAATGACCTGAGCCAGTCAGATGCTTAACCATCTGAGCCACCCAAGCGCCCCATCTTATAATCTGATTTAATGCTTACTCTGTATTTTTTATCATTCTGATTTCTAAAATCCCCAAGATAAATATTGCATGTGTGAATGTTTTGATCTTAGACACACTCCTCCTACTCCCAGACTGTTTCTTAAAGAAGACACTAATTTGGGTTCTTACTGTCAAAAGTCATTTCAGTTACACATAAATTTGTAAATCAAAGAAACAGTTAAGTGTGAGCTAGAATCTACAGATCCTTTGAAACTTACCTACCTTTCTCACTAGACCCTTTTTTGCTGAGGCAAGTGTGTATTTCCTGAAAAGTTACTAGCTATTCTTCAAATATAAAAATAGCTTAGGTTTTCTTCAGTCATTGAGATTTTAGGTAGTTGGGCTGGTTTGTGGAGCAGAAGTAATGGTTGACAAAGGTACAGTTTAAGTTACTGTGTAAGATTTTAGATTTTAGATGTTTGCCTTTTATTCTTAGTGACTATCTCTGCATTCAGGTATTAACGTTGGGTTCATTTTTATTCATAGGAAGAGAGAAGGGCACAGTTACCTAAATATCAGCGTAATCTTCCTCGACCAGGACAGGCTCCCATTGGTAATCCACCAGTTGGTCCTATTGGAGGTATGATGCCACCACAGCCAGGCATCCCACAGCAACAAGGAATGAGACCCCCAATGCCGCCTCATGGTATTTCTTTTTATGTTTGTTTATTTAGTGGATTTTCTGAGTATACACATAAGTTTTTCTGCAAAATACATTGTATTTGAAAGTACAGTGCACAAACCAACTCAATCAATTTTTTGTGTTTTAAATGTGTTTTTTAGGTCAGTATGGTGGTCATCATCAAGGCATGCCAGGTTACCTTCCTGGTGCTATGCCACCGTATGGGCAGGGACCGCCAATGGTGCCCCCTTACCAAGGTGGGCCTCCTCGACCTCCGATGGGAATGAGACCTCCTGTAATGTCGCAAGGTGGCCGTTACTGATCTTACTTCATCCAATCTAATAGGTTTGGAGATTAAACCTTTTCTCAACTTGTGCTGTTTATATAGCCAAGCTTCCGTCAATAAGGCTTCATTGTGACTTTAACAAACATTATCTTCCCACATACCAGGAACTATTGGACATTTATTTTACATGGGAAAAATTATTTGGAATAATAAAGCAGGAACTTTTCCTGAAGTTGCAATTTATACTGTATGGCTTCTTTTTCATGTTTCATCTAGGTTTTTAGAAGTGAAGTATAGTAAATTTGGTTCGTTATATTGTGAAGGCGCTGGAATTACATGAACATACCACCTTAATAAAGGCAAGTTCTGTAAGCTTACATTGCTATTTGTAAAGTTATGCCTTCACAGCATTTCAGATGCTGTTGGACTTCATGTCCCCAACCTAGCTTGGTGAGGGCTGTAACTGTTTCCGAGACCTGTACATTGGAAGTCTGAATGTATAACAATATTTAATGTATTTAGAGTTCCTCATGTTGCAGGGTTTAAGAAATCTGACCCACCAAGGTCATGTGACTTTTCTGTACTGTTAAACTTCATTGTAATAAAATGAGAGAAAAACTTATGCCTTTTTATTCAAAACCCAGCTGTGGACCACTGCCTGAAAGGTTTGTACAGATGCATGCCACAGTAGATGTCCACATAATAAAATTCATAGTTCCCAATACAGTTTTGATAAATCATTGGATTCTGTCTTTTAATTATAGGTTGTTCCTTAGCTGCATGTTTTAAACTGGACAGTATGTATAGACTTGTACGTTAGTGCTTAAGTTGACAGAAGAACTTAGGTACATATGAGCCATTACCTGGTATGAAATCTTTGTGTTGTGTCACCTTTCCACGCCCTTGGTGTCACTACCTGCTAGATGTCCTAGATATTTAAAACATACACCTTGATGTGCCCTCTTTCCTGCTGATGAAGTTTAGAGCCTAGTGCCAGACCCATTCAGTTCCTTGAGTATTTTTGAGACTGCAGTACTGCGTGGACCTCAGAAGCTTTTCAGGTGCAAACTTCTAGAAGCTTAGGTGCATGCAGTAATAGTTTTTGTTTTACTGTTAATGGATTGGAATCTTTTCTAAGTGTAATGCCAAAAAAAATCTAAATGTGCCTGTTAGAACGGTTAACAGATGGATTCAACATTTTTTATTATGTTCCTGGAAAATTACATTATTTCCTTGATTAGATGGTTATCTTCTGTTATTTAGCCTAAATGGCTTCCCTGTTAACCTTTTCATCTTGGAAATTTGAATGTTACTATGTCCTGTGAAGAACTTTTTTGTAGAGGTGATTGCTATTAGTATCTTGTGTTGCAAGTCTCATACAATAATACCTCTTGTTGACTCTTTGGCATCCATTTTAAAAAATTTTTGCTTTTGCAAGGCAGTACTAAATGATCTATAACAAAGCATAATTATTAAAAACTCAAGTTGAGTTTTCCTCAACGTAAAGTTAAGATTTAAAATGGCGATAAGTCTTTATAACATATGTGTGAAGATACAGATAAGACCTGACGTCTGAGTTTTTTGTCTTTGAAAAAAAGTTTTAACCTCATAGGAAAATGTTGAAAACTGTTTTAATCATCGTAAAAGAGTCTGTATTTAAGTGACAAGTAAAAGTTACTCATTTAAACAAAACCTACAAATATTTACAAAGCTGAGTGGTATTTTAAATCCTACATTTTGCTCCAGTGAAAATGTCTTCTAGTTCTTTTCTTATGGTACCATTGAGGTTTAAAAATTCATAGCTTGAAAAGGAAGCATCCATGTATCACCAAGAATGCATTTGTTTCTTCTGCCAGCCCGAAGCCCCATACTTTTTCTCTCACCTGCCTACTAAGTAATTGTGGAATGAATATATACTCCTTAGATTTGTCAGCACGTTTATCATATTGCCAAAGAAGAACCTATGTTGAAAATTTGTAAGGTAAAAATGGCATGATTAAATTTAGAATGATTAAATAGGAAATGTTTTCCCAAACCAAACGTCTCAAGCATTTCATGTACAGGCTTATCAGCAATATACAAATGGGTTAGTAATGTTTCAAAACGTCTATAAAGTTTTATTTACATTTAATGCAAAGATGATATATTTTATACCAAGGTTTGTTGCTTTCTGAAGTTTGAAGGAAGAAAATATCAGTACTTTTAAATGATAGAAGTTTAATTAAAAGTTGATCCAAAGTGTTAATGCATGGCACTTAAGCACACTGTCTCCTGTGTTGTGTTAGATATATGTGGTTCAAATGGTGCCATTTGGGTATACTTATAATGTAATTTGTGCATGCATCAGCATAATTAAGCTTCTAGAAAATACCTTTTACCTAACTGCTTCTGGGGTCCATAATGTGGTTAAAACATGAGTGTAACAAATCCTGTTGAAATAACTTACTTTGACTTATGCTTCCTTTAAATAATAGGTGGGGTTGAGTTGAAGTAAACTACCCTCACAGAAGACAAACCTTTAGGACTTACTGTATTCATTCAGGCAGGCATTGTGATTGCCACAATTTAGAAAGTTGTACGATTAATGGGACTACCAGCTTTGACTGACTGTCCCTTCCTTACATCCACTCCTATATCCTGCTTTAAAAAGAGAAGTGACTTAACATTTTGTCTGGCACTAGTTTCTATTGTGTGTAGATTTTATGTACTGTGTGACAGAATAAGACCAGCAGGTGAGGATCGACTTTTGAGTGGCTGCTGGAATTCTCCTTTAATTTGAGTACTTACATATTTTAGTAATAATCTCACACATTTTCCATCAGGAATGGGGAAAATACTCTTTGTGTACTCTTGTTCCACTGATCAAGTTATATATTGAGCTTAAACTCAGCTTAATTGATTTGGGGGAAGATCCCCAACAAAACTAAGTATGGGTTCAGAGTGGAATTATAGCAGACAATAGCTTTTTTTTAAAAAAAGAGCTGCTCTTTTTTCCTTTGCTTGCTTGATCACTGGGATTTTTTTTTTAATGCATGTCTTTTAAATTAATTGGGTAATGTTTTTCTAAAATTAAAATTTTCTTCTTCCTATAGCCCTGCCATAGGACAGGCTGAGGCTGAGTCTCAGTGTTGCCCTGTTCAGTCTGAGGCAAGTGGGATTTATTTTATTCCTTATAGGGGCTTTCACAGCTTTATGGCTGTTGGATATTTATGTCCCCAAACTTGCAGCAAGTTTGGTGAAGGCCCCTAAATTTACTTAAACTTAGGATTTTTATACTCTTTTGGCAGAGAAGGCTCTATATTAATATTCACGTTTGACTGTGGTGTTAATAAAAATATTTGATATATGTATTTACTTTGTGTTAACAGCCTCAGTAAAGCTCATATTGCTATATCTAACTTTAGTAAATGAACAAAATTTGACGTTTTTGATTTGGAGGCATGAACTGTTTCATTCAAATTTTCCACTTTCACTTTTAGGAAAAACTTGTCATTTTCTTCCCAAACTATTAAATTTAACCTCACGGATAAGTTTGATCATTGGAAATGCCGCTGGTTACTGAAATGTGCATTCTTAATCCCAAAGTTTATGCTTTGAACATTAAGGTTGGAAGGTCATGTGGAAATGCTTGTGATTTTTAATATTTTCAAACTTCACCACATTAGAGCAAATGTTAATGTAGAGCCCTGTGAAGAGTGGGAAGGTGGTGTGTGTGTGGTATGTATGCATATACACTACACATTTGATAAAAAGGATACTAAAAGTAGTACAGACCTGTCAGTATGGATAGATTACTGTTTTTCAGGTAGCCACACGGAAATTGAATCGTAAAATTAGTACATTGAACTGTGGTTTTGGAACAATCATTTTGTGGTTCATTTTCAGCCTCGTATTACTAAATGATATTTTATGCAGTATGCACACATGAAGAGTATCCACAGTTGTTTCCAACTAAAATTTGCTTATATTCGGTGAGGAACACGTTTATTTGTGCATGTTATGGGGATAAGAAGGAACTGGAAGAGAGGCCAAAACATTAACCTGGATTACTTTTGTTCCTTCCTGTGTGTAAGCAACTGTTCCATCCAGATAGCATTTTCTTTCAAACAGTAACAGCATATAGTACAATGTTTAGCTAACCCCAGGATTGTTTTCTTTGTGATTTTAATTCTTGGAAGCATAAAGAAAAACTATGCGTTAAATGAATTCCAAATTTTCACTGTGTAATTTAGAACATACGATTTTCTCTGTAACTGAATTATGGAAAAAAGAGTTTAATGTTGGAAGAATATTTTGTTACAACAAAGGAATACATTCATAACTTTGTTCTGTAATTACACCTTTAAGTCTCCTTAATTGGAGATGTTTGCTATTGCATCCACCATCCCCCAGCATAGTGAAATATTTAAGAGTGAGGCTGCTTGTCTAATCTAATATTGATAGTTGAAATAATTATAATTGAAATAGGCTCTTACATACTTGACTCCTGGGGGTTGGAGGGGTTTTCTAAGGGTGGCATAATTTGTTGAAGTTAATTTTCTTGATATCTCTGAAGTAGTATGATTTTGAGAATTCCTCAGGTATCTATTACTTCCACTGGTAAACTTGGTAAATGAAAGGAAATGTGATAAAATTTTGTTTTGAGTGAACTGATACTTGGTTAGGGGTAAAAAGAATATTTAAAATACAAAGATTTTGTATAAATTAGGTATGTCTTTTTAAAGAGGCAGTATTTGTCTGCCTAATATTAGTAACCATTGTATGTTATTCCAAAACAAAATCGGTGTTCTCTTACTGTAACTTTTATGGGAAAGTCTTCTAAAAGAGAGCTTCAGCTATAAGACTCTTGACTCTGAGGCAGTTTTGTAAGTTAACATTCCCCTAGTTATATTTTTGCTTGCTATCTCATGACGTGAATATTAGTGAAGGTTACTCTTTTTTTTTTTTTTAACTCTTAGTATTTTATTTTCTGTCATCTGAATCCTTTTAATAAATGACCTTTTGTTTTTCTAGCATAGAAATCCTCTAACTTTTCTGTGTGCTATTTCTTGGCAAAATGAAAAAGTTACTTTAATGATGTTGTATATAATGTTATGCACATAGTGGATATTCACAGTTTTGTGATTAATGTTGAATTTTCAGAGCAGTACTCTTGATGTCTTGCTCTTAGGCAACCCCTATTATGGATCTAAGTCAAACTAATGTGGAGGAAATGGGGAAAGTGGGATTTCAGTTTGAGTGCCCTAATACTTGAAATAACGTCAACTTTTCCTCCAGTGTCTTCATGTTCTTACTTGGCATTTTTGTTGAGAAATAATAAGCTTGAAAGTAGCATTTTTTAAAAAAGATTTCTTCAGTAAAGCTCAGAAGAGAATTGCTTTTTATAAGCATTGTTTTTTTGCTCTGAGCTATACATTCTTGCATAATTGGCCATAAAGAGAAGAGCCTTTCATTTTCTTCCTAACTCTGGAAAAATAATAGCTTGAAACTATATTAATTTTAATTTTTTGAACAATCTATCTTTAAATTTCTGTTCAATTAATCTCCTGTATCCTCGGGAAAATATCTTTATTTTACTAAGCAGGATGTAGAAGTCATGTTAAGGCAGAAATTGAAGATCTAAAGAAGCTCTTCACTGAAGCTAATTTGAACTATTTCTATTGAAGCAAATTGAATACTTTTACTATAAATCAAGATCGGTTCCTGGTTAGGTTCTTTAGAAGGCATATAATCAGCTATATTAGATTATGTTTGTGTATATGTTTTAATTTTGATCAAATTACAGAGAAGATACATGTGAGTAAACTATTTTAACGATTGATAACTTGGATCCCATCCATTGATTCTGAATGCTGTAATGGTGTGTAAGGTGGTATTCTGGCACAGCTTCAGTCACGTGCTGTGTGTGTTTGGTCAGGGCTTTGTGTACTGCTGTGTTTGTAAAGAGGAGAAGGCCTTTTTTAGAATTCTCCTGGCCCTTGGCATTCTTACTGTGTCTGAGTTTTTTGTTTTGTTTTTAAGCTTATATTTAAAGAATCTGTATGCCTTCACTTTTGGTTCAATTTGAGGAACTGGTATTGAAATTATTGACGCTCAACTTTGATAAAAATGAAGAATGACATTCATACAGACCAGTATTATTTGGGGGAGAGGTGTCATTACATAGTGTGTTTAGGCCTAAGAACCTTAAATGTAGTAAAAGGTAACAGCACTCCTGGTTTGCATTTGTGATTAAGGTTTCACCGAATCCTTTATTATAGTGTAGCTTATTCTTAACATTTCATTCCTAAATGCTTGCGCAATCAGATGAAAATAAAATATGCAGCATTATTTCCTGTCTCTACTAATAAAACAAGGCTGCTTAAGCACCCACGTGAGCCAAGGGAAGAGTTTTGAAGTTTCTATAGGTTTGAGTTAGAATAATAAGGGGTGTGTATTTATTGAGCAAAGCCTTCTTTTTAGTAGTTTGTTAGTACTTCTAGGAGAGACAATACGTTTACTTTTCAGCCCATGTTTTAAATCCACAATCTCTAATAAAATGAAATCAAGTATTTTGAAAATTGAGTTTTAAACTAGGAGAAATTTCTCTCCTCTGTGGAGTGTGTTTACACACACTTAAATTTAGAAATTACCATGTTGAGATTTTTTTCCCCCCAGATATCTGCCCTCCTCCCTTTTTAAGAGTAACCAAAATTTCCACGTAATATAAACGTATTGGAATATATAGTTTATTAGAAGTGAGGTATGTCCAAGAGACACACAGTGTTTTTAAGTCATCCTCATAAAGTCACTCTAAAGTTAAGAGCCAATGTAAGGTTACTTTTGTAAAGTCTTAGGGAAAAAGTTTAAAATGTATTAATGTCAGGCTCTGAGGAAATTTAATGCACATTGACTTTTTAAACTATGGATGGAACTCCTCAGTTTAATACAATTTGTGTTTTTGTTAACTAGCAGCAGAATTTCAGCATTTGCTACTTACTGGTAGAGAAGAAAAATCCCACAGCCCTGCCAGTACAGGTTAGTTTAATCTGTAAGTACCTGATGTTCCTATTTTTTTCAAACATATCCATATAACCCACACAAGGAAGAAAGCTGTGCAGTTACTTAAATGTGAGTATAACTAATAATAGATCCATTGGACACTTTTAAACACTCAGTACTTGGGCCAAAATAGTTCTAGGTTTGCTAATCTCAGTAGCAAGAGAGGGTGTATTACTGCTCCTTAATATCTGGATGTGGTTGACCCCAAACAGATACATTGTACATAAAAGGAAAAGAGTGAACGTTTGAATTGGCTCTGCTCTGCGCACATGTTGGTGTATGATCTGGAGTGCAGGGCTTTGGGTCCAGGCTCTTGATGAAGCCACTTACCTTTTAACTTTCTACAGTATGAACCAACCTAAGATAAAAGTCAAGTTTCCTCACCTTTAACAGGGATAAATGGTGTGCAGTCATAAGCTAGAAAATGTTTTCATACTGTGTATTTTGTTAAATGTTTGTAGTAGCTCTTGCTGTAAATAAGTACTAATTTTGTTTATCTTTTTTTGTAAACTATAATCTGTTCTGTTGGTGCACCACCACTATGGGCTTATTTTACTTTGAATTAAGAATAACAAAACTTCAATATTCAAATGAAAACTGACTACCCATCAAGAAACTTAGACAAATTCCTTGTATATTCCTTTTGAGGGGCAGTAAGGTCGTAATGGCTTGTAAAAGATAATGTTAAGGTTTTTATTACTGTCATTGGTTGTCAGAATTCATTGTGGTCTTGAACCATCTTTGAGAGATTTCCTTTAGCCTTTAAATACTATGCTTTGATATTGCTTAAATTTTTAAATGCGAAGGAAAAAAGAATAAAGCATACAGTTTGGTTTGCACAAGCCTGAACCACCCTTCTATTCTGTAGCATTGACTGGGATGCATGGCTACCTCTTTTACACTCTAAGTGTAATGATGTCTAATTTGAGACCCTCCATCCATAAAACTAGCTGGTCTTGTATTCTTGTTAATTGGGAATGGTGATTAGCAACTGAAAACTGACCCATCTTAATGTTATTTTGTATGAAAGTCATGCATCTAGTTTAAAAATCTCAATATATCAACTGATAAAAAATATATTTTGTAAGATGTCCACTTGTTTTTTAATATAAAATTGCCTAAGGGCTTAAGTTTCGTTGCCTTTCACAGTTTAATCTGTATAAGAAATGACGTAGATACAGTGGAAATGGTTTTCCTTAAAACCATCTCTATAAAGCTGCCTTTCTGGTGAGTACTGTTTTATACTTATATGTCACAATTTTTCCTTTTAAGTTTAACTGAAATGGGATACTGATCAAAGTGAGCAATCTGAATTTTTACACTCTTTAGATCATACCTGAATTGGAAATGGATTTTAAGAGTTTATTATTTAACTTCCTGACATTTCCTTGATAATCCAGGATCGCTTTTCTGACTTTGACTTAACAGACTAACTGGAAAACATATTAACGTATAAATTATTTCTTTTTAATGAGATGGAAAAAATGTTTTTACTCAGAGTTATCTAGTATTTTTTTTAATGTTAAGATTTTCTTTTTAGCTGACAACCAAAAGTGTTTTCTCAATGCTTTCACTTCCCGCACTGCATAGGTATAAAATTTAAATAGAGTTTGTCTTTTTCCCTGTGAAGCTGTTGCAGTGATTCATGAACAGTTAAAGCCAAGGGTAGGGTTGAAGAAGGACTTGCTTGAAGTGCTCCTGCAAACTAATGCTTTACAGGATTCTCTTTGAATGAGGCTTGAAAATTTCATGTGTATTTTTAAATCTCTCTAACCTTGCATGGAAAACGTGGGTTAGAAATGCTGGTTTCTGAGACTGCGTATGCCAGTGGAAATTAGCTTCTGGGCATATTTCTAGTTATTTTATGTCCTGTTTAGTACTTTCCTTCAGTGTAACACCTGGATTTTTTTTCTTCTCTATCATAAACCACATCCTAGCTGATGTCAATATAAGCTAAGGATGTTTTCACATTGTATTTCCTACGGTTATCTTTGTAAACCAACAATGAACAGTAAGCTCCTAATGCTTTTTAGTATGGAAAATGATAGTCTTCTCTAAAATTTGAAAATTGATGTCTTGCGTATGTGATAATGGTGATGTATTCTTCTAGATAAGCACTAAACAAAATATGGACCATCAATTTATGTCTTTAAGATTTAAAGTGAAGTAAATTTCTAAGGAACTCTGCCTTTCCTAGCAAGGATAAGCAGACATTGAAAATGTGGTAAGTATGTAACTGTGAATGCATGTAATAATGGTGAGAGTAAGTAACCAAACTTCCATAGTTTAAAGATAACCTTTAGACCTGAACAAGAGTTGAATTTCCTTTGCGACTTAATATATGTGTGTCTAGCATTTTTACAAATTTGTGTGCACAATGATTAAATTGAAATGTACCTTACTACTTTGTCTGGTTTCTTTTTATTTTGTATGGTGCTTTAAATACTAATGTTATTCCAAGCTTTTTTCAGGGTAGAAGTAAGTGGTGATAAAGAAAATATCTTAAAGAAGAATTATTTAAATGTTCCTATTTTAAAACCCAGTGATAACTTTCAGTTTACTTAAAGCCTTTTGTTTTTCAGCTCCAGTTAAAACTGACAGTAGACAGCTGATCAAAAATGGGAGAAACAAAAACCTTTGTGCTCTTTGTGGAATATTGTAGGAATTCTTGTCTAATAGTAAAATGTTGTTAAGCCACTATTTGATGCTCATGGAAGCAGTGCTTTATAAATTAAGAGGAAAAGGTGATGAGATTTGGAACCTCCCATATTTTCCCTGGGACGTTGTATTAATAAGATAGTAAATGGAAACATTCACTTGCTACATCAGGGAAGGTGATTTATTTCTGAGTAATATGTCCATTTCTTTCCAGACTAGCATTATTTTGTGAAGCAGTTCAGGATCCCAAAGGGTCTGTAGTAAAGAGGGGGCCCTTCCTAGTTCAGTCTACAGGTTTTACCTTAGCATTGTACTGGCAAGGAGTGGAATGGAAAAGCAAGTTCTCCAAGGGATATGATGGTAAGGAGGACCTGAACAAGCAAGGGAGAATAAATGGCTACTCCGCTTGTATGAATAAATGATCTAGCTATACAAAAATTTTGACTGGTAGCATAATAATTATTTGCTCTAAAAATTTACCAACATGAAAACTCTAGTAATTAATACTGTATTTTGTGGGGGATTATATACAAGTATTATTACTGCATTTTGTCACTATGATGTATCACCTGGAAGCTAGTGCCAAAGAAGATGAAGTGGATGACCACAGTTATGGACTGTGTTGAATTTTTAGTCTATTTTTGCGGTTTGGGGGGAAGAGATGTTTCTTAGTGTGTAGAGCCATACACTAAGATTAAAACTCGACAAAAGGCACTGAAGTTTTTTGTTTCTCTTTGAGGTAGTCTGGGCGGGGGGGGAGGGGGGGGTGTTTGCCTGGCTTTGAGAAAGCCAAAACTACCATTTATGAAATGGTATTTTTTATTTTGATAGCTGAAGGAATTTTTGGTTTGTGTTTTCATCTAAAAGTTGAAGGTTTTTTGCTTCTTATTAAAAGTAAGCCTCTTTATTCCAGGATTATGGTTGACCATTAACATTTGAGTGCCTGTTCTTTACAAAGATGAATAAAGTCTTTCATTTATTATTTATCATATTGCTTGTCTGAGCCCATTTTATTAAGTTGTATCCAGAACAGTTTCTATTGAGAATGATTAAAATAATAAGCATCAATTGTCCTGAACAGTTTTTTGGTGTGGAAAAGACAGGGCAGTTATTTTTGTTAAAAATGGTGTGTCTCCTGGGTGAAATTAGAGGTACATGAGGATGTTTAGTCTGTGGGTATATGGGTATGTGATAAAGTGTTAATTGAGGTTGAACAGGTAGAATGAACAAGAGGGTTGTAGTGGTTTAGATTAAGCATAAAATAAGAGCCTGCTTTTATGACCTTAAGTTACTTCTCTCAAATGGTAAGTACAAATTTCTAGACCTGTGAGAAAATGTTACTGTATGAGAAGACACTTATTAGCCTTGTCATACCAGTGGAGATTGCAAGGATGGGGTGGGGGCAGGCTGAAAACCTAAAAAATTTTTATTTAGGAAATGGATCTGAATGGGAACCTTGGAGCTGAGGGTTTAAGAGGGCAGGTCTTGCTGGGTGATCATGCAGAAGGGATAATAGCTGCACAAATGGAAAAGCATAACCCTTTTTTGGAAGAACAAATATGAGTGGTGGGTTCGGAGGGGCTGTGGTATAATAATGAGGATATTGGAAAGGTTAGATGGTCAGATCACACAGGACTGTGATTTGAATTTTACCCAGTGAAAGTCAATGAAGGACTTGGAGCTGGTGAGTACTATATCTTTTAGAGGTTCCCTCTGTGTTGTATGGGTGTTGGGGGTTAGTGGGCATTATAAAGACTAGTTAGAACGCAGGAAGAACCCTGGCTCAAAACAACTCAAGAACAACTTGTGTTATGAAATACTTGACTGGATGATCATTGGAGAAATTAGATGATGCCAACCCTCTTTAATGTAAGAAGCACTGAAAAAGGCAAAAAGGAGATTTGGAATTTAAAGTTCTTTACACATGGTTTGATCCACACCTGATGTGCAAGACTTTCCTTTAGGAAATATTGGTTGAGGATCTAGTAAGACATTGAGAGGTAAAAACAAAACCAAACTTAAGTCTTCTTTGAGTCGGTAGATACTAGCAATAACGTGAAAACGCCCCCCAATGGACTCAGTTTTGGACAAAGGGAATTCCGCCTGCATTGTGTTAGGATAAAGGTGGCATTTGAACTAGGTCTTGATGGATTGTTAGGATATGGACAAGTTGAAAATAGTGTTTGGGAGACAGGAAAATCCAATATATAGAGTTATATGAATGAAAGAGAATGGGATATGGTAAACTGAAGCTAATGTGTAAAAGGCCCTTGAATACCACATTCAGGATATACATTTCCTCTAGGAATTGGAGTGATTTAAAGAAATTAGCACTGAATAGAGCTATGGTTTTGGACTTCACATCTCAGAAGTACCCCAAATCTGTATTCCCATGTCACCAGAGGCTGCCACTGTTTCTTCGTTACTGTTGGCCTTGTGATATGGGGGCAGTAAGATTCGAAAATTGTCATTGGTCCTGACCGCTTTTGAGTTGGTCAAGTTAAAACCAGAATTTCTTGGGGGGTCTGGCTGGCTCAGTGGAGCGTGCAATTCAGTTTCAGTGTCATGAGTTCAAGCTCCATGTTGGCCATAGAGCTTACTTAAAAACACACACACACACACACAACTACAATTTTTTTTTTTGTTCACCAAGTCTAGCTTAAACTGTCTTAGAAATCCTGTATACCTCAGACCTTTGTTTTTCCTGGTTACCTTCCTGTAAATGCCTCAAGTTCTCTTGCCATTCTACCCTCTGGAAAGACTTTGCTCCTCTCTCTCAGTAACCTTTCTGTTTAGGCCCACAGAAGTCCTGTTGCATATAATTGAATTCCCCTCTTACCTGAATTCTGCATAGAACCTTCCTGAAACTTGGTTCTCCAATGAAGTACAGTTGTTAATAGTTGTCTGGAGTGAATGTGCTATTCATTCTTCCAGATTATTTGTACTTGGAGTTTAAGAGAGCAAATCACTGAGCTGCTCGTTAATCTTAAATGAAATGAGTCATTTATAAATAACGTGTTCCATTTGTCCTTATGACATCTTTATCCCTCTGCCTTTAATCCACGGACTCTTGAAGTTCCTTCATTGAAGTCTTTGGTATATTGTGTACTAGGTGCTCAATAAATTTTTTGAGTGAATGGTTAATATTCTCTCTTTTTTTAATGTTTTTATTAGAGAGAGAGAGACTGCATGAGTAGGGAAGGGTCAGAGAGAAAGGGAGACACAGAATCTTGAAGCAGGCTTCAGGCTCTGAGCTGGCTGTCAGCACAGAGCCCAATGTGGGGCTCGAACCCACGAACTGTTAGATCATGACCTGAGCGGAAGTCGGACGCTTAACTGACTGAGCCACCCAGGTGCCCCAATATTCTTTCTCTGAATATTGGTTTTAGTACTGTACTAAAGACAATCACATAATCTTGCAATCAAACACATGTCAGTGTTTGCTAGGTTTATGCTGCAAAGCAATTCTGTATAATGATCTAGTCACCTTTCCCACATCTCTTCAAGTCTTTGTCCATTGCCAACATCACCCTGCGCCACTTGACATGCATTTGTCTGATGACTTTGTTTCCTAATTCATGAAGATAGTAAAATCCATGATCCATAGCTTTCAGATGCCGTATCTATCAAATAACCTACAAAGGCCTACGTTTATGCTTTTTTTATTGCTTTGAACTAGGTATCCATTTTTTTTTAATGGCTGACCCTTTTTACTACATTCTGGAATACCACCACATCCTTTACTTTTTAAATATTTTTTAGAGCAGTTCTAGATTTACAACAAAATTGGGAGGCAGAGAGATTAGGCTGTCTGTCCTCACATGTATGGATAGCCTCTCCTCATTTACCACAGTGGCACCCCCCCTTTTTTTGTTTTTAAAACCAAAGATAAGTCTACACTCATCTATCACAATCACTCAGTCTGTAGTTTATGCCTTACGGCTTGCTCTTGGTGTAGTGCATTCTATGGGTTTGGATAAAGGATGCCATGTATTTGTCGTCATACAGAGTTTTCACCCTGAAAATCCTCTCTGATCTGCCTGTTCATCTCCCTCATTCCCACACTTGGCAACTACTGATTGTATTTTCTTTTTGTTCTTGATTTCTTTTTGCTTTGAAGAAGTTGACATGTAATAGTTTCAGGTGTACAGCATAGTGACAGGACAATTACATACATTATGGAATGCTCACCATGGTAAGCATAGTTATGACCATCTGTCAGCACATTATTAACTATATTATTAACTATATAGCTTGTGCTGTGCTTCATCCTGACAACTGGAAGTTTGCATCTTTAATTCCTTCACCTCTTCTCTGGCAACCATTGGCTTGTACTCTGTATAAGTCTATTTCTGTTTTTATTTAAGTTTCACATATAAGTGAAATCATACGTGTTTGTCTTTCTCTCTTTTTTAATGTTTATTTTTGAGGAGGGGGGAGTGGAGACAGAGGATCCAAAGTGGGCTCCATGCAGACAGCAGAGAACTCATTGATTGGGGGCTCGACTTTCAAACCAGGAGATCTGACCTGAGCCGAAGTCAGTTGCTTAACCAACTGAGCCACCCAGGTGCCCCTGCCTTTCTTTGTCGTAATTAACTTAGCATAATATTTTTTTTAATGTTTTTTATTTATTTCTAGGAGAGAGAGAGACAGCCTGAGCAGGGGAGGGTCAGAGAGAGAGGAAGTCACAGACTCAAACAGGCTCCAGGCTCTGAGCTGGCAGTCAGCACAGAGCCCGACGCGGGGCCCGAACCCACGAACCGCGAGATCATGACCAAGCGAAAGTCGGACGCTTAACCGACTAAGCCACCCAGGCGCCCCCATAATATTCTTTATTTATATATATATATATTATTTATTTATTTCTGAGAGAGAGGTAGAATCTGAAGCAGGCTCCAGGCTCTGAGCTAGCTGTCAGCACAGACAGAGCCCGACGTGGGGCTCGAACCCCGAAACCATGAGGTCATGACCTGAGCCACAGTCGGACGCCCAACTGAGTCACCGAGGTGCCCCAGCATAATATTCTTAAGGTTCATCTTTTGAGTGGCAGGATTTCACTTTTTGTTATGAGTAATGTATGTGTACGCTATCCATTCACCTATTGATATGGACACTTGGTTTGCTTCCCTATCTTGGCTGTTGTAAATAATGCCTCAGTAAACATAGAATTAAATACAACATTTCAGATTAGTGTTCTTTTCCCTAGGTAAGTACTCTGAAGTGGGATTGCTGGGCTGTATGATATTTCTGTTTTTAATTTTTTGAGGAACCTTCATACTGTTTAACACAGTGGCTGCACCAATGACACTTCCACCAGCAGTGCACAAAGGTTCCCTTTTCTCATTCTCACCAGCACTTTGGTCTTTTTTAAAAAGATTTTTTAATGTTTATTTTTGAGTGAAAGAGTCAGAGAATGAGCGGGGGGAGGGGAGCAGAGAGATGGAGACAGAGAATCTGAAACAGGCTCCAGGCCCCTAGCTATCAGCACAGAGCCAGACGTGGGGCTTGAACTCACACTAGGAGATCATGACCTGAGCCAAAGTTAGGCGCCTAACCAACCGAGCCACCCAGGTGCCCCCGCTTTGGTCTTTCTTAATTGTCTCATAGTGTTGCTTTTCCAGAATGTCATGAAGTTGGAAACCTATAGTAGATAGCCTTCTCAAATTGGCTTGTTTTATTTAGAAATAAGCATTTAAATTACCCTCCGTCATATCTTTACTGTAAGAAACTGCCAAACTATTTTCACAGTGGCTGTACCATCTTTCATTCCCACTGACCATGTATGAGTTCCCATTGCTCCACTTGTCTGCATTTGGTGTTCCAGATTTTGGCTATTTTAGTAGGTATGCAGTGTTATTTTAATTTGTATTTCCCTGATAACATAATGTGGGGCATCTTTTCATGTGCTTATCTCTTGGTAAGGTGTATGTAAAGGTCTTTGGTCAATTTTTTAAATGAGTTACTTTAAGAGTTTGTTGTATATTTTTGACCTGCAAAGCCGTTTATTAGGGACACCTGGTTGGCTCAGTGGGTTTAAGGGTCCAACTCAATTTTGGTTCAGGTGATGATCTCGTGGTTTCTGAGTTCAAGCCCCGCATAGGGCTCTGCGCTGACAGTGCGGTACCTGCTTGAGGTTCTCTCTCTCTCTCTCTCTCTCTCTCTCTAAAAATAAACATCAAAAAGATTTTGTTTAATTAAAATGAAACCCACTTGGGGCGCCTGGGTACCTTGGTAGGTTGAGCGTCCGACTTTGGCTTGGATCAAGATATCATGGTTCATGAATTCGAACCTCATGTCGGGCTTGCTCTCAGCATTGAGCCCACTTTGAGCCCTCTGTCCCCCTCCCTTTTTGCTTCTCTCCCATTCATGCTCATTCTCTCTCAGAAATAAACATTTGAAGAAAAAAATGAGACCCACTTACAGGCCAGTTCTCTGGACTACCAGTGTGGGACTTCTTGAATGGAAGCTGATGTTTGTGGGAATTTAGTGGCTGCCCATAGCAGGAAACTCAGTCCCAGAGACCAAGGTTTCATAACGGAAAGGAGGTAAATGATCTGTCAGCACAATGGAGCACGAGGTCTCAGCAGCACTGAGACCGGGGCAGTTGAGCCTGTAAGTGGCCACTGTGAGCCGCCCGCAGGTTGCAGGTGGAAATCAATGCAGGTGTTGAGTGTTCAGTATCATTTCAGTTCCCAGGAGGATTTTGGGGCACTGCAGTACACCAAGAGTGTTGAGATTACAAATGTAAGACTTCAGAACAATATGTGAACATGTTTGGATGGGAGAGAGCCTATCTTGGTAATCGTCATAATAGGTGACTGAGTTTATTACTTTGATTTTTGGAAAAGTCATTCTACGTGTGGTTCATAATGCCTTTGCAATTGCCACTAAATGGTTCATCCTTCATAAACCTCTGATAACTGTCTGGCTGTTGGCAGTCTTTCTCAGTCGACAATGATGAGACAACATATCTCACTCTACTAGTTGAAAATTACCAAGAGCACATGATCATTTACCTGGTCCCTGGAAATTTGTACAGAGTTCATACTGTCTTTTAATATATACATATCCTTTTTTTTAAAAAAAATTTGTTTATATAGTTTATTTTTGAGACAATGCATGAGTGGGGGAGGGGCAGAGAGAGAAGGAGACACAGAATCCGAAACAGGCTCCAGGCTCTGAGCTAGCTGTCAGCACAGAGCCCCATACGGGGCTCAAACCCACAAACCGTGAGATCATGACCTGAGCCAAAGTCAGATGCTTAACCGACTGAGCCACCCAGGTGCCCCACAATGGACAACATTTTTAATCAACCATGTTATGAGGGGTACAGAAGACTACGTGTAATCTGTGTATGAGGACACAGGCTCTCCGCCCAGCCTAGAACAGGCTCCATGGGGTATTAATTCCCTCCCCTGGAAAGCCACCCAGGCACCCCTATATATATCCTCTTTTAAAAATATTTCTTGGGGCACCTGGGTGGTTCGTGGGTTCAGGCCCCGCGTCGGGCTCTGCTGACTGCCAGCTCAGAGCCTGGAGCCTGTTTCAGCCTGTGACTCCCTCTCTCTCTGACCCTCCCCTGCTCACGCTGTCTCTCTCTCTCTCCTAGAAATAAATAAAACATTTGAAAATTTTTTCTTAATGTTTATTTACTTTTTGAGAGAGAGGGGAAGAGAGAGAACAACCGAGGAAGGGACAGAGGGGGGACAGAGGATCCAAACCAGGCTCTGTGCTGACAGCAGAAAGCCTGATAGGGGGCTCGAGCTCACGAACCATGAGTTCATGAACTGAGCCGAAGTTGGATGCTTTACTCAGCCACCCAGGCACCCCATGCTGTCTTTTTTCTAAGTACATTTTTGCTTAAAGTATTGCATATCACTTTAAGAAACCTAATGTGGATGAAATAAAAATCAATAGTTCCCTGCCCCACCTGCAGTCACAGTCCCAGGGAACTACTTTTAACAGTATTTCTTCTTATTTCACCTTAGTGTACTTAAATAACATCCTTACATTATTGACTTAATAGTATCTATCAGGTTCCACTGCATTAGGTAAGGATTTATCTCACTTGTTCTATCTCTACCACACCTTCCCTCTTTATGTATCAGATTTTCTCCCCACTTTTACCTCTATCTTATACCTTTATCCCTGTTCCATCAGTTGAAGACAGTATCTCAAACCCCTCGCTTGATAAAGATAATCACCCTTTTCTTTTTCCACCTTTCGCTTCCTGCTTTGGACATTTATACTCTTTGTAGTGTCAAGGTTGGGACATTTGCATTTTATTCTGTAAACAGGTGTTTTATCTCTAGATTAAAAAAAATTTTAATGTTTTTATTTATTTCTGAGAGAGACAGTATGATCAGGAGAAGGTTAGAGAGAGAGGGAGACACAGAATCTGAAGCAGGCTCCAGGCTCTGAGCTACCTGTCAGCACAGAGCCCGACGTGGAGCTTGAAACTACGAACTGTGAGATCATGACCTGAGCCAAAGTCGGACGCTTAACCGACTGAGCAACCCAGGTGCCCCTCTAGATTGAATTTAAAATTGGAAATTGGCCAAGATTTTTATGATTGTAAATATTACTTAAAAGGCCAAAGTGTAATGTGATTACATTTCCTCTCCATTGGAGCTTTTTGTTTTTCCTAGAGTCAGTCTCTCTTCTCTGTGCCTAGTTTTATTATGTCCTTTAGTTCTCATGGGTTTTTAAAGATGGTGTCAATCAATGGAATCTCTTTTTCCGTTTGATTGTTGTGCACTTTTATAACACCTAGGTGTGGGGGGCACCTGGGTTGCTCAGTTGGTTGAGTATCTGACTCTTGATTTCAGCTTAGGTCATGATCCCAGGGTCTTGGGGTAAAGCTCTGTGTCAGGCTCTGTGCTGAATGTGGAGACTATTTGGGATTCCCTCTCTCTCCCTCCCTCTCTAGCCCTCCCCCACTTGCTCTCTCTCAAACCTTAACAAACATTTTAAAAAGTTATAAGGGACGCCTGGGTGGCTTAGTCTTTGGCTCAAGTCATGATCTCACGGTTCGTGAGTTCAAGCCCCATGTCAGACTTTGCTAACAGCTTGGAGCCTAGAGCCTGCTTCGATTCTGTGTGTCTCTCTCTTGGCCCTTCCCCCACTCATGCTCTGTCTCTCAACAATAAATTTTTTTTTAAGTTATAAAATTGGGAGGACTGTTATTAAAGGAGAAAAGATAGAATTAATAGCTTGGACCTCCTAGCCACTGCCGCCACACACAGTAAACTAGTTCATTTAGTTTGGAGACCAATTTGGCAGAATTCAGTGAAGTTGGAGATGTACGTATTCCTAGCCCCTCTGTACAAGGAGATGTACCAAACCTTATTGTGGTATTATTTGTAATTGAAAAGTTGGAAACAACCGAAGTGTTCATTAAATAGAGAACTGGATAATTTAAGGATATATAGAAAAATGCAGAAAAGGGGCGCCTGGGTGGCTTAGTCGGTTAAGCGTCCTACTTTTGCTTGGGTCATGATCTCACGGTTCGTGGGTTCGAGCCCTGCGTCGGGCTCTGTGCTGACTGCCAGCTCAGAGCCTGGAGCCTGTTTCAGTCTGTGACTCCCTCTCTCTCTGACCCTCCCCTGCTCACGCTGTCTCTCTCTCCTAGAAATAAATTAAAAAAACATTAAAAAAAAAAAGAAAAATGCAGAAAAATACAGCAGTTAAAATGAACCAAGATTTACGTGTATCACTATGGAAAAATATCAATAATGTTCAGTAAAAGTTATTTAAATGTCATAAAGTATTATGGAAAACATGCAACATGCTAGTATTTATGCATTCATATATGGGTAACAAGTATGAAGACTTGCATGGGGATGAGAATACTAAATACACATTTAGGGTAGAAGTTACCTCTTGGGTAGGGCGGATAAAGTGCTTCACCTGTATCTGTCATATTTTCTTGAAGATCTGGAGCGAATAGGGGCTCCTGGATGGCTCAGTCAGAGGAGCATGTGACTCTTGATCTTGGGGTCATGGGTTTGAGCCCCTCATTCACTGTAGAGCTTACTTTTAAAAAAATGAAAATAAAAGAAAAATCTGACACTCTTTCCCAACTTGTAAACGTAGACATATGTGTTTCTCACTTTTTGGTCTCGTTTATTTGAAATTCTTTTTAGAGGTGAAGGAGATAGGGGTCCGATAGTAATATGACATTTTTCGTCTTTATACTGGGAATTTGTAATGTAAATTTCTAAAGTATTTAATCATCACAGAGACTTAATAAAACCTCATTTTTTTTCTTGAAAGTTCTTTCAGGGGGCACCTGGGTGGCTCAGTTGGTTAAGCGTCTGACGTTGGCTCAGGTCATGATCTCATGGCTTGTGGGTTCGAGCCCTGCATCGAGTTCTGTGCTTAGAGCTCAGAGCCTGGAGCCTGCTTCAGATTCTGTGTCTCTCTTTTTCTCTCTACCCCTCCCCCACCTGTGCTCTGTCTCAAATATTTTTAAAAAGAAGGTTTTCATTTATTTTTGAGACAGAGTATGGGGAAGGGGTGGGGGGTGGGGGGCAGTGAAGAGAAACCCAAGCAGGCTCTGCACTGTCCGCACGGAACCCAATGAGGGGCTCAAACTCATGAACTGTGACATCATGACCTGAGCTGAAGTCAAGAGTCAGCCACTTAACCAACGGAGGAGTTGCCCTAAAGCCCCATTTTATCTTAAAAGTTTTTCTTAAAATTTTATACATTAGGATTTTATCAAGGACACCTGGGTGGCTCTGTTGGCTAAGTGTCCAACTTCGGCTCAGGCCGTGATCTCGCAGTTTATAGGTTCAGGCCCCATGTTGGGCTCTGTACTGACAACTTCAGCCTGGAGCCTGCTTCAGATTCTGTCTCCCTCTCTGTCGTTCCTTGCTTGTGTGCGCACTCTCGCGTGCATGCTCTCTCTCGCTCAAAAATAAACATTAAAAAAGCATTTTATCAGGAATGTTCTGCCTTCCTGAAAATGAACTCTTACTTTGCCAATTCATTATACTTTACATACCTTCCACCCTTTCAGTAATCAGCTTTATGTGCAACCAAATGTCATCTAGTGATTTCCTTTCTTCAACTCAGTACTGTACGTTTTACATGTTTTTTTGAAGTCAAGATTTCTAAAGAATACTTCCATGAACGCAGATAATAATGGAACTTGCCTCGTGAGATTATTGTGAAAGTTAAGATTAAACGTGGTACTTCATGTGAAGAATATAAAACCATTCCTAGCTCAATAAAAGTAGCTGTATTTTTTCCACTTAAATTTTTTTTTTATTCTTCAGTAGGCTTCACATCCATGTGGGGCTCGAACTCATGACCTTAATTAAGATCAAGAATCTCACGTTCCACTGACTGAGCCAGCCAGGAGCCCCTCTTTCCTTTTTTTAACATGATATTTGACACATACAAAAGAATAGACAAACGTGCTTACCATACTTTTTTTTTTTTTAATTTTTTAATGTTTTTTTTCTGAGAGAGAGGGAGATAACAGAATCTGAAGCAAGCCTCAGGCTCTGAGCTAGCTATCAGCACAGAGCCTGATACAGGGCTCGAACCCGCAAACCATGAGATCATGACCTGAGCTGAAGTTGGATGCTTAGCCGACTGAGCCACTCAGGCAACCCCAGACTTTTGCTTTTTGTAAGTTTGTAAGTTTTACTTGTAGAGTTTCATTATCCGTTACTTATACCTATGTATGGTTCTGTTTGTCTCCAAGCTTTATAAGATAGGAATCACGGGATGCTGAATCCCCAGATTCATCCATGTTGTTTCCTGTAGCTGCAGTGTGTTCATTTCCACTGTTGTATAGTATTCCGTTGTGCGATGTACCAGGATTCATTGATCCATTTTCCTTTTTTTTTTTTTTTAATTTATTTTGAGAGAGTGAGTAGAAGAGGGGCAGAAAGAGAGGGAGAAAAAAATCCCAGGGCTCCATGCTGAGCCTAATGCAGGGCTCAAACTCACAAACTGTGAGTTCATGACCTGAGCCAAAGTTGGACACTTAACTAAGCCACCCAGGCACCCCTAATGTTTTATTTTTATGTAGTCTCCATACCCAACATGGGGCTTGAACTCACATCCCCAAAATCAAGAGTCACATGCTCCACTGACTGAGCCAAGTAGGTGCCCAAGGTTCTCAAAAACATTTGTTTTTGCCTATTAAGTGTGCATGAAATATCCTCTGGCCATCCTTCACTTTTTCAGCTGACTTAATCACTCCACTCTTTCTTTTCTCAAGAAAAAATAGCTTTTTTTCTTTGTTCTGGTTACAAAATTGACTGGTGCATACTCATTTTTCAACAAATACTATGTGCCAGGGTATGCTTCAAAGTCCTAGAGGAGAGATAAAGACAGCAATGAAACAAAACAGGGCAAGCCTCTCCGTCTGGAACTTCCATGCTAGTGTGAGAGACTAACAAGATGGAAAGGAAAAGAAAAAAGCTAATTTTGCATTTCGGATACTGATAATAAGACAGAATAAAATAATAGTGGTTGGTGGGGCTGGGACTGCTCTGGATGATCAGGAAGGCCTTTCTGAGGAAATGAATGAATTATATGTGAGCTGTCTCAGTAATGAGAAGGAGACAGCCACGCAGAGAAGGAGTTAGCCATGTGAAGAATGAAGACGGGCTGAGAGAGTGGCAGACGGTGGGAGCGAGGGGTGGGGGCCATGAGGTGAGAAACAAACTCTTCGAGAAATGGAATTTACCCTCGATCCAATCATGCAGAGATAGCATGTTACCATTCTGATGCGTGTTCTTCCAGACATGTCTCTGTGTATTGTGGTCTTTACCTCCAGCTTCTGGTATATTAAGTGGTTGGCTTTCTGCTTTTGTTAGTCGTTACTTTTCTGTATTTAAAAATAATGTTCATGTACATACCGTGATTCATCAAGAATGATATTGATTCACCCTATTAAATGTGAGTTTTATTTTTCCCCATCGTCTTGCCTAGTGTTTACATTTTAGTGAATGAATATTATTGAAAACTTATTCATGAAGTGTAGCATATTTAATTTTTTTAAGGTTTATTTTTGGGAGAGAGAGAGAGAGAGAGAGAAAGAGCAAGTGGGTTCTGCGCTGACAGCAGCGAGCCCGATGTGGGGCTCAAACTTGCGAACTGCTAGATCATGACCTGAGCCCAAGTCAGACGCTCAACCGACTGAGCCACGTGGGCGGCCCTCTGTTGATTCTAATTGAACTGCTACACTGGCTCTGTTCCCACGTATGACAGTAGAGCAGCCCGGTGAGACAGGCTGCAACAAAGGAAAGCTGGGATCTATGCCCCTGTCCCAGCTGCACTGCTGCCACTTCGTCTGTGATGGGACCTTTCTACCCAGTGCTGCCTCACGGGGCTTTTCCACAAGCTCATGAGATGGGCCTGGATGTTTTTCTCACTTCTGCCATTCTGGTTCCAGTGAATCCGTAGAACATCTTGGGATGCTGGCAAACGAGTGATTGAAATGCGAAGCCTTTTCCAGTTCCCTCTCTCAGAATTTGGCCCTTTCTACTCCTTGCCTCCATAACTCTATTATTTACTTGCCTCAGTTATGGTAAGTGTGTAGTGAAGAGAGTATATGGAAAAAAATTCATATGTATACACCTGATTTTTTTCTGATTATAAGATTCTCATTTTTATTTGCTTATTTTTTAAAATTTTTTTAATGTTTTATTTATTTCCAGGAAAGAGAGAGACAGCGTGAGCAGGGGAGGGTCAGAGAGAGAGGGAGACACAGACCAAAACAGGCTCCAGGCTCTGAGCTGGCAGTCAGCACAGAGCCCGACGCGGGGCTCGAGCCCACAAACCGTGAGATCATGACCTAAGCGAAAGTCGGACACTCAACCGACTAAGCCACCCAGGAGCCCCTCATTTTTATTTATTTTTTAAGTGTTCATTTTTGAGAGAGAGAGACAGAGCACAAGTGGGGGAGGGGCAGAGAGATATGGGGACACAGAATCCAAAGCAGGCTCCAGGCTCCTGGCTCTGAACTGTCAACACAGAGCCCGAAGCAGGGCTCAAACCCACGAACCATGAGATCATGACCTGAGCCGAAGTCAGACACTTAACTGAGAGAGCCACCGAGGCGCCCCAAGATTTTTGTTTTCAAGAATGTAGAAATAAAGTATGGCTTGTGATTATGATAGTACAGTGAGTTCATGCTTCAACACAGTCCCTTTGCCTCACACACCCAGCAATAACAGAGAAAATGGAAAAAGAAAAAACAGATAAATTCACATGATTAAAAATGTAGGAGAAAGCCGTAGTGGTGAGAGTGGGCCTCACCTTGGGACTCTGGGTCTAAACCCGGGTGACTAGGAGTATGACCTCAGTTGGTAAAACAGACCTCCTTGAAAGCTCCATGACCGAGACCGGTGAGCTGGGACAGGGAGGTGAAGCCCGGGCCTGGGATGTCAGCTTGTGAAAACAGACTGATAGAACTGTTGATTCTGTGTCCGGGGCTATTGCTTGTTAACAACTGGGCCCAGTGACAGTGAGAAAGAAATTGTTTTTTAATGTTTATTTATTCTTGAGAGAGAGAGAGAGGGAGACAGACTCCGAAGCAGGTTCCGGGCTCTGAGCTGTAAGCACAGAGCCCGACGCGGGACTCGAACTCACAGACCGCGAGATCATGACCTGAGCTGATGTTGGATGCTTAACCAACCGAGCCACCCAGGTGCCCCTTCTCAGTTGTTCTTTCAAATAAAACGTTCTTTGAAAAAAAAAAAGTGCCTAGTTAGGTTCAACTCAAACGATCACACATGTACTTTTCCATGAGACCGCTCTCGTACTTCTGTGTGCAGCATAAGTGCTTTATGCACATTTCCCACATCACTTAGGGGTTTAAAAATGACACAGGTCGAAATTTAATAAGTTTAACAATTTTTATTGCCTCATCAAGGGCATTCTTAAGTGTAACTGGCTTTCTGCGCCACCCCCCCCCCCCCCCCCCCCC
>NW_024080642.1:1526767-1537827 GCF_003009895.1 Hyaena hyaena | reverse complement strand
AAGAGCATAAGAAAAAGGGATGTCTAGAAGACACTAATGTGGGGGAGTAAGTCCAGCTACACGAGTAGTCACAATAAATGAATTAACTCTTCTGTAAAAGATGATCCTATTGGATTTTTTTTAAATTTTTTTAATGTTTTATTTATTTCTA
The DNA here is from genome assembly GCF_003009895.1 of Hyaena hyaena. Taxonomy (NCBI): domain Eukaryota; kingdom Metazoa; phylum Chordata; class Mammalia; order Carnivora; family Hyaenidae; genus Hyaena; species Hyaena hyaena. The sequence continues at coordinate 1,537,676 of NW_024080642.1, read as the reverse complement.
GGAGAGAGAGAGAGAGAGAGACAGCGTGAGCAGGGGAGGGTCAGAGAGAGAGAGAGTCACAGACTGAAACAGGCTCCAGGCTCTGAGCTGGCAGTCAGCACAGAGCCCGACACGGGGCTCGAACCCACGAACCACAAGATCATGACCCAAGCGAAAGTCGGACGCTTAACCGACTAAGCCACCCAGGTGCCCCGATCCTATTGGATTTAAAAACATCTATATGCTGCTTAAAAAAGACACAGCTAAAAATGAATAATGAAAAATGTTGAGAAAATCCAGGCAAGTACTAAGTAAAAGCTTGCACAGTAATATTGTTATTAGACAAAATAACTTTTAAGTCAACAACCATTTATTGGGAAGAGGGTCATTCATTACCTAGTGGCAAAAGAGTGATCTAGTAAGAAGATATTATAGTTAAAAACTATGCATTTTCCTGCGGTACCTGGGTGAGTCAATAGGTATGTGTCCAACTCTTGATTTCAGTTAAGGTCGTGATCTCATGGTTCATGGGTTCGAGCCCCTCACTGGGCTCTGGGCAGGCTCTCTGGGCCTGCTTGGGATTCTATCTCTCCCTGTCTCTCTGCACCTCCCTCTCTCTCTCTGTCTCTCTCTGTCTCTCTCTCTCTCTCTCACACACACACACACACACACAAGAAAAAAACTTAAAAATCTATGCATTTCCAGTGCATTCACTGAGAATTGTGAAAAGAAGTTGACACATTCCCTGGTCATGGTGGAAAATTTTGAAGCACCTCTATCAGAAATTGGTTTAAAAAAAAAAAAGCTCAACTTAGAAAGAACCAATTTTTTTTTTTTTTTTTTTTGAGAGAGAGAGAATCCCAAAGCAGCCTCTGCTGTCAGCATAGAGCCAGATCAAGGGCCAGAATCCATGAACCATGAGATCATGGCCTGAACCAAAATCAAGAGTTTGATGCTCATCCAACTGAGCCACCCAGGCATCCCAGAACAAAAGCATTCTCACCCACAAATATAGCAGTATATTTTATTTTCTTGTTTGTTGTCTGAATTTAATGAGGGCAGGGGGTTTTGGTAGCAGAAATAGATTCTGCTATTTCCCCAGAATCTAAAACAGTGCTTGACACATCACAGGCACTCAATACTTGTTGAATGAATAAATGAATGAAAGTTTCAACATCAGAAAACTTACCAACAGATTAAAAGAGAAAAATTAGTGGCGCCTGGGTGGCTCAGTCAGTTAAGCATCTGACTCATGATCTCAGTTCTGGTCTTGATCTCAGGGTCATGAGTCCAAGCCCCGTGTTGGGCTGAAGCCTACTTAAAAAAGAAAAGTCATAAATTCCTATGCAGAAAAACAACCTGATAAAATGATCCATCATAAGAACTCTGAGTAAACATGTAGAAAAGAACTTTCACTTGCCAGCAATAAAAAACCTAGACTTAACATCATAATTGATGGTGCAATTGTAGGAACATTTCCATGAACAGCAAAGCCAAGGAAGTTTGTGCCTTCACCTATTCAACTGTGTGCTAAGACAGGAAAAAGTACTGAGGGATATAAAATCGGGAAGTAAGAGCAAAGCTGTCTTCTTTGCAGAGTATGTTTACCCTGAACATTCAAGAGGAGCTACAAACTGTAAAAACAATTGGTTGCATGAAGTGGCTATTACATAAAGATCAACATTCTCACACACAAGTAACAATTAGCACATGTAATGGAAAAATGATCCAATTATGATTACCTAAGGTATAAACTACTTTGAAATTAATAAAAGATTGATCTTTTTATGGAAAAAAATATACTATCAGGAGACAAATAAGTCCTGACTATTTGGAGATAAATTTGTAGATGGGAAGCCATAAAATCAGGAAAATATCAATTCTTCCCAGATCATCTGTACATTAAATGATCTATGCAATGATTTTCACAGGGACTTGACAAGCTTAACCTAAAATGCATATGAAGGGACGCCTGGGTGGCTCAGTTGGTTAAGCGTCTGACTTCGGCTTAGGTCATGATCTCCCAGTTCGTGGGTTTGAGCCCAGCATCAGGCTCTGTGCTGACAGCTCGGAGCCTGGAGCCTGGAGCCTGGAGCCTGGAGCCTGGAGCCTGGAGCCTGGAGCCTGGAGCCTGGAGCCTGCTTCGGATTTTGTGCCTCATCCCTCTCTTCCCCTTCCCTGCTTGTGTTTTGTCTCTGTCTCTCAAATGAACATTAAACCTTTAAAATGCATATGAAAAAGCAAAAAAGCCCTGAATGTTAAGACAACTTTAAATGAGAAGAACGTGAGGGACGAGATGAATTATAAAGCCATAGTTAGCCCCTTGAATGTAGTATAGTGCCTGCCACAGACAGTATTCGATGAATGTTTGCTGGGTAGATTGATAATATTAAGGGATGAATGGACTTTGTGGACACACAGATGTTAGGGTATGCCTGGGTCCTACCTGACCCTATATTACCTTTTGCCTTTATATTACCTTTATATTACCTTGGTCAGGATTAACTCTGGAACAGGTAGGGTTGGGGGAGGTCTGAACTTATAGGCAAGGGCTACTCAGATTGCAAAGACTAGGGAAGGTGGATTCTGACAAAGGGCAGCATAGGCAGCTGACTAAAGAAAAGTATCTATACTAAAGAAAAGTATCTATAGATGAATGAAACAAAGATTTTTAAAAAAATTTTTTTCGGGGAGGGGGGAGAGAATCCCAAGCAGGTTCTGCACTGTCAGCACAGAATGTGGGGCTTGATCCCACAAACCATGAGTCCAGGACCTGAGCCAAGATCAAGAGTCAAACGCTTAACCAGCAGAACCACCCAAGCACCCCTAAGGGTTTTTTTTTTCCAATATAATTTTCCTAAGATGAACTTAAGAAAATACTTAATTTTGAGAGAGGGAGGGGGAGAGAGAGAATAGCACAGAGCCTGATCCTGATGCAGAGCTCAATCTCATGAACTGAGATCACGACCTGAGCTGAAGTCAAGAATTGGACACCCAGACCGAGTCACCCAGGTGCCCCCTTTCTTTTTTTAAATATGTTTTGTTTATTTTGAGAGGGACAGTGTGAGTGAGGGATGGGACAGAGAGATAGAGGAAGACAGAGAATCCCAGGCAGGCACTGCAACATCAATGCAGAGCCTGATGCAAGGCTCGGACCCATAAACCTATGAGATCGTGACCTGAGCTGAAACCGAGAGTCAGACACCCAACCGACCAAGCCACCCAGGCACCCCCAGGTGCCCCCTATCTTAATCATTCTTAACACACTTAACACAGTTCAGTGGTATTAAAATACATTCATAATGTACAACGATCACCACCATCCATTCACAGAACTTTCTTCATCTTGTAAAAACTGGAACTCTATATCCATCAATTAACAGCACTGCTCCACTTTCCACACCTCTTGCCCAATCCCTGACAACCACAATTCTACTTTGTCTCTATGATTTTGATCAAGTACCTCATATAAATAGAATCACGTGGTATTTGTCTTTTTGTGGTTGGCTTGTTTTACTCAGCGTCATGTCCCCAAATTCATCTCTTTTGTATCATATGTTAGAATTCTCTTCCTTTGCAAGAGTGAATAATATTCTGTTATATGTATATTCCATATTTTGCTTATCTAATCATCCATCCATCCATCGATGGACACTTGGATTTCCATGTTTGGACTGTTGTGAATAAGACTGTTGGGTGTCCAAATACCTGTTTGGGACACTGCTTTTAATTCTTCTGAGTATATATATACTTAGAAGTGGAATTGTTGGATTAAATAGCAATTCTATTTTTACATTTTTGATGGATCACTGTAGTACTTAACACAGCGACTGTACCATTTTACTTTCCCACCAACAGTGCACCAGGTTTCTGATTTCTCCACATCCTCACAAACTATTGTTATTTCTGTTTTTGTGACAGTGGACATCCTAATAAGCATGAAATGGTATCTCACTGTAGAGTTTTAATGTTGATTTTATTTTTTTACTATTTAAGGAAATTTATTTTTAAATTTCATCCAAGTTAGCATATAGTGCCACAATGATTTCAGGACTAGATTTCTTAATACCCTTAACCATGTAGCCCATCCCCTCTCCCACAACCCGTCTGTCCTCTGTATTTAAGCGTCATGTTTTGTCCGCCCCATTTTTATATTATTTTTGCTGCCTTTCCCTTATGTTCATCTGTTTTGTATCTTATTTTTTTAGACATTTTTAAATATATATTTATTTATGAAAGAGAGACATAGAGACTGTTAGTGGGGGAGGGGCATAGAGAGAGGGACATACAGAATCCAAAGCAGGCTCCAGGCTCCAAGCTGTCAGCACAGAGCCTGACACGGGGCTTGAAACCACGAACAGCGAGATCATGACCTGAGCCAAAGTCGGATGCTTAACTGACTGAGCCACTCAGGTGCCCACTGTTTTGTATCTTAAATTCCACATATGAGTGATTTCATATGATATTTGTCTTTCTCTAATTTTGCTAGCCTAATACCCTCCAGTTCCATCCATGTAGTTGCAAATGGCAAGATTTCATTGTTTTTGATTGCAGAGTAACACTCCATTGTGTATATATACCACATCTTCTTTATCCATTCATCCATCAATGGACATTTGGGCTCCTTCCATACTTTGGCTATTGTTGATAGGTAGTGCTGCTATAAACACTGGGGTGAAGGTGCCCCTTTGAAATAGCACACCTGTATGCCTTGGATAGATACCTAGTGGTGCAATTGATGGGTTGTAGGGCTAGTTCTATTTTTAATTTTTTGAGGAGCCTCCATATTTCCAGAGTGGCTGCACCAGTGTGTATTCCCACCAGCAGTGCAAAAGAGATCCTCTTTCTCTGCATCCTTGCCAACATCTGTTGTTGCCTGAGTTGTTAATGTTAGCCATTCTGACAGGTGTGAGGTGGTATCTCATTATAGTTTTGATTTATATTTTCCTGATGAGTGATGTTGAGCGTTTTTTCTTGTGTCTGTTAGCCATCTGGATGTGTTTGGAGAAGTGTCTATTCATGTCTTTTGCCCATTTCTTCACTGGATTATTTGTTTTTGGGGTGTTGTAAGTTCTTTATAGATTTTGGATATTAACTCTTTATCTGATATGTCATTTGCAAATGTCTTCTCCCATTCTGTCAGTTGCCTTTTAGTTTTGGTGATTGTTTCCTTTGCTGTGCAGAAGCTTTTTATTTTGATGAGGTCCCAATGGTTCATTTTTGCTTTTGATTCTGTTGCCTCTGGAGATGTAGTGAGTAAGAAGTTGATGTGGCTGAGGTCAAAGAGGTTTTTGCCTGCTGTCTCCTCAAGGATTTTGATGGCTTCCTGTCATATGTTTAGGTCTGTCATCCATTTTGAGTTTATTTTTGTGTATGGTGTAAGAAAGTGGTCCAGGTTTGTTTTTCTGCATGTCACTGTTCAGTTTTCCCAGCACCACTTGCTGAAGAGACTGTCTTTATTCCATTGGATATTCTTTCCTGCTTTGTAAAAGATGAGATGGCCATATGTTTGTGGGTCCATTTCTGGGTTCTCTGTTTCATTGATCTGAGTGTCTGTTTTTGTGCCAGTGTTTATTTTATTTTTGAGAGAGAGTGTAAGCCAGGAAGGGGCAGAGAGAATGGGACAAAGGATTCAAAGTGGGCTGCTAGCTGACAGCAAGCAAGCCTAATGTGGGGCTTGAATGCATGAACCATGAGCTAAAGTCAGACGTTCAACCAACTGAGCCACCCAGGCACCCCTCATTGTAGTTTTGATGTTCATTTCCCTAATGATTGGTGGTGTTTAACATCTTTTCATGTGTATATTGACTATTTGTATATCTTCTTTGGAGAAATGTCCTGTGCCCATTTTTTGAATCAAGTTTTTTGTTGTTGTTGAGTTTTATGAGTTCTGTATGCATTCTGGATATTAACCTCTCATCATATATTTGATTTGCCAAGATTTTCTCCTGTGGGTTACCTTTTTACTCTGTTTTTGTTTTTGTTTTCTTTTTTCCCAAGTTTTTTTTTAAATGTTCATTTATTTTGAGAGAAAGTGCATGTGAGCGGGGGAGGGGCAGAGAGAGAGAGAGAGAAAGAGAGAGAGAGAACCCCAAGTGGGCTCCATACTGTCAGCACAGAGCACAATGTGTAGCTCAGTTTCACCAACTGTGCGATCACGACCTGAACTGAAATCAAGAGTCAGACGCTTAACTGACTAAGCCACCCAGGTGCCTCTTTTCCCCCAATTTTTAATTTATTTTTTTTATTTTTTATTTTTTTTATTTATTTCTAGGAGAGAGAGAGAGAGACAGCGTGAGCAGGGGAGGGTGAGAGAGAGAGGGAGTCACAGACTGAAACAGGCTCCAGGCTCTGAGCTGGCAGTCAGCACAGAGCCCGACGCGGGGCTTGAACCCAGGAACCGCGAGATCATGACCTAAGTGAAAGTCGGACGCTTAACCGACTAAGCCACCCAGGCACCCCCCCCACCCCAATTTTTAATTTAAATTCCAGCTAGTTACCATACAGGGCAATACTAATTTCAGGTGCAGAATTTAGTAATTCACCACTTCTATATAACACCAGGTACCCATCACAAGTGTCCTTCCTAAGACCCGTCAACCCATTTAATCTATCCCCCCCGACCTCCTGATCCAGTAACCATCAGTTTGATAACAGTATCTCTCGGTGCCCCAAATTTTTAAATTTTCATGAAGTCCAATTTGTCTATTTTTTGTTGCCTGTGCCTTTTGTGTCATATTCAAAAAATCATTGACAAATCCAATGTTGTATCCAAAACATTTTTGCATGTGTTGTTTCATTTGTGCATCAGAGATGTGTAGAGAAGGTTTGTTTCAATTCAGTGATCATTTGTGCATCAGAGATGTGTAGAGAAGGTTTGTTTCAATTCAGTGATCATTTATAGGGCAGGGTTATTTTTATTTTGTTTTGTTTTAGAGAGAAGGGTAAAAGGGGGGAGAGAAAGAGAGAGAGAGGGAGAGAGAGAGAGAATCTTAAGCATGTTTGACACTCAGCATGGAGCCTGACGGGGGGCTCAGTCCCATGGCCCTGGGATCATGACCTGAGCCGAAATCAAGAGTTGGATGCTCAACTGGAGTCACCCAGGCTTCCCTTGTTTTGTTTTTTTTAATAGAGCAGATTTGTGCCAGGTTTTATATTAGCTCTTAGGGAACCAAAGATAAGGACAATGACCTCAAGTAACATTGACAGCATTGGGATATACCACCGGAAGTGTACATATGAGAACAGTGATTAAGGGAGAGACACAGACTATTGAGATATGGTAATGATAGTGATGGCATTCAGAGTCTTTGTTATATTCCCCCCTTTTATTGAGCTATAATTGAAATATAACATTGTATTAGTTTAAGGTGTACAATGTGTTGATTTGATATGTACCATTTGTATTACAAGAATTGGTGTTTATTAAACTATTTAAAATTTTTTTTTAATGTTTTATTTATTTCTGAGAGACAGAGACCATGTGAGTGGGGGAGGGTCAGAGAGAGGAGGAGACACAGAATCTGAAACAGGCTCTAGGCTCTGAGCTAGCTGTCAGCACAGAGCCTTACACGGAGCTTGAACCCATGAACCATGAGATCATGACCTGAGCCGAAGTCGGACCCTTAACCGACTGAGCCACCCGGGCACCCCTATTATACCATTTTGAAATAATATTTCACAATTGATATAGCTGATTTCATATGTTTCTGAAAATTACATTTTCCACAGCTAGAATTTTTTTGTCTCCACATTTTTTCCTTACCACATATGAGTGATGTGTTAAAACATTCAACCTAGGTCACCCTTCTTGACACTGTGTTTGTGGAAGGAGTGATTAATCCACGTGCATAATTTGCCCCCTTGTATCTAAAGTGCAATTTTGCTTAGAAGAAGTGTTTTATTTTATTTATTTATTTTTTTAATGTTTTATTTATTTCTAGGAGAGAGAGAGAGACAGCATGAGCAGGGGAGGGTCAGAGAGAGAGGGAGTCACAGACTGAAACAGGCTCCAGGCTCTGAGCTGGCAGTCAGCACAGAGCCCGATGCGGGGCTCAAACCCAGGAACTGCGAGATCATGACCTAAGCGAAAGTCAGACGCTTAACCGACTAAGCCACCCAGGCGCCCCAGAAGTGTTTTACTTTTAAAACATGTTTATTTTGAGAGAGAGAAAGCACGTGCATGAGTGGGGGAGGGGCAGAGAAAGAAGGAGAGAGAATCCCAGGCAGGCTCCAAGCCTCCAGCACAGAGCCCAATGTGGAGCTCGATCTCACAAACCATGAGATTATGACCCGAGCCGAGATCAAGAGTTGAATACTTAACTGACTTAACCACCTAGGTGCCCGTTAGAAGTATTTTAGATAATTAATGGCTTGTAGGTTACTGTTGTTATTTTTAGATCTGAGAAAGATGAGAAATAAGACATGACAAGTCTAGCTGTTGAAGTACGTGAAACAATTCAAACATCAACAAAAAGCCCTTGAACTGAAGAACAGAAAATCTGTGACTATTATTATTACCTCCATAGGGTGTTGAAATGATCAGGGTATCAATAATATAACTAAGTGGAAATTGATTTTTAAAATTTGGGAAATAGAGGAACCATTGCTTTAGGGTATGTTTCTTATTTATATGCAGAAAACCTTTTTTTTTTTTTTTGTCAGTTAAGCATCAATGATGAATAAATGGTCCATTCATATTAATTACACATGAATCACATGTTTTGATAGCATTCATATGATAACATTTCATAAATGATGGCATTCACCGAGTACTCTGAGGACAGCACATATACATATTAATTACCCTGATACAAAAGTATGCAAATTTATTGCAGGTTCTTTTGTACATTGTATAGGATTCCTAACATCATATCAAAGCAAGCCCGTAAACACTGTAACAAAACTTTTGTTAGAATTTGGCTTTATTTTAGAATGGAATCCCTTTATTCTGGTAATATCTTTTTCTTTTTAAATTTTAAATGTTTTATTTACTTCTGAGAGAGAGAGACAGCGTGAGCAGGGGAGGGTCAGAGAGAGAGGGAGATACAGAATCTGAAAGAGGCTCCAGGCTCTGAGCTGTCAGCACAGAGCCCGATGCAGGGCTCAAACACAAACCGTGAGATCATGACCTGAGCTGAAATCGGACACTTCACTGACTGAGCCACCCAGGCACCCCTATTCTGGTAATATCTTCTAACAGGAGACCTCTACCCAAATGCGGTAATGGAATTATTTTGAGCAATGCTATTTTTTATGAGTCTTTTTTTTTTAAGCTTATTCATTTTTGAGAAAGAGAGAGGATGAGCATGTGGGGGAGGGGCAGAGAGGGATAGAGGATCTAAAGTGGGCTCTGCACCAGAGAGCCGGGTGTGGGGCTTGAACCCAGGAATGGTGAGATGGTGCCCTGAGCCGATGACAGATTTGAGCAGTGCTATTATGTCAGGGAAGGCTGATCTTTGGGATGATCCTGAGGTTCTGCTTTCTCCTGACGGAGGTCAAGTCAAGAGTTTCCACCAGGACTGGCCTGTGAGTTACAGCTGTGTAATACCTGCTTGGAGGCATGCGTTAACGTTGCCAAACATTGTGGAACTGAGGTGCAGATTTGATCATGATCCCACATGTGGAGATATTGTGGTATAATTGATAATTTTTGGAGAATCTCATCTTGGTTTGCTAATTTGACCTCCTTTTATATGCAAGATTTGGAGATGAAAGTCGTATTGTATAGTTGAGTGAACAGAAGTTCCTTCATCAGAGTGATTTGGATTTAAATCCTGAATAACAGTGTAACTCTGGGCAAGGAGCTTCTTTGAATCTCAATTTCTTCACATGTAAAAATGGCACTAGTAGTACTTTATAGGGTCTTGGGAAAGTTAAATAAAATCTTAGCACAGTGCCTAGCATTTAGTAAATACAGTTCTTCTGTTATCAGTAATACAAACATTGGGCGCCTGACTGGCTTAGTTGGTGAAACATACAACTCTCAATCTCGGGGCCTTGGGTCGAGCCCCACATTGGGGATAAAGATTGCTCAAAACAATAAAATCTTAGGGGCGCCTGGGTGGCTTAGTCGGGTGAGCGTCCGACTTTCGCTCGGGTCATGATCTTGCGGTTCGTGGGTTCGATCCCCGCGTCGGGCTCTGTGCTGACTGCCAGCTCAGAGCCTGGAGCCTGTTTCAGTCTGTGACTCCCTCTCACTCTGACCCTCCCCTGCTCACGCTGTCTCTCTCTCTCTCCTAGAAATAAAATAAAAACATTAAAAAAAAATTTGTTAAAAAAAACAATAAAATCTTAAAAAAAATAATACAGGGACATCTGGTGGCTCAGTTGGTTAGTGTCCAACTCTTGGTTTTAGCTCTAGTTATGAACCCAGTCTGTGGGTTCAAGCCCTGCCTCGGGCTCCGCACTGACCACTTGGGTCCTGCTTGGGATTTTCTCCCTCACTCTCTCCCCCTTCCTGCTCTCTCTCTGTGTCTCTCTTTCTCTATGAAAATAAAGAAACTTTTACCAAAAAGGTTTTTTTTAAATAATACAAACATCTAGGGCAATAAATGGCATATTACATTTGTACCTCAAAGGTATGTAAACTCAATACAGATGAGTCCACATCTAACGTTAATTTCCCATTGTTACTTTAGAGAATTTTTAGTTAAAATGTTACCATATAAATGATTAAACTTGTGTAGTTAACATTGAATCATCCAAGGAAATGAAAACATTGTTGCAGGGGCGCCTGGGTGGCTTAGTCGGTTAAGCGTCCGACTTTCGCTTAGGTCATGATCTCGTGGTTCGTGGGTTCGAGCCCCGCGTCGGGCTCTGTGCTGACTGCCAGCTCAGAGCCTGGAGCCTGTTTCAGTCTGTGACTCCCTCTCTCTCTGACCCTCCCCTGCTCACGCTGTCTCTCTCTCTCTCTCCTAGAAATAAATAA
>NW_024080642.1:1297872-1525889 GCF_003009895.1 Hyaena hyaena | reverse complement strand
CTCCCTCTCTCTCTGACCCTCCCCTGCTCACGCTGTCTCTCTCTCTCTCTCCTAGAAATAAATAAAAAAAACATTTTAAAAAAATAAATAAAATATAAATGTTTCTTTTTTTTATTTTTATAATGTTTATTTTTTGAGATAGAGAGAGAGAGTGTGTGAACAGGGGAGGGGCAGAGAGAGAGGGAGACAAGGACTCTGAAGCAGGCTCCAGGCTCTGAGCTATCAGTACAGAGCCTGACAGGTGGCTCAAACTCATGAACTGTGAGATTATGACCTGAGCCAAAGTTGGATGCTCAACCGAGTGAGGCCACCAGGTGCCCCTCTTTTTTTTAATGTTTGTTTGTTTTTGAGAGAGAGATAGAGTACAAGTGGGGGAAGGTGCAGAGAAGGAGGGAGACAGAATCCGAAGTGGGCTCCAGGCTCTGAGTTGTCAGCATAGAACCTGACATGGGGCTCAAACCCATGAACCTCTAGATCATGACCCGAGCTGAAGTGAGACACACAACTGACTGAGCCACCTAGGAGCCCCTAAGATTTCTTTATTCTTGATATTAAAGGTAAAGAAACACATGCATATTTCTATTGCTTTTATTTTTATTTTAAAAAAATTAATGTTTTGTTATGTGAAAACTGATTTGACAATAAACTATTAGAAAAAAAATTTAAAAAATAAATAAAAATTAATGTTTATTTTTGAGAGAGAGAGAGACAGAGCGCGAGCAGGGCAGGAGCAGAGAGAGAGGGAGACAGAATTCGAAGCAGGCTCCAGACTCTGAGCTGTCAGCACAGACCGTGATGAAGGGCTCAAACTCACAGACCATGAGATCATGGAGAGAGCTGAAGCCAGATGCTTAACCGACTGAGCCACCCAGGTGCCCCATTTCTATTGCTTTTAGCTATTTATTTATTCTAAGTTTATTAATTTTTTTGAGAGAGACAGACAGCTTGAGTGGAGGAGGGACAGAGAGAGAGAATCCCAAGCAGGCTGTGTGCTGCCTGTGCAGCTATCTGACATGGGCCTCAAACTCATGAAACCACAAGATCATGACCTGAGCCAAATCCAAGAGTTGGATGCTCAACTACTAAGCCACCCAGGTGCCCTGCTTTTAGCTTTTTAGGCTAAAATTGTTATTGGTGGGGAATGAAGACCAGCCCATATTCATAAGGGTTGTGAAAGAGATCTTGTAAAGTGTAACTAAGATTTATTAAGTAGATACAAATGAACCAGGATGCAGGGGATGCATGGAATCAAAAGTGCTCTGGAAAAGCCTTATGACTCAGAGCTAACTGTCTATTTTTAAGCGAGGATAAACCGAGGTGTCCTGAAAAAAGTTATAATGGAAATTTGGCCTGAGATAGGGCTCGGGGAGCATTTGCAGATGGAGTGTAGACAATTCTGAAGAGGAGCAGGGCTCCTTGTGAGAAATATTAAAGGGGACTGTTTGAGTGGAAAGGAGAGACCAAAAATCACAGGATAAAGGTAGGACACACAAAAGCAGTAAAAGTGAACATTTCTGTAAAAGACCAGTCAAGGAACTCACATGCACACACTAAAGAATTTAAAATATAATAACATATGCCTAGAACATGGGAAGGAGAGGAGAAAAGAATGGGTTCCGGCTTAAGTGGCCATCAACAGTATAGGTGGTTATACACAAACTGAATGCTAACCAAATATCTAAAACCACCAATAAGCATGCAACAAATAAAGAGGACAAAATCCAATATATTACTAAAGAAAATCAGCAGTACATGAAAGAAATACAAGAAAGGATCAGAGAAAATCTCTGGGAACAACCACAAAACAAGTAATAAAATGGCAATAAATACATATCTATCAACAATTACTTTGAATGTAAGTGGACTAAATGCTCCAATCAAAAGACATAAAGTGACATAATGGATAAAAAGAAGATCCATCTTCTATATGCTGCCTACAACAGACTCATTTTATTTTATTTTTTTAGGTTTGCTTATTCAAGAGAGAGCAGGAGCAGGGGAAAGGGCAGAGAGAGAGGAGGAAGAGAATCCCAAGCAGGCTCCACACTGTCAGCACAGAGCCCGATGCAGGGGTCAATCCCACAAACCATGAGATCATGACCTGAGCTGAAGCTGGAGGCTGAACCGACTGAGCTACCAGGTGCCTTTGGACAAACTAGATTTTAAAACAAAGACTGTTAAGAGACAAAGGCACTATATAATAATAAAGGGACAATCTAACAAGAAGGTATAACAATTGTAAATATTTATGCACCTAAATTAGAAACACCCAAATACATAAAACAACAAACATATAAGAACTAAATAATTATGCAATAATAGTAGGGACTTTAACACCCCACTTACATCAATGGATAGATCATCTAAAAAAATCAACAAGGAAACAATGGCTTTGAATGGCACACTGGACCATATGGACTTAACAGATATATTCAGAACATCCCATGCTAAGAAAGCAGAATACATACTCTTTTCAAGTGCATGTGGAACATTCTCCAGAATAAAGGCCACATATTAGGCCACAAAACAGGCCTTAAGTTCAAGGAGGTTGAAGTCACACCATGCACCTTTTCTAACTGCAATGCTGTGAAACTAGAAGTCAATCACAAGAAACATTTGGAAGACCACAAAGACATGGAGGTTGAATAACATACTGCTAGACAATGGATGGGCCAATCAGGAAATCAAAGAAGAAATTTAAAAAATACATGGAAACAAATGAAAAATGAAAACACAACTATCCAAAACCTTTGGGATGCAACAAAATCAGTCCTAAGAGGAAAGCATATAGCATTACAAGCCTACCTTAAGAAGCAAGAAAAATTTCAAACAACTTAATGTTAACACCTAAAGGAGCTAGAAAAAGCCTAAAGCCACTAGAAGGAAGGAAATAATAAAGATTAGAGCAGAAATAAATGATATACAAATGAAAAAAACAATAGAACAGATCAGTGAAACCAGGACCTGGTTCTTAAAAAAATAATAATAAAATTGAAAAACCTCTAGCCAGAGTCATCAAAAGAGAAAGAGAGAGAGAGAGAGAGAGAGAGAGAAAGGACCCAAATAAAATCACAAATCAGAGAGGAGAAATAACAACCAACACCACAGAAATACAAACAATTCAAAGAGAATATTATGAAAAACTGTATGCCATCAAATTGGACAGCCTGGAAGAAATGAGATAAACTGCTAGAAACCTATAAGCTATCAAAACTGAAACAGGAAGAAACAGAAAACTTGAACAGACCAATAACCAACAAATAAACTGAATCAGTAATCAAAAAACAGAAGTCTAGGGGCGCCTGGGTGGCTTAGTCAGTTAAGCGTCCGACTTTCGCTTAGGTCATGATCTCGCGGTTCGTGGGTTCGAGCCCCGCGTCGGGCTCTGTGCTGACTGCCAGCTCAGAGCCTGGAGCCTGTTTCGGTCTGTGACTCCCTCTCTCTCTGACCCTCCCCTGCTCACGCTGTCTCTCTCTCTCTCCTAGAAATAAATAAAAACACACAAAAAAATTTTTTTTTAAAAATAATAAAAATAAAATTAAAGCATAGTAGTAGATGGATTGACTAGCAGATCAAAAGCAGCTGATGATATAATCAGTGGGCTATTAACACATTAAAAAAATCACCTGGAATGTCACAGAGTGATAAAGAGATGGGAAAGATAAGAAATATGGTAAAAAGAAGCAGACAGTCTAACACAGTGCTGCCCACTTGAAATATAATGTGAGATTATACATAATTAAACATTTTCTAGTACCGGGCTGTCTGTGTGACTCAGTCAGTTGATTGTCCAACTCTTGGATTCATCTCAGGCCGTAGGCTCATGGTTCTCAGGATTTAATACTGCATTGGGCTCTGCATTAACAGCATGGGACCTGCTTGGGACACTCTCTCTCCCTCTTTCTACCACTTACTACCCTGCTTGCTCTCTCTCTCTCTCAAAATAAATAAACAAACTTAAAAAAATTCCAATACCCATATTAAATAAAGTAAGAAGAAACTGGCAAAATTAATAAAAGTATTATTTCAATATATAATCAGTACAAAAATTATGAATGAGATATTTTAAATTCTTTTTTTTTTCATTTTGCACTTACACCACTGCTCAGTTTGGGCTGGTCCAGCTCAAATGCTCAGTAACTACATGTTCTAGTGACTTCTGTGTTGGACAATGTAGATCTAACTTCCATCTAAAAGGTTCTTCAGAAGAGAAGAGAAATGGAGGAGGCAATAGTTAAAGAGTTAATAGTTGAGAGAGAAGTTTCCAAGGTTAATACGAGGCATGGATCTTCAGATTCATGAAACAGTGAGTCTTCATTAGAATGTAAATATTTTGTAGTGAAACTGTAGAGAGCCTATCACAGAGAAGATATGAAAATTAACCAGAGAAGGGGAGCCTGAGTGGCTCAGTTGATTGAGCGTCCGACTTTGCCTCAGGTCATGATCTTGCAGTTCTTGGGCTCAAGCCCTACATCAGGCTCACGGTTGTCAGCCTGTCAGTGCAGAGCCCACTTCAGATCCTCTGTCCCCCTCTCTCTGCCCCTACCTAGTTTGCGCTCTCCCCAAAATAAGTAAATATTAAAAAAAAATAAGAATAAAATTAACCAGAGAGATAAGACAGATTACCTACAAAGAAACTTCAATTAGACTAAAACAGTCATCTTTAATCTCTTTAATGCTGAATAAAAGTAAATGTCAGTGCAAGAATTTGTATACCCATTTGAACAATCAAGTATGAGAGTCAAGGGGTGCCTGGGTGGCTCTGTTGGTTGAGTGTCTGCCTTTGGTTCTGGTCATGATCTTGCAGTCTATGGGTTCAAGCCCCATGTGGTGCTCTGTGCTGACAGCTCAGAGCCTGGAGCCTGCTTCAGATTCTGTGTCTCCCTTTCTCTTTCTGCCCCTCCCCCAGTCTCTCTCTCTCTCGCTCTGTCTCTCAAAAATGAATAAATTGTTTAAAAAAAAGAATGAGGCAAAATAAAGACATTTTTAGTCAAAGACAAAATGTATCACTAACAGACTTTCACTGAAGGAGAATCATAACAAAACACAAATACAACAAGGTACCTGGAGGTCTGGGGTAAGGTGGCAGTGTGAGAGACAAGGATTTCCAAAGAGAGATTGAAAGATAATAGTGACACACTTGGTCTACTTTGTACTTTCTTTTCCCTTCTGGAGTTTCGATGGCAGCGAGTGTGCAGAGCCTGGGAATCACCACTAGCTTAGACTTGCTAACCTTACCTCCCCATCTCTGCACTGCACAGAGTATGAGGGAGAGAAGTGGAAGGGTATCTTCTTGTATTAGCAGGCTAGTACATGATAGCATTTCCCTATTTGATCATCTATGGGATACAAATCGTTTAAAAAGTTCAGTGCAGGGGCACCTGGGTGGCTTAGTCAGTTAAGCGTCTGACTTTCGCTTAGGTCATAATCTCGCAGTTCGTGGGTTCGAGCCCTGCGTCAGGCTCTGTGCTGACTGCCAGATCAGAGCCTGGAACCTGTTTCAGTCTGTGACTCCCTCTCTCTCTGACCCTCCCCTGTTCACGCTGTCTCTCTCTCTCTCTCCTAGAAATAAATAAAACATTAAAAAAAAATAAATTGACCCGCTTTTGCAGTGTAACTAGATGTTTCTACCTTCAGTGGAAAATCAGTAGTATTGGCCATAACTAGGATGTAGCTATAAAAACAAAAACAAGGAAGCCTAACGCCAGCTAGATACTGTTGCCTCCTCTCTCTTTGCTAAAGAGAAAGATGAAAGAATATTAGAGAGCCATTAAAAACATAATGACACTGGGGCGCCTGGGTGGCTTAGTCGGTTAATCGTCTGACTTTCGCTTAGGTCATGATCTCGCGGTTTGTGGGTTCGAGCCCCGCGTCAGGCTCTGTGCTGACTGCCAGCTCAGAGCCTGGAGCCTGTTTCAGAGTCTGTATCTCCCTCTCTCTCTGACCCTCCCCTGCTCATGCTGTCTCTCTCTCAGAAATAAATAAAACATTTAAAAATAATAAAATAAAGTGGCAGACAGCTTAAAAAAAAAAAAAGAATGGGGAATATGGCTTGGGTGGGCCTCATGGGGGTGGAAGTAGAAATCAGAAAGTTGTCAGGAACTGAGGTGGTATCCTTCTGTGCAGGTGTTTGGGTTCCCTTCCATGACATTCCTGCTTCTCTTCACTCATCTACTGAGTTTTCCCTCCACCAACTTGGGTCTCGTTGCTACCAAGTGACGGAGTTTGATTTCAGTTCCCTTGGCTAACTGGCTCAGTCTTTCAGTTCCCAACTCCTGAGAGAGGAATTGGATTTTGGTCCAGCTAATCTTTTCAGGCCAGTCCCTATACACCCTAGGTCATGGCTGATCGATCAGTAACAGCCCCTTCACTGCTCTTGCAATCTGAATAGCAATGCCTAAGCAGTCACATAGTGCAGGATATGGACAGTTAGGGCAGCAGCAGTTTATAGCAGGACAGATTCTAGCACTCATCCAACAAATATTTATTGGGTGTTTGCCATGTGTGTAAGCCACGATGTGGTAACTGGAGACTATAACTGTGGATGAGACCTACAAGGTCCCTGAAACCTCATGAAGGGAAGTGAGCTTTAGACAAGTGAGATAGTAAAATCATCGAAGACTGTTAAGTCCTAGGAAGGAAATCAACCGAGTGACATGATGGTTACTGGGCTGAAGGTAGAAGAAATTGCTTTAAATGGGATGCCACAGAAGGCCTCTTTGCAGAAACAATATCTCAGTTGAAACCTGGGGAGTGAACATAAAGGCTTTGAGGTGGGGAAGAATTTGGCATGTTTGAGGGAAAAGAAAACAGAAAAGAAAAGGAAAAGGAAAATAAAGAAATGAGGGGCACCTGGGTGGCTGTTAGTTGGGCATCCAACTTCTGCTCAGGTCATGATCTCATGGTCCGTGAGTTCGAGCCCCATGTCGGGCTCTATGCTGGCAGATCAGAGCCTGGATCTTGTTTTAGATTCTGTGTTTCCCCTTCTCTTTCTGCCCCTCCCCTGCTTGCACTCTGTCTCTCTCTCTCTCTCAAAAATAAATAAACATTAAAAACATTAAAAAAGGAAAGAAAGAAAGAAAGAAATGGGAAAAAAAAAAGCCAACTGAGCAGAGTAAGGGGTGAAGTTGGAAAAATAGACAGAGGCCAGGTTATGCAACACTTTGTGCCCCCCAGTGATGGGAATGGTAACCAGACCCTCTCAAGGCTCAGACTATCAGACGTATGCAGAGAAGGTTTGAAGTTCAGCATGGAGAAGAAAGGCAAAAAACAAAACAAACAAAAAAACCCCAACAAGCCAAAACAAAACAAAACACAAAAAACCTGCAAGAAGATGAGTGGGAGTTTTTAGTGACATTGGGAATGTCACATTCCTGAGAATGAATTACAGTTTTGGACCGAAGTTTAGGAATATGGGTTACCTTTCAATGCAGTCCATGGAAGGAGATTTCTAAGCAGTAGCTAGTAATAGGCATTACTATTGCTATTACTATTACTACTACTATTACTTCTCTCTCTTATGTAATGAAGGTGCTACATGGAAAGAAAGTAACATTTATGCAGCATGTCTCCATATGATCTTATCTCCTATCTTTACAGAAAGCTGGAGAAATATGTTTTATTATAACCGTGTTTTCTAGAAGAGAAAACCAAATATCAAAGAAATTAAGAAACATGTTAAAATGACCAGTCACTTAGTGGCTGGCCTGGATTTTGAAAGCATGTGGATGACTTCAAAACCTGCATTTTCTTTCTTTCTTTTTTTTTTCTATAAGTTCACTTATTTATTTTGAGAGAAAGATAAAGAGTACATGTGCTTGAGCAAGGGAGGGGCACAGAGAGAGAGAGAGAGAGAGAGAGAGAGAATTCCAAGCAGGCTTCGCACTGTCAGCACAGAGCCAGAAGTGGGCCTCGAACTCACGAACTGTGAGATCGTTCCCTGAGCTGAGATTG
The DNA here is from genome assembly GCF_003009895.1 of Hyaena hyaena. NCBI lineage: Eukaryota > Metazoa > Chordata > Mammalia > Carnivora > Hyaenidae > Hyaena > Hyaena hyaena. The sequence continues at coordinate 1,517,936 of NW_024080642.1, read as the reverse complement.
AGAGTCAGATACTTAACCAACTGAGCCACCCAGGGGCCCCTTTATTGCATTTTCTACTTGGTGATACAGTTTGAAAGAGAAAGGGTACAAAGTAGGGTTAGAGATTGTGCTCTTGGACTTGATGTGAAAGAAAGGAAATGATCAAGGGTCGGTAGTGTAATAGTCCTGTCTGCCTCTTGCATCTCCCACGGGACCACTGTATAGCCCCAATAGTAGGAGCAGTAAGAGCTTACATAACCTTTGAAAATGTTAGAGAAGCTGGTGTGGAAGTAGTGCCTGTGGAACGTGCTCAGGAGAATAACTAGTAGGTGATAATTAGCTGTGGTGGCACTGGTTGGGGGAAAAGAGGATTCGGTTTCGGTAACTCGAAAACTGAGCAGATAGTGTAATTGACATGTTAAAGGACTTGCTGCAGGTACTTTCTCTGTTGGATCTCCCATTTCATCTCCTGGATAACATCTTGGGCAAATCAGCTAACTTTTAGGTCATATCTAATGATTTTTTTTAATGTTTTATTTATTTCTAGGAGAGAGAGACAGCGTGAGCAGGGGAGGGTCAGAGAGAGAGGGAGTCACAGACTGAAACAGGCTCCAGGCTCTGAGCTGGCAGTCAGCACAGAGCCCAACGCGGGGCTTGAACCCACGAACCGCGAGATCATGACCTAAGCGAAAGTCGGACGCTTAACCGACTAAGTCACCCAGGTGCCCCCATATCTAATGATTTAAAGTCCATACTATCAGGGTGCCTGGGTGGCTCAGTCGGTTAAGGGTCTGACTCTTGATTTCGGCTCAGATCCATGATCTCATGGTCACGAGATCAAGCCCCTCATTGGGCCCTTGTTGGGCGTGGAGCTTGTTTAAGATTCTCTCTCCCCCTCTCTGCCCCTCCCTTGCTCATGCGTGCTCATGCATTCTCTCTGTCTGTCTTTGCTTTCTGCTCAGTTTTGCTGTGAACCTAAAACTGCTCTCAAGAAAATAGTTTATTACGAAAAAAAAGTCCAGTGCAGGCTAAATCGGAGCATTAATTTCATATCTAATTTAAAGCTTCTCCTCCCTCCAACTCTCAGCGGGAAATTTGTGTCTGGCTTATACTTTTCCTCTTTTTCTTTCTTTTCCCTCTCTCAGTGTGCCGTGTCTGGGTCTCCGCTGGCATGAGGGCTGGGGTGTGTGGGTTTGGGGAGGGCAGAGAAGTGGGAGGGATTAAAAGAAAGGAAGTAAAAATCTGTCACATGACTAATGCCATCGGAGACGGGGGTCCAGGTTGCTGATTTTCTCTTGTGGGGAACATTTATGGGTTCTTTGGAGGTCGTAACTGTGGGCCTTGAGATCCTTTTTCAGTCATAACTTCTTGATGTCCACTCTTCCAGCCTCTTATTACCAGGCCTTTTTACTCTGGCGGGAAGCCATATTGAGTTGGCCGCTTGTCTATGCCAAACACAGGTAGTGGGGGCCCCTCCCCGCCATGGCTGCCCTGTTTCCTCGTCCCACTGTGGAATGTATCAACCCCCTTCCCCAATTCAGAATTTGGCAGGCCCAAAGTGGGTAACCATCTTCATGAATGTGCACGAAGGCCCCAATCTCCTGGACAGACAAGTCTGGTTCACCTCAAAACTCTCACTACGGTGGTTGCACAGAGATAGCCTTCTAAGTTCCTGCAGTCAGCAGGACTCACCAGCTTGGGGAAAGATCTGGCAAACACTCCCAGTCTTTTGTAGTGCTTCCTCTTTATAGTGAGGTGAACGTTTCATCCTCTTTCATGATTTCTTCTAATGAATTCCTTTTGAGTTTTTATCTCTCCCTGATGGAGACTGGAAGTGGATGAAGGTTTTAGGAGCCCTCTAGTCAATTTTTAGTAAGTCTTTGAGGATGAACAGGTAGGCCTTCTTTAGAAGGTGAAGATACTTGTTCTCTGCTTTGGAATTTTATATCTCATTAGCATTCCGGTACAATATATTAATTGCACGCCATATTGAGGAGGGAGGAGTGCCTTTTTAAAACAACACAAGTCTTAGTTTTGTGCTGAGATTCATGGAATCTCAGAGTTAGGAGAAATCTAGAAGCCATTTAATCATTTCCCCACCAATGCCATGAATCCTGTTTACAACTTGATGTTAGTCAGTTTTCATCTGGATACATCCAGGAAGTAGGAACCCACTCCCTAACTTTCAGATCTCAGCTCTGTCAGGTACCATATCAGTTTTACCAAACCTTTTTAAACCCAGTTTGTCATCCAGGAAAGATGTGCAAATAGTATCTTCTTTACAGAACATTGTTGTGAGGATAAAAGAAGATAAATATATAAGTTACCCAACCCAGTCACAGAGGAGTGCAATGTTGGTTCCCTTTATAGGTTCCTTTAGGGGACAAACATATTCTGTTTTTGGATTGTCTTCACCCAGAGAAAAATATTCCTCATATTGAACTGCCTCTGTATATTTTTATTTATTTATTTATTTATAAATATTTTTATTTATTTCTAGGAGAGAGAGAGAGAGCGAGAGCGTGAGCAGGGGAGGGTCAGAGAGAGAGTAACAGACTGAAACAGGCTCCAGGCTCTGAGCTGGCAGTCAGCACAGAGCCCGACGCGGGGCTCGAACCCACGAAGCGCGAGATCATGACCTAAGCGAAAGTCGGACGCTCAACCGACTAAGCCACCCAGGAGCCCCCTCTGTATATTTTTAGCCCTTCCCTTAAGCTCTCCCTTCAGTGGTCACAGAGAATGTCTTTTCTCCCGCCACTTGACAGCCCTTCAGATATCTGTGATTTTAGTTGAAGGAACTGGAGATATTAGAGAGAAAAATCCATTATTTTTCTTTTCTGAGCTGGGAGTCCAGGTAGCCGTTAGACTTTGGTGTGACCCTCCGAGAGGGATTTATTGAGTGAATGGGGCAAAGACGGTATTTCACTTTCTAACATCAGTTCTCTCTGGCACTGGTGGGTTTAATCACAGGCTGGCTATGATTCTATAGGATTCTATCTTGGAAAGTGTGTGTGCGTGCGTGCGTGTGTGCCAAATGTCGTTAGACACTTGAACGCCTTTGAGTGGTGCTATTCTTTGCCACATAGTGAGCACTTTATAAGATCGTTCATTGCCCTGAATGAATGGTTAAACGTGGAAGCTATAAAAGCAGCCAGACGGCTCTCCACGAATACCTAGGCTGGTGCTCAAAAACTCCTCTCAAAGGCGAGGTAGGGGAGTCACCGCTAAGAGGCCTCTTTTGCGGCTTGGGGAGACTAGCCCCCGGCTCCAGTTCTTAGGCACCGCCTCTTTCGCCCGCGGGCTGGCCGCTAGGCGGTGCTGGGGAGTTTGCCGCCCGCCAGCCAGGGCGCCCCAGTGCCCACCCTCACCCCTCATGCCCCGCCCGGCGGAGAGACTACAACTCCCGTGGTGCTCTGGGAACGGGAGGGCGGGGGGCATGGGCGAAGAAGGCCGCGAGGGCGGGCTTTCCGGGAGTGTGTTTCCGGCGTCGGCGGCGGCGGCCGGGGACGGTGTGAAAGCGGTAAGATGGCGGCGGCGGCGGTGGTGGAGTTCCAGAGAGCCCAGTCTCTACTCAGCACCGACCGGGAGGCCTCCATCGACATTCTCCACTCCATCGGTAAAGGTCGCCGCGCCCCCTCCCTGACCCTGCCGGCTCAGCTCGGCCTGTTGAGGGTCGGCGGCGGCGGAGCGGGGCCGGGCTATCCAGCTCTGGTGCTGCTGACTCACTGTGTGTGAGGGGGGCCGGGCCGGGGGCACAGGCCGCTCGCAGCTCCCTGGAGCCCCCCGGGTCCCACCCGGGTGGGAAGCCCCGAGGCAGCCCCGGCGTCCCCTCGCCGGCTGCTGACTCACGGTGGGCTCGGCGTGGAGCGGGAGGGTGGGCCGAGCCGGGGCCCCCACCACTCTCCAGCCTTGCCCCCGCTCTGGCCCATGCGGGCTGGCCCGGGACCGGGAGCAGTGCCGGCCGGCGGGCTTGTCGCGGGCACAGCTGAGAGCCTGGACTTGAAGGGCCTTGGCGAGACCCGCTGTAGACAGGGTTTCCCGCCGTTGTTATCAGCACAGCCCGCTCCGGGTGGCAGCGCGAGCGCTCGCTTTGCTTTTGGAGTTTTCTTCCTCGGGACGCTGGGAGCTGCTGCCTCTCCCCAGCCTCACATCGGGAGGCTCCACTGAAGGGAGACCTCTTTCCGAGTGTGGGAAATACGGAGGGGACACACACTGACAATTGGCATTTGGCTTGAAGAGGCGCCCGAGACGTCCCTTTGCCCCGTGTAGGGTGTAAGAGCGAGATGGGACCGCCCGGCTAGAGGAGGTGACTAATCGTCCTAGTGTCCCCTGCAGAAGGTGGGAAGGGAGTTCGGGGAGTTAGTTGTCAGCCGCGGAGTTCAGCGAACCGGCCGGCCGGCTGCACGTTGCCGGAAAAAATGAGACAGTTTTCTGAACATTGTAGTGGGATTGCCTTACGCTTTGCGCACAAGAGGAAAGCTGAAACGGGAGCTCCAGCCCGTCCCTTCCGACAGGTTTCTGCCGGCATTCAGGTGTGAACAGAAGTAAACTTGTGATGACAGAAGGCTTTTCATGTTCAGGCGTAGAGGTTAGGGCATGGGCTTGCTCTCCATCGCACACGTAGTAATGTGATCTTTTCGGTGTAGCTGGAGAAGACTCGAGTGGGATCAACAAGTAGTGTAAGAATGCGCGTGCAGGGGACCTCCGGGATGTTGGCTTTCGTGTTGACTTCCTGGTCTGTTGAGTTTTGGTACTTCTGACTCGCACTCTGGAGAAAAGGCAATGACAGGATCTTGATGTCTCTTTGTTTTTGGGGTTCCTGGGAGGTGCGGCGAGGAGACTAAGACGCATCTTGTGGGTGGATCCTATTGGTAAACGAAAGGTTTTCCTTTTGAAGTTCAGATCTTGAATTAAGTTGTTGTACTTACAGAACTGAGTCTCCTCAATCACATACGTTTTTATTCTGTGAGCACACACTAATGTGAGAAGTATGAATTTTATTTTTGCGGGCGTGCTTAGTGCCTAATATTTTGTCTTTTGTAAAGTGAAAACTGTGGTAAAAATTGTAGTTGGAATATTTTGCGATTTCCACTGTGGTAGGAGAGAGTGGCCTGAAAGGGTCCCTGTTAGAGCAAGCTTGAGTCCTGATGGTCGCAGCCTTACTTTTTCCAGACTCCATCATGGAGTATCAAAATCTTGGTTTTTGTCAAGTCATGATGCTTTGTAAGAGAAGTGATAACTAGTGACGACCGCTAAAATTATGACCACAAACTCGGAGAGCTTATCCAGTGTGTGAGTGATAGAATAGTTACTTATTAGCAGCTGCAAGTGGGACAGATAGAACAAAGTTATTTTAACAGGTCCTGAATCCATCATAAAGCACCAAGCCCTCCTAAGGGTCACACTGGAGCTCCGATTGGGTTGTGCCCCCTGGATGGCTTCGCAGGACTGCTGTCCTTCACACACCCATCAGGGAGGCTTGCCACAGAAGTAAAGTTTGTTGAAAGGCTCTTGACTTTTTAGTCATCAGCAACTCGGTCATTTGATTTTAGTTTGTGGCAGGTAAGCGTATGTTTAGTATTTTCGATAACATAGTGCCTGGCATGGGGCTTACCACCGCAAATGAGGACTTGTTTGAATTTTGCTTTAACCAAGTGACTGCAACAGAAATCTCCGTGTATGTGGGTAAGGGAAATTCTAATTGATAGAATGAAAAGGCACACTTAAAGTCAGGGAGAAATCTGTTTTTGTAATTTACTTGGGACATATCCCACATGATGATTTCACATTTTACAGTTTTTTTTTTTTTTCTTAAAAAAGCTATCTAGAATTTGCCTTTTGGTGACAGCGTTGGTAATTGGTCTTGTGAGGGTGAAATTTCCCTCAGTCTTCATTTTTTTTTGTCAGAATTCTAAGAAGGTTTGCATTTTCCTCTCCCAGTGAAGCGTGACATTCAGGAGAATGATGAGGAGGCAGTGCAGGTCAAGGAGCAGAGTATCCTGGAACTGGGCTCTCTCTTGGCGAAGACTGGACAAGCTGCAGGTAAGTGCTGCAAATGGCTTGCTTTCTCTTTTACCTGAAATGCTGGGTGAGGCTTCAAGTCTCTGTCGCAGTAAAGGATCCCAGGAGTGCATCCACAGGAGTTCCTTAGTAGTCATTTTATTGTCAACTTGTTGAGCTTCAGTTCTTTAGCAGGAAGCTCGGTGACCTTTGAACTCTGTTCTTCTGTGGAGTGGTTTTGTTCTGCAGGTGAGGGAACCTCCTGGCCCTGCTGGGATATGGTGATCTGTGATTTGCTTCTGGTTTGAGTTTGCACTGTGTTCCCTTACATAAGGGCAGCCGCACAAGGAGCAGCACAGTGATTTCAGTTCTGTGGTGTTTGAGATGGATAGCGACTTAGGCCCTTGACTTGAAGATGACTAGGGATTTTTGCCTCCAACTAAGTTGACTAGCTGTCCTTTTTTCCTGATCCAGAGTAAGTGAGACATCAAATGGAAAGAGCCTTCCTGTGATTTCTCCACTGTTACCTGGGACTCTGTGCATGTCATTGCCCAAACATTCTAGTTGTAATTGAACCACTGACTTTCTAGGCTTGAGATGACATTCTGATGATGGGTGTGTGTGACCTTGGAATAAGAGAACAGGAAGGGCCTTTGACCTGTAAAGTGGTAATAGTATTTAGAGAGAAGGCTGCTCACGCTTAAAATGGATGATTTTTGTCAACCTTAAAGTGAATTTAGATATTATTTAATTACAGGGTATTAAGTTCTGGCAAGTGATCTCATGAATTACTTTCCCACAAATAATATTGTTATCCAGGAGGCGAAAGTTAGCAAAACTTCTTGAACTTGAGAACTAAGATTTTTTTGCAGTTAAGGATAACTAACTTATTAGGTTCAGGGAGTAGAAAGTTGAGTAAAGATGTATGCAGTGGGAGGATGTGTTTATGTGGGTTTTGTATCTTATTTAAAATATCATTAAACAGTATCTATGATAAAAAACAGTTTTTAAATGCTTACTATCAACTAGTTACTTTTTTTAACCACAAAAATGATTTAGTTTATTGCATCCTCAAAACAGCTTGATAATGTAGATACTGTTGTCCATTTTACACCCAAGGAAACTGAGCACAGAAAAGTTAGATGATTCATCCAAGGTCACTTACCTAGTATGTGGGAGAGCCAGGATTTGAACCGATTAGTCTCGCCTCAGAGCTCGTACCACTTATGGATTATCAGCGCTTGGTACTGTTTTTTTCCCCCTCCATTTAAAAAATGTATTTGTAAAGTTTTGTTCTTTTTTTTGTTTTGTTTTTTAAGTAATTTCTGCATCTAACATGGGGCTCGACCTCATGACCCCAAGATCAAGAGTTGCATGTTCTTCTGACTGAGCCAGCCAGATGTCCCTGTTCTTTTATTTTAGACTGACTTCCCTCCTATTTAACATATTTGTGGATTTCTTTTTGAATGTCAGTTAATGTGAGCTTTGTGTTGCATAATAGTTTTGATAGTTAGTCCATACAAAATATAATTAATAAGGTAATTTTCCTGAAAGAAATAGAAAGTTAGATAACGTGATTTAAGATTTTTCTGTTGTTGAAATATCCAAATGTCTGTTTTCCTCCAGTAGCACCGATAATTATAAGTAGCATACAGTAATAGTCAACACATCTTATCCAAAAATGTTAACCTTTCTGCTTGAAATTTTATTTATTTTGTGCTTTGCTTTCTTCTTATTCCTTGTCCCCTCCTTTTGGTGACTCAGTACCTGAGAACTTTAGAAGTGTATAGCTAAACCTGTTGGAATTTAACAGGTGAATCATAAGGACTTTTAGAAATGTTTCCAGGTTATTTATCATTGTTTTCCAAAAAAGAGTTTGATGGGTATAGGTATATACAATAGAAATGCTAAAGAAGTCTTGGGGCCTACATTCGTGTACCTAACTGCTATTCATAATCGATAGGTTTACATTTCCTTTGATTTTTGATTCCCTGAGAACAGAAGATATGTCTATTCCCAATCTTCAGTTTTGTTTACTTATGCACTTAATATACAGCTAGCACTGTGCTAAGTACTCCATTAAAAAAATTTGAGATAAGGCCCCTGACCTGCAGCAGTCATTTGGGAATTAGTGACTAAGGCAAGGTTTGCAGCATACTGGTAGTTGAAAGTGGTGCTGGGCATCATCAGACATGATGGCAGGGCTCAGGATCTACAGATTTCATAGCCTGAGATTCTAAAAGGATTATGTTGAATTCTGTGAGATTCTAAAAATGAAGTTCTGTTCAAATAATTATAAATAATCTCAATAGGAGGAATAAGTCAGTATGATTCTATGGGAATAAATTAATTTAGTATGTCAGAAAATAGAAGGAAATAGGGACTATAACCAGGAATGAATAGAAACAAACTAAAATGAACTGAGGACGAAGAGGTCATTTGTTTCTCAGTTAGGATAAGAAGAATAGCATTCAGTGCTTGGAGCAAATACTGTAACGCTAGCAGGTGCTAGGGCAAAAGGCAGGCTGCTTAGTTCATGTTTCACTTCAGCCTTTCCCAGGAAGGAAAATGATTTCCAAAAAGAAAAAGAGAAAACATCAGAAAGAGAGAATTAAAGCCAAGTTAGGTGAGAGAAGAGAGAGCAGATAGTCACTTTAAATAAGTTCAAGTCTCTAGGCTCTGACAGTTTTTGTCTTTTAATATCAAAAGCGTAGTTCTAGCAGATATTTATAGAGCCACCATTATTATTCTGAGAAAAGTCATGGAGGATGAAGAAGTATTAAGAAAACTGAGGATGGGCAAGTATTATTTCTCTTTGCATGAAGATAATGAAAAGAATAATTTCTAGATACTTTAAACTGGTGATCAGTAATATCTGGGACAGATTATTTGATAAGTAGGTTTTAATCACTTAAGACTGGGTTTATTAAGAAAGGATTATTCCAAACTCACCTCCATTCTCTTTGGTTAGCGTTATCAGACCAGTAGATTTGCAGAGCTCCACAGGCTTGCCAGCTGTTTTTATAAATAAAGTTTTGTTGGAACACAGCCACACCCATTTGTTTACATATCGTCTATGATTGCTTTTCACTACAGTGGCTGGGTTGAGTACTACCTGCTAATGAGACCAGATATCCCAAAAAGCTAAAATATTTTACCATCTGGCCCTTCACAGAAAAAGCTTGCCAACTTCTGGGTTAGAGGGATGATATAAACTATGTATCTGATGTAAGCAAGATATTTGAACATTTTCCATAATATTAATGGTGGGTACAAGTTATGAAAATCATTTGTCAACCTGAAGGGAAGTCTCTAGCATCCTGTCATAGGGATCTGTCCTTATTCTTCTGGTCAGCATCTGGCATTATGGCTAAAGCCATTTCAGAAGGCCTCCTTGTTTTCGTAGATGACTCAGTACAGTAGAGGACAGAGTTAAGATTCAGAGCTATTGCCAAAGCCAGCAAGATTAAATTCAGTGTGTTAAGTATAAAGATATATACTTCAGAGTATTAATCAAAACAGGAAGATGGGAATTACCTGTCTCTGCAAAAATGACCTTAATGGACTCAGTCTAAACAAAAAGTGCTATTAGAAAAAAGGAAGTAGGCTACCTTGTGTTCCATGTGGTGGCCAGATCAAGAGAATTAGGCCTTGGCTTTACTGGTCAGATGCTACCTGGAGAGTTGTTTTCAGTTCTGGGTACCACAAGTGGGATGTTTGCAAAGTAGACTTTATTCATTGACAAGGAATCTAGAAACCAGGACATTGGGGGAACAGTTGAGATAGCTAAAGATGGTTAGCTTGGAGAAAGGGAAAGTGAGATATAAATGGTAGTTATCTGCAGAAATTTGAAGCCATGTGGAAGGAGGGTACAGACTTGTGTTTAAAAAAAAAAAAGAACAATTAATTTAGTTTGACCAGCATTCGAATAGTCTGCTTTCTGAACATTCCTTGTCATTAGAGATTATTCAGAATTGTTCTAGCATAGTAGGAAATACTGTGGGAGAAGGGACATTGTACTAGACTACTTTTATTTATTTATTAAAACAATTTTTAAAGTTTATTTATTTTGAGAAAGAATGAGTGGGGGAGGGGCAGAGAAAGGGAGAGAGAATCCCAAGCAGGCTCCGAGCTCTGAGCACAGAGCCTGATGTAGGGTTTGGAGCCCACAAATTGTGATATCACGACCTGAGCCGAAACCGAAAGTCAGATGCCCAACTGACTGAGCCACCCAGATGTTCCTGTACTAGACTACTTTTATTTTTTTATTTTTTATTTTTATTTTTATTTTTTTTTCTAAATTTATTTCTAGGAGAGAGAGAGAGACAGTGTGAGCAGGGGAGGGTCAGAGAGAGAGGGACTCACAGGCTGAAACAGGCTCCAGGCTCTGAGCTGGCAGTCAGCACAGAGCCCGACGCGGGGCTCGAACCCACAAACCGCGAGATCATGACCTAAGCGAAAGTCGGACGCTTAACCAACTAAGCCACCCGGGCGCCCCTAGACTACTTTTAAAAAGCTGTGATTGTGAGGGCTGCTGGGTTGCTCAGAGCCTGGAGCCTGCTTCAGATTCTGTGTCTCTTCTTTCTGCCCCTCTCTTGCTTGCTCAATCTCTCTCTCTCTCTCAAAATAAATAAACATTAAAAACGTTTTTTTTTTAAAGCTATGATTGTATAATTAAGATCTGTATAAATGTAAAAAGGAATTTGAGAGGGAGAAATCAGTGTAGCCTGGGGTTGGCCTGGAAGACTCAGTAGGACATTAGCTGGACCTAAAAGGATGTGTAAGATTTACAGAGGCCAAGGGGCACCTGGGTGGCTCAGTTGGTTAAGCATCCGACTTCGGCTCAGGTCAGATCTCACGGTTCGTGGGTTTGAGCCCTGCGTCAGGCTCTCAGCCTGTTTCGGATTCTGTGTCTCCCTCTTTCTCTGCCCCCTCCCCCCAACTCATGCTCTGTCTCTCTCTGTCTCAAAAATAAATAAACTATACAGAGGCCGAGAAGGTGGAGAAATTCTACATGGGAATGCAGTAGGAGTGAGGCCTGAGAGCAGAAGCATGCATAGTCTGTGCAGGCATGAATGGAGTGGTAGAATGGGGAAAATCTTAGTGGAATCAAAGGTCAGTACCGGGGAGTGAAGGGAAAGATGAACTTTTCTACTGGATAAAGTTTTCCTTTTGTACCTGACACAGTCCCGTGCATCCTGTGACTATTCAGGCAGATGATGATTTCAGGACCCTGAATTAGCATTCTCAGGAGGGTGAATGAAGTTTGCTTGCCCTGAATTAGAATCCTCAGGAGGGCGAGTCCACAACTGAAGAATATTAAAGAGGTGGTGGCACTAAAGTAATTTTAACCTACATTCCAAATACTTCCTTATTGAGTTGAAGTATTCTCCAATTTTTACTCTTGTTTCTAAAGATACTCCCTTAAAATGACTGTTCCATCTTCTTTTCCTATACAAGAGAAGAAAAACTTCTGTGGTGGACACCTTTTTTGATCATAGTATGAGACTTAGGCTTTGCAGATTAATGAGGAATTTTAAGTATATCTTTAATGGATAGTATATCTTTAAGGGGAATACACCCTAACTTTTCTGTGAAAAGTTTATTCAGAAGAGTGCCAGGGAAGGGATATTGCTAAAAGCCTCACCTGGGGAAACTTTGGAAAGGGGAGCTGCTACGGCCGACTTGGAAATTCAACAACAACAAGACATCAGCAAAACACCCCTCCTGTAACTGATCAGATTTGTTGGTTGTGAGGGAGTGATTTTTGCCTCAGGCGTCGGAAGCACAGCGTATTTCACGTTTTAGAAAACTAGAAAACTGCGCTCTGAGACTGAGGGCTTTGCTGTTTCTCTCTCATTAAGATGGGTAATTGAGGCCTAGAGATGTGAGCTTTTTCCAGGGCCCTCATAGTAATCCAGGAGCTGAGTGCCGAATTGAATACAAATTTGGTATATGTTGACTCATTTTTGCTACTCTGTTACCTGCTAGGAATGCCTTACATTCCTACTATGCTTCATTTAGACTGATTCCAGTGGCACAGAGATGGATTTTATGATCTTGGATCATTATTTTAATGGGTATTTTGTCTCTAATATTGATGTTTACTTTTTCTTTTCTGAATTGCCTTCCACACAGAGCTTGGAGGACTCCTGAAGTATGTGCGACCCTTCTTGAATTCCATCAGCAAGGCTAAGGCAGCTCGTCTGGTCCGATCTCTTCTTGATCTCTTTCTTGATATGGAAGCAGCTACAGGGCAGGAGGTAAGCTACTTAGTGCCGGAAGGTAGACAATACGGAAAAAATCTGTTTCAGTGAAAGAAATGCCCGCGTGCACTGTGGTGCTGATGTGAAAGGGACAGCTGGGAGGGCAGCTCCGGACTTGTCATGTCAGTTTCCCTTTGTTACAGGGCATTTGATACTTTGGGTCTGTTCCATGCTTTGCTTTGTAAGTGGAGATTGTCAGTGGTCCCTGGAATCCTCATTACATCAGGGTCACAAACTGATTCTTGTCTTTGAGGTATTGTATTGCCACACCTTTGTAATGTTTTCTGTGTCTGTGGTCCCTTTCATTCCGTGTCACAAAGCTCCTGTGAGCACTAAGTAAGTCTCGTGGCATCCCTTCCTGTCGTGTTTCGTACCACGTATATGCCTTTACTGAGGGATGAGCATTCATGTGTTTGTGTCTCATGTGTGCGGAAGTGACTCTGCTCTACCTGTACCTGTTGTCTGCAAGTTCGGACCAGACCTGTAGTGAGGAGTGCCTCTTTGGAATCAGTGAGCCTCTTCTGAACTTTTTAAGCATAGCCGTATTTCTGTAATTCAGGAGGAGACACCACCAAAGTGAAAACTTACTCTGTAAAAAGCAGTAGATTCAAACAGGGTATTTTGTGGTTGTTTGAATCTGTTTGTAGGAAGAATATAGTCGTTGTCTTTTCTATAGACACATTGCTTAGTGTTCACCCAGTGCGTGTTGTGTGCTAAGCACTCCTACAGGTGCTGGGGATACATTTGTAAAAACACAGTCACTGCTCTCATGAGGCCTATATTTTAATGAGAAAGACAGGCAATAAATATATAAAATGGGGGCGCCTGGGTGGCCCAGTCTGGTTAAACGTCCGACTTTGGCTCAGGTCATGACCTTGTGGTTCGTGGGTTCGAGCCCCGTGTCAGGCTCTGTGCTGACAGCTAGCTTGGAGCCTGGAGCCTGTCTTCGGATTCAGTATCTCCCTCTCTCTCTGACCCTTCCCTGTTCATGCTGTCTCTCTCTGACTCTCAAAAATAAATAAAAAACAAAAACAAAAACAAGATATATATATATATATAATATGTCAGATAGTATAAGGAAGGGGTTAGGAATTGAGGCTTATATTTTAATGAGAAAGACAGGCAATAAATATATAAAACGTCAAATAGTATAAGGATTAGGTTAGGAATTGCTGGTTGGTTATGTGTCCAATTGTTTGCTGTAACCTTTGTGGATTACAAGTAAAAGGTATGAAAGGGCACAGTAAGCATATTGAGTAAATAACGAGGAATTTCAGAAATCTAGGACATATGCATTCCACTTTGAAATCAGGTCTTTTGTAGAATCTGCTTTCTAGCCTTAATGATTTTTTGAAACCTAGTTTAAATACCATATACCAACTTTATTTATAAAAAGTTCATTTGTAGAGAAGTCTTCAAATTTGTGGCAACACTATGTTTCATGATAGTAGATCAAAAATATTTATTTATTTATTTCAAATGTTTACTTATGTTTGAGAGAGAGAGAGAGAGAGAGGGAGAGTGAGCGAGCAAGCCAGGGAGGGCCACAGAGAGGGGGACAGAGGATCCCAAGTGGGCTCTGTGCTGACAGCAGAGAGCCCAACATGGGGCTTGAACCCATGAACTGTGAGATCATGACCTGAACTGAAGGCAGAGGAGCAACAAACTGAGCCACCCAGGTGCCCCCAAAATAGATAATATTTAGATGGCTGCCTTTTGAACCAAAACATTAGAATTATTTTTATGAATGACTTCAAAGAAAAAGTGATTTTAAAGGAGTGTTAACTCTTATCTAACTTAACTTTTTTTTTTTTAACTGTACTTTGTTCTCATGAAAAAGCGACACCATCGTTTGTTTGAAATAGGGTGCCGTATAACGGGCTGACCAAAAAACATTAGTGTGAAACGGATTGATATGTGCTACTTGGAACTTTTTAGGCAGAAAAAGTTAATTATCAAAACTTCTCTTTTGTACACTGACGTCTCTGGAATTTGTCCCTTCCCAGGGCATAGAGTTGACTCCATGGATAGAGTTGCATTTTTTTCATCATCAGTCTTCCTCCTCCTCTGTGGGAGTCGATTAAATCATAATTTAGCGCTGTCCCTAATTGGCTAGTGTGATTTCCTGGCCTTATCATGTGGTCCTCCTGTCTAAAATATCCTTATCTCTGCTTTACTTTTCTTCATATTTATTTTACCTCTAACATCTGTTTCCTCCTTAGAACAGAAGTTCCATGAGGAGAGCTACTTTGTCCTCTCCAGTGCTGTAACCTTGGTACTTGGAGTAGTTTGGCCCAGAGGAGCTACAGGACTAGTATTTGTTGGAGGAGTGTGTGGATTATGCCTTCCCTGTGGTAGATGCTTAGGAGATACTTTGTTGAATTAAGACATAAATGTTTTGAATTGAGACAAAAGTGTAAGTGTTGTTACTACATTTCTCTAGGTGACTCAGGATCTCCGACTTGGGGGAAATTGGAGCTAGTGTTCAGCTTGGAAAACTAAGTTCTTTTAATGTTTGATTGAGTGATGGGAAAGGATGGGGGAGCAAGTTTTAGGTCCCTATCATAGTAGTATTGTGACCTGAGGCAGAAATTGGTTCAGAATGTTGTTAAGAGGGCTAGAAGTTTTATGCCGGGGAGTTTGGTACCCAAGAGGTTGGAGGAGGGAATTTTCCCTTCCCTTTTTCTGATCAGGGATTAACCAGAAGTCAGGTAGATCTATAGAACAGTTTTCAGCTCGTTGTATTCTAAAAGGTGAGGATTGGGTCAAATACAGCACTAAGAGTTTGAGGCTAGAAAGTGAGGATGTATGTGTGACGAAAGGGGGTGGGGTGGGAGAGTGAGGGGATGGTTGGCAAGGGGAGAGGAGGGGAGAATTGGGGTGAGGAGGAGACTGAACCCTACCCTGGCCAGATAGTGAACTGAGATTTCATTTTTTTTTTTTTTTTTTTTTCTAGGAGAGAGAGAGAGACAGCGTGAACAGGGGAGGGTCAGAGAGAGAGGGAGTCACAGACTGAAACAGGCTCCAGGCTCTGAGCTGGCAGTCAGCACAGAGCCCGACGCGGGGCTCGAACCCACAAACCGCGAGATCATGACCTAAGCGAAAGTCGAACGCTTAACCGACTAAGCCACCCAGGCGCCCCCTGAGATTTCATTTTTAAAAAAGATTTATTTTTTATTTTATTTTTAACTTTATTGGTTTAGTTTGAGGCAGAGAAAGAGTGTGCATGTGCACACTGGTGCAGGGGAGGGGGAGAGAGTGAATCCCAGGCAGGCTCTGCACTGTCAGCACAGAGCCTGATGTAGGTGCTCGAACTCACGAACTGTGAGATTATGACCTGAGCCGAAATCAAGAGTCAGATACTTAACCTACTGAGCTATCCAGGTGCCCCCATATTTCAAAATTAACTTTACCTACCTTTCAGGGATCTCTAGGTAGTTGCCTATGGGAAGCCAGTTTTTGGTATAGCCTATCCAACTGAAAGACCACAGTAGCACATTTTAAGAAACCTTACATTGAATCCTGTTATCAAAATAGTTATTTCATGGAAAGGAGTTCATGCTAGAGAACTTGAGATTTGGAATAGTAGTTATTTTTCTCCTATAAGGATTTAATTAGTAAAGGCATTTTAAAAATATGGTTAAGTGTATTGATTTAAAACTTAAATGTCTGACTGGGGCTCTTGGGAGCGTCTGGCTCTTGATTTCAGCTTAGGTCATGATCTCACAGTTTCATGAGTTTGAGCCCCGCATTGGGCTCCATGCACTGACCTTGAGCATAGCCTGCTTGGGATTCTCCCTTTCTCCCTTACATAATCTTGCCTCCCCCCGCCCCCCACCTCCACCGGCCCCCGCTTGCACTCTCTCTTTATCTCTCAAAATAAAAAAAGGAAAAAAAAAAGAAAAAGACCTTAAATGTCAACCACATCAAGGTTTTGTACTCAAATAAGGGCTTCCTCCAGAAGCATGGGCTTCTCATACATCCTTATCCCCTTTATCAATCATTGTCAGCATTAACAAGGCACAAAGCCTCAAACAAAATAGTTGTGTAGCAAGGCCAATGGCCTTTAAAAGTTTTACTTAATTTGAGGTACTGGTTTCATTAATTACAGTCCTAGATAGTGCAGAATATGCACCCTGTAGTGGATAACAGTTCAGTTTGTAAAAAATTCCCTGCTCTAGGAGAGATATCAGTACTGATGTGAACAAGAGCACTGGAGATAGGGCCACGTTCTGATCCCAGTAGCTGTTACGTGACCTTGAGCGAGTCATTTCATGTCTGGACTGTCAGGGAAATGGGGACAAGTGAAGTGCTGGAGTAGAATTCAGTGTTTCTTAACTAGAGGTCTGCATCCACATGGCCAGCCTTTATTCCAGACTAGTGAATCAGGAGCCTTGGCGTCCATTTTTGTATTCTTTGAGAAAGCTCCCTGTGTAAAGCTGGGATGGAAGACATTTCTTCGCCCTCCAAAGATTTGTAGGACTAAGGATTCTTGCATTTTTGTTGTTAAACACATTCAGCAAAGTATTTTCAGTTCCATTTATATCATGAACAGAACTGACTTTGAGTTTGGCTTTTCAGAACATAGTGCAGAATGCTGAAATTATGGTTGGCTTGCTTTTATTTTAGAACTTTTATGAGGTGGGTTGAATTTAGTGCTGGAGATTAAATAGCCACCAGGGGGCCTCAGTGAGTTGTAAAGATTCCCGTGAATCTCTTGTAGTGAGTCCTCCAAATACCAAGTAATGTCATCTCTTTATTCACTAAACTTGGAACTTAGGATCTACAGACAGACGATCTGTCAGTCTGGATTATGTTCCTTTCCTTTTCCTTCCTTACAACATCTCTTTTTTTTTTTAATTTATTTTTTTTTTTACAAATAGTTTATTGTCAAGTTGGTTTCCACATAACACCCAGTGCTCATCCCCACAAGTGTCCCCCTCCATACCCACCACCCCTCTCCCGCCCACACCCATCAGTCCTCAGTTTGTTCTCAGCATTCAAGAGTCTCTCATGGTTTGCCTCTCTCCCTTTCCCCCACCATTTCCCCCCTTCTTCTCCGCCATGGTCCTGAGTTAAGTTCCTCCCAGTCCTCCTATATGTGCAAACATATGATAATTGTCCTTCTCTGCCTGACTTATTTCGCTCAACATAACACCCTCAGGGTCCATTCATGTTGCTACACATGGCCAGATTTCATTCTTTCTCATTGCCATGTAGTATTCCATCGTATAGATAAAGCACATCTTCTTGATCCATTCATCCGTTGATGGACACTTAGGCTCTTCCCATGTTAGCTTATTGTTGAGAGTGCTGCTATGAACATTGGGGTAGGTACGTGTGCTCCTGTCCATCAGCATTTCTGTATCCCTTGGGTAAATTCCTAGCAGTGCTATTGCTGGGTCATAGGGGAGTTCTGTTGCCTTACAACATCTCTTAAGAGAACTTTGTATTTAAAGACCTGTTGTATTAGCAATTAGTTCTATAGAAAGTTCAGTTTCTTTTTATCTTATGCTTTTGTTAGGAATCTTAATAACAAAACTTGCAGTAACAGAAGTGATATCAGATCTGCAGTTCTTAATATGTACTTTTTCAAAGCGAATATGTCACAGATACCTGATGGCGTATAGACCACTTAACGTAGAACACTCCTTTAAATCAGTTACTTTGCATATATCACTGTTTGTGTGGCAGATAGAACTGTGAGTTCAAAGCACCTTTTTAAAAATTTTTATTCTTTTTTTTTTTTTTTTTTTTAAGTAGGCTTACACCCAATGTGGGACTCAAACTCATGTCCCTGAGATCAAGAGTCACATGTTCTACTGACTGAGCCAGCCAGATGCCCCCAAAGCATACCATTACATAAAGCTTTAAAGTCCTTTTAAGTGCTAGGCTAGTTCTAATTTTATTTTTTATTCTTCCTTTAATATGTGCTAAGTGTATTGTGTTGTGATGATGAATTGGTTAGTTGCATTTTGGAAGGGGCAACTGTTAGGAACAAGGCATTTGTGATTAGGCTGAGAATTTCTCCCTTTTATTACCAATGGGTTCATGTTAACACATTACTGTTCCTATTTGCAACTATTTAGGGAGAAATCTCTGCTTTAACGATTTCTTAGCCATTGTAGAAACCTGTATTTCAGGGCTATACACGTTGGAAGTTCTGGGTCTCTCCTGGGAAGGTAGGAGAGGAATCTTAAAGATGAAGCTCTTTTCCAAAAGAACACAATCTAAGCACAAAGATACTTTGTAAAGAGCCAAGTTGATTCTCCATTATGATATAACTATTACACATTGAGATACCATGGATCAAGGCATGTCCCCTGTTGACATTAAACTGAGCAACGTGGGTAACACATAAAAGGAGGGAATTAAAGCTGTTCTCCAAAGCAAGATCTGCGGGAAGAATGTGAGGGCGTAATGTTGCATGTACTGTCTCTTTGTTGCAGGTCGAGTTGTGTTTAGAGTGCATCGAATGGGCCAAATCAGAGAAAAGAACTTTCTTACGCCAAGCTTTGGAGGTATGTGCCTACCCTAGTACTGATTTCAGGTCTCTGGGCATTAGACAGACTGTTGAGTGTAATTAACACCATTCTGATCAAAAGTATTTCCAGTAATTTTGTATTATCCAGGCAGCCAAATATTATTGATAGTAATCCCACTCAGGAGAATACTCTGGTGAAAGTTTTGAGATAGACCTGCTGTTTGGCTCAGAGAAGTAAGCAGTAGCCCAGTAAAGTTAACAGTCACTGTGGTAGGAGATAATGGGCTGGATTTGGTGCTCTCTCCAGAACTTGTATATTCAACAGTAACAGTTCTGTGATTGTCAATCTTTGATTTCTTTCTTTGGCCTTTTTCTTTCCTTCTGTCAGTCAATGCCTTTTCTCTTTCCTAGGCAAGACTGGTGTCTTTGTACTTTGATACCAAGAGGTACCAGGAAGCATTGCATTTGGGTAAGTAAGCTTACCCAAATGGTAGAAAGTAATAAGGCATCCTCGCTGGCTGAGTAAGTATATTCTGAATGTGGCCACTCTTACTAGTTACGTATTAATAACTTTTGTTCTGTTTATTTCTAAGAAGGATTTAAAGTGGCTTACATTTACTGAACCTGTCATGGAAAAATGCCATTTGAAAGTTCTAAGTAACTAACCAGAGTTAGTCTGTCAGGTTTAGAAAACAAAAGGATCAGACTGCAAGTGTTTGACTATTACATTTATTATACTTGTTGATGATTATACTTAAAATCTATTTTAAAGCTTAAGAAGTTAATTGGTGCAAGTGTATATGGCAGCGAGAGTGGGCTGACTACAGGCTTTCCTGGGGGCTTTAAACACCCTGGAGTCTTTGCCTGCTGCCTTTTTTTTAATTTTTTAAAATTTTAAATTAATGGGTAGATCTGGACTATTTTCCCCAGGTGGAAGAATATGGCTTCTCTTTTAAGTTGAAAAAATTGCCAGTATTCAGTTTTTATCCTGCAAAATGGCATTTCATATGGTTCAAATAGTAGCATTAAAAAACAAGTTTTATTGAGACGTAATTCATAGAACATAAAATTAACCCTTTTATTTATTTAATAAAATTTATTTTGAGAGAGAGCACACATGTGTGAGCAGGGAAGGGGCAAAGAGAGAGAGAGGGAGAGAGAGACTCCTGACATGGGGCTTGATCTCATGAACCTTGAGGTCGTTACCTGAGCTGAAATCCAGAGTCACTTTACCACCTGAGCCACCCAGGTGTCCCCAAATTCACCCTTTAAAAGTGCACAATCCACTATTTTTTACCACTGAATTTACACGAATACAGTATATTCACAGTTGTATAGTCATCTCCACAATCTGATTTCAGAACATTTTCATCACCCCAGAAAGAAACCACATATGTGGTCGTTGTGACTGGCATCTTTTTCACTTGGCATGTTTTCAAGGTTCGTCCATGCTGTAGCATATATCAGCACTGCATTCGTTTTTATTGCTGAATATCCATTGTGTGGTTATGACACATTATATTTATTTATTGTCTTTTTTTATTTTAGCCATCTTGCTGGGGGTGAAAGTGGTATATCTCATTGTGGTTTTGATTTGCATTTCCCTGATGGCTAATGATGTTGAGAATCTTTTCATGAACTTATTGGCCATTTGTATGTCTTTGGAGACATGTTTATTTAATCCTTTGCTTATTTTTTAATTGGGTTGGTTGTGTTTTTATTGTTTATTCTAGATACAGGTCCCTTACCAGATAATGATTTGCAAATTTTCCCCCGTATTTTATGGATTGCTTTTTTACTTTCTTGAATAGTGTCCTTCGAACCACATTAAAAACATTTTTATTTTCATGTTTATTTGTATTAGAGAGCAAGATAGTGTGTGAGCAGGGGAGGGGCAGAGAAAGACAGAGACAGAATCTGAAGTAGGCTCCATCCAGGCTCTGAGTTGTCAGCACAGAGCCCAACGCAGGGCTCGAACTTACTAGCTGTGAAGTTGGACACTTCACCAACTGAGCCACCTAGGCTCCCTGAAGCACATTTTTTTTTTTTTTTTTTTTTTAAATTTTGAGAGAGAGCTCATGTCCGGGCATGGGGAAGGGGGAGAGAGAGAGTCCCAAGTAGGCTCTGCTCTGTTAGCATGAGCCCGAGTTGGGTCTTGAACTCACGATCTGTGAGATCATGACCTGAGCTGAAATCAAGAGTCAGACGCCCAAACCCACTGAGCCACCAAAGTACCCCTGAAGCACATTTTAATTTAAAGTCCCATTTATTTTTTCTTGTGTTGCTTATACTTTTGGTATCATATTTAAGAAATCATTGCCTAGTCCCAGATCACAAAGATTAACTCCCGTATTTTATGGCTTTAGCTCTTATGTTCAGGTCTTTGATTTATTTTGAGTTAATTTGTATATATGATGCAAGTCTATTTGGATTTGATTTTCTCCTCTCAGATGGGAAGAAGGTATATTTGGAGAACAGTGGCATATCCAGAACTCTTTCTTCTCCCACCAGTCTTAGTGCCTGGCATTTTTTATGTAGTATTGTGATTGCTAGACAGGAAGAGAATGAGATCAGGTGGTTGTCTGAACTGAATAACTAGTTTCAGCAGGTTCTGGGTGGAGATTCTCATTGTATTCAGATCTTCTGAGGAAGCTTTTTGGACTTTTGGGGCTAAGGTTATGGCTAACAAAGGGGTATGTATTTTTTCCTGCTCCAGGTTCTCAGCTGCTGCGGGAGTTGAAAAAGATGGATGACAAAGCCCTTTTGGTGGAAGTACAGCTTTTAGAAAGCAAAACATACCATGCCCTGAGCAACCTGCCGAAAGCCCGAGCTGCCTTAACCTCTGCTCGAACTACAGCAAATGCTATCTACTGCCCCCCTAAATTGCAGGCCACCTTGGATATGCAATCAGGTAACACCCTAGCTACTCCAGGCATGTTTTCCTAAAGTTCATCCTTATCTCAACATGGGGAGGAATGGGGGGATCGGGATGGAAGATATAATTGGCTGATTCTGCTCAAGCTTCTCAGAAAAACCAGTTAAAGGATATATTCCCTCCTATTAACTGGCCGTGAACTGCCTTAAATATATTAAGAACATGGTTATCTGTGGTGGTTCAGGCAACATGATGGTTAGAGCCAAGAGCCTAGAAAGGTCTCATAAGTTTAAACAGCTCCCTTAACTTCCACCTTAGTTACTCACTGCGGGTGGTAGCACTTCTCTTCAGACTAATACAAGTCTCTTGTCACTTGGAGACCTTGGCAAAGCCTGTTGGACTTTTCCAAAGGACCTCAGATCAGGGCTAAAGGAAAGCCTCCTCCACCAGCCCCAATTTCAGTTTATGTAAGTGGATACCTTTCTGATGGAGTGTGTGAATATTGGGGCTAGGAGGCCATGGAGTGGCAAGAGAATGCTTTTTCTTGTAGTTAGCAGCTTTTATTAGTCTAGTTTATCATTATTGAAAGAGCACTGGAATTGGAGGCAGAAGACTAGTTTAGGGGTGCTTAGGTGGCTCAGTTAAGCGTCTGACTCTTGATTTCAGACCAGGTCATGATCTCACGGTTTGTGAATTCATGCCCTGAGTTAGGCTCTGTGCTGACAGTGCAAAACCTGCTTGGGATTCTCTCTCTCCCTTTCCCCCTGCACACACTCCCCTCCTCCCTCAAAATAAACATAAAAAAAAAAAAAAAAAACCACACACACAAAACACAACTAGTTTGAAGTCCTGGTGTTACCTCTTTGCGGGCTTTGTTTCCATAATGTAAGTGAAAGAATACCTGCCCTACTTGATTATCAGGTAGTGTGAATATCACACGGCATGTCTTGTCATTCAGAGGTTAAGAGCAGAAGTCTACAAACCACCTTTCCTAGTGAAATTTTGGTTCTGTTAGTTGCTAGCTATGTGACTTTGGGCAAGTTACTTACTGTATCTGTAGCTCATCTGTAAAATGGTGATAATAATTGTACCTTCTTATAGGATCAAGGTGAGGATTAAATGAGATGATGAACGTGAAGGTCTTACCACAGTACCTCGCTTTGACCAATATTGGCACTCGCTTTAAGCTGCTCCTCTTTCCTTATGTCCTTCCTTCATGGGCAAGATCTGATTTCTCAGAGGAAATAGAGGCCATGTGTACATGAACTTTTTTCTCTTTCCTCTCCAGAATTTGTGTCACTCATTCTTTACCTGCCTTTCTGTTCCATTCTGAGCCTTCAGTCTTTCTTCTCCACTTGGATCTTCCTCTTAGTCCTTGAACTGCCTGAGCTACAAAAGCATAGTCCTTTCTTCTTTCTAAATTGCTGTCTTTTTTTCTGTCAAGTTGCTTGAAAAAGTTGAAAGAGTATCCTTACTTTGGGGTCTCTCTGTTGACTCCTTGAAAGAAGTCAGTAACTCCCTTATAACCTCTACTTTTGGGGGGAAGTTGACCCTATTGAACACTCTAGTCTTCTTTGACATCACTGTCTTCTTGGTTCTCCTCCCTTGACTGACTCTCTTTGGTCACACTTGGCTGTTTTCCTCTTCCTTATGACTGACTTTTAAGCATGGGTGTTCCTCAGTGTTGTTTCTTAGTTTCTTTTCTCTTCCTGTTCTGTTTCCTGTCTAAAATCCCATACGCACCCATGGCTTTGCTGCTACACGCCACCAGTGATCTCTTCACCTAGGTCTTCAGTAGCTTCCCTCCCTCCTAAGTCCCAGATCCAGGTCTCCAGCTGCATAATGGACAGATATACCTACATGTCTCAGGTGGCTCACTCTCAGCATGTCAGAAAGCAAAGTTATTATCTAATTCTTCCCTCAACCTTTTTGTCCTATTCAAGGTAATAGTATCGTTATTGGTTTAATGTTTCTCAAGCTATTGTCTTGGGTGTAATCTTGATTCCTTTTTCTCTTTGCCCTTCATATCCAGTCCGTTGGTAGATCAGGTTCAGTCTGTCTCCAAACCTACCCACCTACCCTTTCTTTTCCCAAACTACGGTCACCGTTCTAATAAAGGTCTGGGGCATTGGAGCAATGTTTTGCTTATCTAACTGTTCCTGATCACTTTTCCCAAACCACTGCCGACCCCAAAGTCATTTTTCTCAAACACAAATCTGATCATGTAACTCCTTTATTTGGAATTCTCCAGTGGTTCCCCATTATTCCCAGGCTACATGCTACGTTCCCATGCTAACATGGCAAGCTAAAGAAAGGCATCGTTTCATCAGTTACCATATAACTTCATGTGTTCCTGCTTTTATGCTTGTGTATTTTGTCTTTGCATCGAAATTCCCCTTCTCATCTGTCCCCTTGGCAGACTTTCTGTGCATCCTCCCAGATCTAGTCGTGCTTTCTTTTCTTTTGGACATCCTTGTCAAAGCTGTGTTCTTTTGTACATGTTATGGTACTAATCTTGCTCTGTTTTGGTGACCATCTTTCCCACGGTGAGACTGTGAGCTTCACGAGGTCCTTTTCTCCATACCTATTTCCTCTGTGGTAATTATATCCGTTTCTGGCACATAGTAGGCATTCATTAATATTTGTGTTGAATGAGTGATGGGCTCTCAGGTTTTTTTTTTTGTTGTTGTGTTGTTTTGTTTTTTAAATAACCTCCTGGGGTATCTGGGTGGCCTAGTCGGTTAAAGGACTGGCTTTTGATTTTGGCTCAGGTCGTGATCTCACTGTTGTGAGATAGAACCCTAAGTCGGACTCTGTGCTGTGTGTGGAGCCTGCTTAAGATGCTCACTTGCTCGCTCGCTCTGCCTGCCCCCACCTCCATGCTCACATGCGTGCTTGTTCTCTCTCTCTCTCTCAAAGAAAAGTGTTCTCTTTAAATAAATAAATAGATAAACCTCCTATAATAGCCATGATGCTCAGAGTCCTAATGTGGGCCCTGTTAATGTATTTGGGAAAGCAGTATACCAGTTCTTGGGCCTTATTTTACCTTTTGTTTTCTTTTCTTTTTTTTTTTAAACCGGTCTTATTGTGGGTCTGGTCTATTCTCTTCTAGCTCTGGACCGGGAGCTATGGGAAATGGGGATTTGTCTAATTTAGTTTAGCCGTGTTAATAGTTTGTTGGACATTCTTGAGGGAACTCTCCTTGGCTACAGAGAAGGTGGATTTTCTCCAGCTCTCTTTAGTTTAGAACAGTAGAGAAGAAGGGTATGATTCCTTTAGCCTCAAAATGAGAGGTTTCTTGGGTAGAGTATTTTAAAAGCACTGGGGTGTGGCACATGCCACTCAGTAAATGGTTATTAAGTCGCAAGTTCCCAGGTGGTGTACAGGCACACAGGTATATGATAGGTGGGTTAAAAATGTGCTGAAACCCGGGGCACCTGGGTGGCTCAGTTGGTTAAACATCTGGCTTTGGCTCAAGTAATGATCTCACAGTTTGTGAGTTTGGGCCCCACATTGGGTGAGCCCCCTTCCTCCTCTCTCTCTCTCCGCCCCTCTCTGCCCCTTGTGGGATTCTGTCTCTCCCTCCCTCCCTCCCTCCCCTCCCTCCCTCCCTCCCTTCCTCTCTCTCTCTACCTCTTGCTCACTTGCGCCCTCTCTCAATAAAATAAAATAAAATAAAATAAAATAAAGTAAAATAAAAATAAAAATAAAATAAAAATGTGCTGAAACATTGTTCCCTTGGGTCATGTGTAAGCAGCTTCATCCTTTTACTTCACGGTGCTGAATACTTTCTCTGTGGACCTTGATGTGAAGAATGGTGGGAAGCACTGTGATAAACAAGTGGGGCTGAGGTCTGTAACCTCAAGGGCCTGAAGCAGAGTTAGAACTGATACACAGACTCTGAGGGCTTAGATGCCTTCTAAGCTAGAAAAAACTAAATTTTGTGTTATCCCAAGTGATAACGTAGGTTGGAAGTAATAGCAAGTTCAGTCAAAGTTAGTCTTATTGGGAGCAACTCAACTTTCTTTTTTTAAGGTTTATTTTTTAGTTTTGAGAGAGAGCGAGTGAGCGAGTGAGAATGCATGTGCCAACAGGGGAGGGTTAGAGAGAGGGAGACACAGAATCTGAAGCAGGCTCCAGGCTCTGAGCTGTCAATGCAGAGCCTGACAAACCCACAAACTGAGATCACAACCTGAGCTGAAGTTGGACGCTTAACTGATTGAGCCACCCAGGCACCCTTCCAGCTTCTAAACGGCAGAGAATTGTTTAGATAAACTATAGTATATCAGCCTAAGGAAGTACTGCTTAACCATGGCCAGTTAAATTAAGTTCATGGATCTGGCATTGTATGAAGTCCGTATATTGATTGCATCTAGGCAGAAGCATACCTGTAGATGACAAGTATCTGAAATGAGAGTATAAGAGATTGGATTTTTTTTTTTCTGCTTACATATAAAAATGTCAAGCTTAGAAAAGCTATCTTAAACATTATTAAAACTAGTCATTCAGGCAGTCCAGGGATGTTTGGTTCAACTTCCTGACCTATGAAGTGATGTCCTAAGAAGGTAAACATAGCCTTTTTAGTGACTTCAAAAGATAGCAAAACCACAGTGGTGATGGGAAGCATGGGGAAAGGTGTTAGTGTCTTTTTTTTTTTTTTTTTTTTTTTAAGGTTTTTAGGGTCCCCTTTGAGTAGGGTCTCTAACTCCTTTGGAATTTATATTGTCAAGATGACATTGAACTGGGTGACTAAAGACCTGGGTTCTAATCCCAGTGCTGCCACTAGCTGGCATTGACTTTGGGGCAGGCCCTTCAT
The DNA here is from genome assembly GCF_003009895.1 of Hyaena hyaena. NCBI lineage: Eukaryota > Metazoa > Chordata > Mammalia > Carnivora > Hyaenidae > Hyaena > Hyaena hyaena. The sequence goes on along the minus strand of NW_024080642.1, from coordinate 1,491,516 downwards.
CCCTTCCTGACCTCATCACTAGGTAGATGGGGTTGGGATTGATTTCTGAGGCCCTTCCCAGCTCTGATCTTTGATGGTTCTATTATTTCATAGGGTTCTTTCTCCTTTCTTTTTTCCTTTCTTCTTAATGCCCAGGTATTATCCATGCAGCGGAGGAGAAGGATTGGAAAACTGCATACTCCTATTTCTATGAGGCATTTGAGGGTTATGATTCCATCGATAGCCCCAAGGCCATCACATCTCTGAAGTACATGTTGCTGTGCAAAATCATGCTCAACACGTAGGTGCACATTAACCCCGGGGGTGAGAACTCAAGCTCTTCACCTGAGGCTTTGGCCGTGCAGATGGCATGCACAGGGAGTGGGGCTCAGTAGAGAAGCAGTCATGGCCTCCTCTGGGGCTGGTTGACATAGAGTAGGGGTATCGAAGGTGTTCCTGAGCACATTTCTTGCTAGTCTTTGAGAATCAGGGAGGCAGATGTTAGAAATCTCCTTTCCAGACTCTCTTGGAGTGTTCTTATCATCCTGCAATTATTCTGACCAGAGAGCTGCTGAGCACCAGACAGTGGGCCTCGAAATAGCTTCCAGTCATGCACCGGCCAACCGGGCCACTCACAGTGGGGGGCGTGAAGGAAGAGGTTAGGGAGAATTTTGAGAAAGGGGACAACAGCAAGTATGACAGATCTTTGTGTAAGGAATTCTACAGAATTTATCAACATTCCTTTGGGGATAATGAGATACTGGCTTACATTTATCATTTTGCCTGTTGGGTCTACTACTTTTGGGACATTCAGTGTGGCTTTCTTTTTGATGCTGGAGTTTTTCTGCTCTCAAGTGCTGAGCTTGGGCAGAGAGTGAAGAAAGCCTGGCTTCTGCAAGGTGAGGGACCTATGGGTTTAGGGGTGGGGACTAGACCTCTGTGGGCAGTCTTCTCAGTGGAATTCTGAGAAAAAGAAATTTGCCTCAACTTATTCTTAGAAGCATAGCACCCTGGAGCAGTTGACCAAGTATGTCTTTTGTTTTCTAGCCCAGAAGATGTCCAGGCTTTGGTGAGCGGGAAGCTTGCACTTCGGTATGCGGGGAGGCAGGTAGGGAATACTTTGACTGCAGTTCTGATCTCTGCTTACTCTGAGGCCAACATGTTGTCAGTCATGATGCACAGTGAGACCAGTGCTCTTCAGGTCTCTATTCTGTTTTCTCCATGTGACCCCCCCCAGCCCCCTGCCACCCCTTTTCCTTAAGGGGTGTTCATTCAGTGTATTTCCTGTACTGTTGTATTTTGGCCTGGAGAGTCTGTGTTTGGTGCTCTTACAGACCTCAGGTGGTTTGAGGGAGTTATAAGAATTGAACCATGGAATTGTACAAGTTAGGCTGCATTTTTGCTTTGACCAAAATATTTATCTATCTTCAGCCTGACTTACAAACTTAACATGTGAAGGATATGAAATCTTGGGTTCTCCAAGACTTGGGAGCCCGGTAAGGTTGGGTACACGTGTGCTTTAGGGTGGTTGAAGAGCTTGGTGCAGAAACTAGGTCTTGATGGCTCACCCAAGTGTTCTCAGTACCTTTCCATTCATGTCCTGAGTGTGGGTGGTGCAAGAGGCCTTTGATAGTCGGGACCTCCTTTTGTGCTGGAGTAGGTACGGGTATGACCTGTGTAAAGGTCGCTGCAGATGTCTGGACCGTCCCTTCTTTGTACTTTGCTTGATTATCACTAGTAAAGTAATCTTTCCAGATTTCACATGCAGTGGTCTCTGAACAGTAGACCCATTAGCAATCTCATACCCTTGGAGGAATGGCCACAACACATAGAAGAAACCATCCTTCTCTACAAGTGGCCCTAAATGGATTTTCATCCGAAAAAGTTTCGGATCAGCTCATAGTTTTGACCACAGGAATAGTTGTTATTACTGCAGTGAAGACTCGTTGCCCTATATGGAACTAGAGGAAATGGGGTAAGAGAGGTCAAGTGTCCAGGACAGGTCAGGTAAGCAGTAAATGGTGGAGCCAGACTTTGAACTTGGGTTAGCTGGCTCTCATTTCCAGGTGTTTCTAATTGTGACATCTGTTCTCTCTGTGGCATAAGTGCTGAGACAGACTAATGATTAGCTCTGCACCATTTCCAAGTCTGCTGTACAACACACACTGCCCTTATGTAAGTGCACAGGCCGGTACCAGAGGAGGTCCTTTGTACCTTGACGGGAGCTTTCAGGCAGGAGTCAGCACAGTCTCCCAGAAAGACTGTAGATCTGCTGAGTGGAGACTTGATAGCTTGGTGAGGTGCCTTTTATTAACCTGGTTAGAAGTTGCCCTCAACCAGCGATTGTACCTTCATCCCTCTGTGGCATTTTAACATTGAGTGTAATATGTAGAATTCTGGTGTCTCAACCCTCATGAAAGTAGATCTTGGCTCGTGCTCTGTTGGGAAACCTAGGAGAATGAGAGTTGGTCAGGTATGATCAGGTCTAAGGGCAGAAAGTGTCTGGGGGTCCTGAGGATAAAGAGCCTTGGAGGAGGGGGAAAGAGATCACAGTTCTCTGTCATTTTCTAGCTTTTCTTCCCAGGCCCCTGAGGAGCAGTGGTGAGGCAGGTTCTTCTTGCATCCAGAAGTTGTGTGGACAGAGCGTACTGCTTATGACATTTAGTGGATGAGATGTGCATGCAAGATAGATCACTTTCTCTTTTTTTCTCTTTACTCTTAGACAGAAGCATTAAAATGTGTGGCTCAGGCTAGCAAGAACAGATCCCTGGCAGATTTTGAAAAGGTAAGCATGGGATCCGGATGATAGGGAATTGGGTGGAGGAGAGGGTCATTTACATACTTAAGAAAACCTTTTTGTTAAGTACCATTCACCCAGTTTTCCCCAGTGGTTACATCGTTATTATAGTACAGTATCAAAACCTGGAAACAGTTGAGCACTTTTGTTCAGTGAAACTTGTACAGATGAGTTGTAATACCTCATTTATATATGGTACCTTTCAGTTTAAAAAAGTTTTTTCTGTTATCCTTTTTCACTTAACTTTTCACAACAACCTCTTCTCTGCATTTTGTGGTTGAGGGGCTGGGGCTCGGCGAGGAGGCCTGAAGCCCCACAGCTCACGTGCCAGGGTCGACGGCCAGGCCTGGCGCTTGTTCCACATCCCACGGTCTCAGGGTTTCCTTCAGCTCCAGAAACGCCAGCTCTGCTTCTCGGGTCGGCACTGTGTGCTAACGGACCGGAACACACTTCCTCAGTTGACACTTTAGGCCCGCTTTGCCTCTGCCTTCCTTCCACTCACTGTTAGTGAAGGTTTGAAAGGGGAGAAGAACTTGCCTGAGCAGTAGTGTGAGACTTCTCCGTTATCTCCTGAGCCTCTCTCCTCTTAGTCTGAGTATGTTGACCAAGCTGATAAAAGCAAACCTAGATCTGGGAAGAAAAACGTGGTGTGGAGGCTAGACCGTTTGGCTCTGGGTGTCCCCAAGATTCATCATCTTTGTGGAGCTTTCTTGCTGGTTTCATTCACTTCCTCGCTTGTCATGATTTGCTTGCTTCTTTTAACGTCTTACAGCACAGCTGGTACGGGGCTGGATATGAGACCGTTCCTCAAGGTCGACAAGTTATGTTCATGAATAAACAAAATAGACTAGATCGTTTTATTTTAAAGTTTGGGATGTTTGATGGGACACTTCCCTCAATAGGGGTTCCTTGGGGAAAGGGTCTGGGAAACCTTAGGGCTAAACAAAATGAGCTGTTGTGCTTTCTGTAACTGTAGAACTGTATGCTGATGTTGTTGTGAGACTCCGCGAGCCAGTTGTGGAACGCAGCTCTTCCCAGTATTTCCCTCAGGATTTGTTTTTTCCTTGTTGCCCGCGGAGACCCTGTTCACTCTGTGGGCTACATGTTGAGAACTGCTTGTGTAGTCCATCTGGCCTTCAGGCTGAGCCGTTCTTGGGGCTCACATGGTTTGACCTTCCTGCAGGAAGATGGTGCCCAGAAGGGGCTCCATCTTTTACATCTTGATGTTTCTTTTCTTCTACTTTCTGTCATAAGCGGTCTTTCATCTCAAGTCCTCCAGAACTTCAGTCAACCATGGGTTTGCAGCGTCCGGCAGACCGCTTGGGAAGCTGGGAGTAGCGTGCCTTTCAGGTGCTCCGCTGTGCCAATCTCTGTGACCGGCTCTCTTGGCAGGCCCTGACGGATTATCGGGCAGAGCTCCGGGATGACCCAATCATCAGTACACACTTGGCCAAGTTGTATGACAACTTGCTGGAACAGAATCTGATCCGAGTCATCGAGCCTTTCTCCCGAGTTCAGGTGAGGCCCCTCTGGGGAGCCCTGGTTCTGGCTAAAACGCCCTCTCTGGCCCCCTCCCCTCCCTCACCAGGCCGCAGTAGGAACTTGCCTCCGGGGCTGGGCAGGAGGCCCCGGCCTCTCTTTCGGAGGTGCTGTGGGGCCGAGGCTGGGGAGATTGCCTCTGCTTGTAACCTGAGAGCAGTCCCCTCCTTGCTGCTGTAGTCACCGCGCCCGTGATAGGCATTCACGTAGGGGCATGGAGGAGGCATGTCCCACATGAATGTGGGACAGGAGTGTGTGTTGTCTGGCGATGAGAGGCAGCAGATGGACAGAGCATGAGAGACCTGAGCATGGCCAGAGCGCGTCTGTCCTGGCAGAGACGCTCGGCGGGCTTTCAGGAGATGCAGCGATCCCACCCCCACGTCCTAGATAGAAGCATGACTCAGTGTTGCTGTCTCTGCCTTTTCTTTTAGATTGAACACATATCTAGCCTCATCAAACTCTCCAAGGTAAGCAGTCCTGAGCTTGTCTTGGGGGCGAGGGTGGGGAGAGGGGCACGCGGAGGTGCTAGATGTACACTGGACGGGCCTGGTTGGAGGGTCGTCAAGCGTCTTCGTGTGGAATGGAGACCGTGAGCTCAGAGCGCGGGTTGCACTGTTGCCGTTTTGTTTTCAACCCATTTGCCCTTTTATGTAAACTTTCATGTCTGTGTGATCTTTGACTAGTGGATACCGGTCCCTTTAATCTGTGCTTTGATTTTAGGCCGATGTGGAAAGGAAATTATCACAGATGATTCTTGACAAGAAATTTCATGGTGAGTAACAGCCATACAGGTCAGGGGGCTGCTGGTGGGGGGGGGGGGGGGGATGAGGCACCACGCTCTTGTGTATCTTGAAAGGAGATGTTCCATTTGTGTCACCTGGTAGCTCCCTGGGATCCTTGCCCCTCTGATCCCCGTAATGAGAATGTGTGATAGACATGCACACACGGAACACGGAGGTGCTTTCTGGTTCTCCTCCTTTCTGGAGAAAGGGAGGTGGCTAGGGAGTGGGCTGCTTCTCAAGTGCCTTTGTGTCTAATCTGCTCTTTTACCTGGGTTGCCCTTGTGTTTCCTGCAGGGATCTTGGACCAGGGGGAGGGTGTCTTGATTATTTTCGATGAACCCCCAGTAGATAAAACTTATGAAGCTGCTCTGGAAACAATTCAGAACATGAGTAAAGTAGTGGATTCCCTCTACAACAAAGCCAAGAAACTGACATAGGTGAGTGCTGGCTCCGGGACCCAGGCCCGGGCAGCGCTGTCTTCTGCCTGTCGAGACTGAAAGCCGCCTGGTGGCCTCGCAGCTTCCCCGATTGACACTGCTCTGTCTTCTCTTGCAGAGTTGGATCTGTAGCGGTCCTTTGGAGAGTGTGTGTGGCGGGAGAGTGAAACCTTTAGGGAAAATGCTAGGAGATTCTTTTTTCTTTTTGTTCTACTTTTCGCTCGGAAAGTTTTTAAATCCTCATTTGGTGCATCTGTATTCCAGCCAATAGGTGTGCCAGTTTTCATGTAATCTTTACTGGCCCGACTTGGGAGTGGGGAAATTGCTTAAAAAAAAAAGAAAAAGAAAAAAAAAAAGGTTATTCTAAATAAAAGGAAAAAGGCTTACACTACCTAAAGCTGTGCTCTCTGCCTCCTGGGAGAGGGCTGCGAAGCCAGGCGCTCCGCCAGCCACCGGGGCTCCTCACCCACCCGCTGGGCGTCAGCTCTCCTCCTCTTCAGAATTGGGTGTTTGCCTGACCATCAAAGCAGCGACTTTTTATTCTGTTTGTACTGAACCAAAACAAACAACTGTGTATAGACTGCTATTTTCTTTTTTATTTGAAATGAGGCGTTTTGGTGTTCTTTCCCCTGCCACATGGCCTGTCTCCCGCCCTCCCCCCGCCACCATGGCTCCAGCACACCGGCCGGAGGGCCCGCCGCAGCCGCAGCCGCACCGCTCACGCCGACCTGTGGAGGAGTGGGGACGCGGCCAGGAGCTAGTGTCCACCAGGGCCACGCGGGAGCAGTGTGGGCCCTCAGGGGGCCTGCTGTGCATGTGGCTCTTTTTAACACAGTAAATTAGATTAGACGTCAGTGTTTTAATTGCCCTTCTCTGCTCTGCTCTCTGTCCCTTGTCTTTCCCTCTCAACCAGGAGACCATCACATGTCTCTCTCCCTCCCTCCTCTCCTCCAGGGGAGTCAGGCTGTCTGAAGTCCATCGGCTTCTCTCCCTGGCCCCCTCCTCCTGCTGTCACATGGATTTAGTCTTTTTTTAATAAGTGAACATTGGAAATGAGACTGTGGGGTGTGGGGGTTCTGGTGGGATTTTTGTTTTGTTTTTGTCTGTTTTTTTTTTAAATCTTCGTTGTTGGGTTTTCGAGCACCCTCATGTCCCCTTCCCAGGGAGCTTCTTTATTTACCTCTTAGAAATCGAATGGATGGGAGGTAGAGTTGTATTTCCGCATGCTTTGTTTTATGATGAGATCACATAGCAAGGCTTTCATGCCGTTGGGGCAGGTAAGCTTCTGTACCTCCGTCGTGCTCAGCTCTGTTTTCTTCCTCTCATCTCTTTGTCGCCTCCTCTCCTCCTCCCCTCATGCCTCCTTCCTGCTGGCCTCCTTTGATCTTTCTTTCCCTTTCTCAGATGATCCTTCCAGGTTTTCATAATAAATTTATATTTTGTAAAAGGATTTTGTTGTACCAGGTTTTGCATCCTCACTGAATCTGACTGGCTTTTACTTTCCTCTCCAAAATCAGGTTTTTTTGTTCTCAACATCTCTCCCCATCATGTCCAGTTACTGTTTTGGTTTTGGCACCATCAATATCAAATGTACAAACGGTTCTTGCTAACCAACACCAGGTATATCTGATGTTCAGATGAGTTCCAATAAAAACAATTTTTTTTTTCAAAAAGTGTCCTTTCTTGAGTGCTGGAGGGCTTCTGATCAAGTCCACACAGCTCTGTGTAGCCTTCTAGACTGGCCAAAGCTCTGGTATCTTATTTGCTTCATGGGAGATCTTTGGGTCCGGGGTAAAGTGGAGGGCTTTGGGTAAGAACGTTGTCGGTGAGGTCGGACATAGGATGCGGTGTGCAGGTACCTTCCATTTCCCCGAGGCAACATGGTCCAGTGAGGACACGGCGGTTTGGGTTGTCAGATCCCCTGCTGCTTCCGCGGTAGGTAACTGTGACGTGAGGCTTAGAGGAAGTCATGCAGCGCCTGGGGCGTCCTGACATTGAGTTGTGGTTTTGTTTCTAGTTGGAACCTTTTGGAAAATCAGTATGGTTTTCATGCCGCCCCTCAGACCTTGGGAGTGGTGGTTTGAGTTCTAGCCACCAGTTCCAATTCGGGCCAAACCACTCTGGCATTCTGTTTTAGTTGTGTATGGTCTCTGTGCCCTTTGACTGGCCGAAGGATTTTGCTTCCCTAAACGACTTTACGAGATACCCCACGGGACCTGGTCAGCACTTGAGCTGGAGAAGAGGGAGGGGTTCCCAAGCCCAGGGCAGCCCGGAGGAGCTCAGTGGGCAGCAGCCCTTTCCTCTGCTCCCTTTGTGGGTCTGATGACCCCCTCTAGACCTGTGCTGTCCACCATGTTGCCACTAGCCTCAGGTGGCTGTCGAGCCTTTTGAGATGTGGGTAGTTCGAAATGTGATGCGTTGCAAGTGTAGACACAAACCAGACTTTGAAGACTTGGTATAAAAAAAAAGAATAAAATAGCTCAATTTTTAAAATCTAGATTTTGAGCATCATGGGTTAAATAAAATATATTATTAAAACCCATCTGTTTCTTTTTATTATTATTTTTTAAAGTGGCTACTAGAAAATGCTCCATTTTATCTATGTGGCTTGCCTTTGTGGCTCACGTTCTGTTTTGGACAGTGCTGCTCTAGACCTCGGGGACTGCTTTCTGTCCCTGGCCTCCAGGGGGCTGGATCTGGGCCTGGTGGCCCATGGGCTGGCCTGGGCCGAGCTTCCTCACCTAGGGCCCCTTCTGGGCACTGGCCTGCATTGGTGCCAAGGCTTCCTTGTGTGCTAATGAGACAGCGCTGGGGCTGGTGCTGAGGTGCCTGGCTCAGGAACACTGCTGAGTGCTAGTTATGTAATCTGTGCTGCCCAGAAGGGCCACTAGATGCTGCTGTGATACCTGAAGGAACAAAGCATGGCTTCCTCAGAAGCCAGGGCTTATGGTTGCTTTATTTGGAGCCCTTTCTGGAAGGTAGCTGGCTGGCGCCTTGGCCTCTACTTGGGGTGGTGTGGGAACGGGGCCATGAAGAGGACGGGGATCCTCCGGTGGTACAGAGGACTGCCAGCTGTAGCATAGGGCAAATGGCATAGATACCAAGGAGGCCGCCCTTCTGGAAGCTAGAGGCAGTCTATAGGATAAATAGGCTGAGTGATTGTGGGGTCTAGAGCTCTTCCCTGCAGTTCTCTGAAAAAGACTGGGAAGAACACAGCCCTGCTTCATTCAGCTGGGTCTCCATTCTGGGGCCTTGATTCTGCCATTTGTGGCAGAGTATTGCCCTCTCTTCCTTGCCTTGCGATCGGAGCTGTGATGGGGGCCTGGGGTGGCGGTGGTGATGGTGGGTGCCTTGAAACAGTGGGCACAGCAGGGGTGGATAGGACTTGCAGTCAGCCTCTTTCCTCAGGCACAGTAGCAAGCGGGCTGGCAGTGTACGGTTCATTCTTGCCGCACTGCAAACATGGCTTTGCCTTTGACGTGTAAGGAGATTGAGGTGGTAATGCAGAGAGCTCTTTTTGAAGGTGCTTGGGAAGGCTGGCTGAACAGAGGCAACAGAAGATCCCAGAGTGTGGCCAGACTGGAAAAAGGCCCAGGGTTTGGGAAATGAAATGGGGTAAAGTGGACCTTGGTGCTTTCTGCCATGAACTGGCCAAGCTAGAACTGAAATTTGTAGGTACAGGTAACAGGGTGAGTCCAGATAGTTCTAAGGGGAGGATTACAGCCTTTGACATCTAGGCGTATTTTGTGAAATGGAAAGCATTTAACCTTTGCTCAACACCAGAATCTGAAGGTGACCCTGAGAAGCAGTATGGACGAAGGCTGGGCCTCTGGGCCTCTCCACCAGGGGCTGGTGGGGAAAAAGCTTAGCCTTAGAGAGAGAGTAATTGGGCCAGGGGACCTGGAGGAGATTATTTCTTCAAGCTCCTTACTGTAGGGAAGGGGAGTTGAGGAGCGCTCCATTTTTAGAGCAGGCAGAGGTGGTTACACCGAGGAACATTCGGAGGGAGGGGCACAGTGAGCTAAGGGCCTGCTTTCATCTACGATGACAGCTGCCGTGGATGTTTCACAAGTAGTTCTCTGGGTACAAAACAATGCATTTAACATTCTACGGTCATCAAAGTCCCTAAAGCTTTCAATTGCCACTATTGACAGAGAAATCGCTGGGTAGTACATATAAAAATTCTAGCACTTTCTGACTCGATAGCAGCATTGTTCTGCGTAGGGCAGTAGGCGGAACAGGCAGAGCTGGCACAGGTGGACAGCCTCGTGTGCTGAAGTGGCCAGGGACGTGGGGAAGTCTAATCTGGATTACCACTTCCTTATCTTTCGTTCCAGAGGTGATAATCTGGATTAAGATGCGGTTTGAATCTTCTGTTTCGAACTGGTTTGCTGTCAACTCTAAATCAGTTTCCAGAACCAAACTAAAAAACAAACGAAGAATGGTTCTTGTGAAGGATCTGAATTGTCTGTGCGAGGAATTGTTCGTAGTAGAGTCAGAATCTTACAATTTTGCTGGTGCCAGGTCTTCAAATGATACATGCTTTGCATGAGAAACAGTTAAATGATCAGAGACTGGTTGGAAAACACGGCTGTTTCAGCTTTACTAGAACTTATAAGAGGGCCAGTGGAAATGTTGAGTTCACATCTGTAAAGGATTGGCCCATCTCTGGGGCAGCGCCGACCCAGGGCTCTCAGAGCCCTGTTCCAGGTGTGATGTGTGAAAGCCAGGCGGTGTTTGCCAAACGGCCCAGAACCGCCTACGCCTCTTTGGCCTGGATTTCTGTTTACCTTTCGGCCCAGGGCAATTACCTGGGGTGTGGGAACAGAGGCCCTGAAGGGGGAGGCACGAAAGTCGATGGGACAGCCCATCGGGATGCGAGTGGCTTCAGCAAAGGCTTCTCCCCCGGCTCCCCAGCGTCTTTCCCGGGAGACGAGGATGTTAATGGGAAATAGGATTTCGGAGCTGCGGCCAGCCTCCGTGGACGGCTTCTCGCGCGGCAACCTCAGTCCGGGAGGGCCGCGCGTCGCCAGGGCGGGGACGCGGCCGAGAGCGCCCCCGCGGCCCGCGGCTGCGGGCGCCGCGGCGGGAACAAAGGCAGCACGTGTCTGGGCGGGGCGGCGGGCGGATTCGGCTCTCGGCTCCGCCCCCGGCACCCCCTCTTCCCCTCCCTCTCCCCGCCCGGCCCGAGCTCGGCTGCGCTGGGCGCCCGGGACTCTCACGCGGCCCGGCTGCTGCTGGCGCGGCGGCGCAGAGCGGGCGGCGAGCGGTGCGGGGGGGGCGGCCCCAGGGGCGGGGCGGGGCCGGGCCGGCGCCGCGAGTACCCGCCGCCACCGCCCGAGTCCGGGTACCTCCATGGGGCGCGACGAGTAGAAGCGCTCGGGATCGCGGCCGCGTCCTTGCCCGCACCGCGCCCGGCTGGCGCTGAGGACCGCGGCGGCCCCGGGCTCCCGGGCCAGAGCAGGCCAGTCCGGCGTGTGGGCCGCGCACGCGCGCCCCCGACAGCGAGGCCGCGGAGGTGCGCGCCGGGGCGGGAGCGGGAACGGGAGCGCGGCGGCGGCGAAGGCGGCCGGCGGGGGGCGGGGCCGCGGCGCCTGCAGAACCTTGGACAGAAGCTCCGGAGCCGCCGCCGCCGAGCGCGAGCCCCGCCGAGCCCCGCCGAACGCCGGGACCGCGGGCCCGAGCCGCGGCGCGCATTGCGGAGGGAGGGCGCGGAGCGCAGGAGCCGCCGCCTGCCGGGTAAGCCTGCGCCCCGCGGCCGCCCGCTGTCCCGGAGGAGCCGGGGCCGGGGTCGAGGCCGCACGGGGTGTCGAGGTTGGGGGTCCCCGGGCGCCTCCGCCGGCGCGCGGGCCCCTCCCGCCGCTGTCCGGACCGCAGCGGCCGCGGCAGGCGGGCGGGCGGGGGCTGCTGCAGTGGAGGCGGCCGGGCTGAGGCGCGGGGGCGCGGGGCCGGGGCCAAGTCCGCGGGGGCCGCCTGGCCCGGGGTGGAGGAGCGCGGCGCCGAGCCCCGCCTGGTGCTGAGAACCATCTTGTTTTCCACGCAGATCCGAAGGGGCAGCACGCGCCCCCCCGCCCCCCCCGAGAGCGCCCCCGCCTCCTGCCCGGGGCCGCCGCGGGCTCGCTGAGCTGTCTTCTCCCTCCCGCCGGCAGGCTGGGCGCACAGGGGCGCGGGCCCCCGCCCGGCGCGCAGCGGCACCATGGGCACGGTGCTGTCCCTGTCCCCCAGCTACCGGAAGGCCACGCTGTTTGAGGATGGCGCGGCCACGGTGGGCCACTACACGGCCGTGCAGAACAGCAAGAACGCCAAGGACAAGAACCTGAAGCGGCACTCCATCATCTCCGTGCTGCCCTGGAAGAGGATCGTGGCCGTGTCGGCCAAGAAGAAGAACTCCAAGAAGGTGCAGCCGAACAGCAGCTACCAGAACAACATCACGCACCTCAACAATGAGAACCTGAAGAAGTCGCTGTCGTGCGCCAACCTGTCCACGTTCGCCCAGCCCCCACCGGCCCAGCCGCCCGCGCCCCCCGCCAGCCAGCTCTCGGGCTCCCAGACCGGGGTTTCCTCCTCGGTCAAGAAGGCCCCGCATCCGGCTCTGAGCTCCGCAGGGACGCCCAAACGTGTCATCGTCCAGGCGTCCACCAGCGAGCTACTGCGCTGCCTGGGCGAGTTTCTCTGCCGCCGGTGCTACCGCCTGAAGCACCTGTCCCCCACGGACCCTGTGCTCTGGCTGCGCAGCGTGGACCGCTCGCTGCTTCTGCAGGGCTGGCAGGACCAGGGCTTCATCACGCCGGCCAACGTGGTCTTCCTCTACATGCTCTGCAGGGATGTCATCTCGTCCGAGGTGGGCTCGGACCACGAGCTCCAGGCCATCCTGCTGACCTGCCTGTACCTCTCCTACTCCTACATGGGCAACGAGATCTCCTACCCGCTCAAGCCCTTCCTGGTGGAGAGCTGCAAGGAGGCCTTTTGGGACCGCTGCCTCTCCGTCATCAACCTCATGAGCTCCAAGATGCTGCAGATCAACGCCGACCCACACTACTTCACACAGGTGTTCTCCGACCTGAAGAACGAGAGCGGTCAGGAGGACAAGAAGCGGCTCCTCCTCGGGCTCGATCGGTGAGCCCTGGGGCCCGCGTCACGGCTCAAGGATTCAATTCATTTTTAAAAATTTATTATTAAGCAAATCAGATTTTGTGTACAGTATGTGTCTAGCCAAGCCACCGAGGGCCTGTCCCTTCCCACCTTCTCTCCTTGGGGTTTTCTTCAGCCCTGCCGCGAACCCTGGGCGCTTTTGAACTCCCGAACCTTGTGCAAAACCCAGAAGATGCATCCAGAGCCACCCGGGCCGCCGACCTCTCAACTTTGGGGAATGGAAAGTACTGACCCGCCTCTGTCGCCTGTGCCCTTGCTGGACCAGGGCAGGTGAGGCTGCCCGCTGCGCCTGGCATGGGAGCCGGAGGGGGGAGGCGCCTCTGGCCAGTTGGCCCAGGGAGCAGTTGGCGTTTCCGGCTGGAGGTCCTTTTCTGGCTCCTGTTTTGGGTCGTCCATTCTCCCCGAGGCCTGTGGAGGTCGCCACCCTGACTGAGCCACGAGTGGGGATGTGAAGGCAGGATGCCCACCACCCTGGGACCCCTCTTCAGTCATGGAGAAGCCGGCCTGGCACAAAGATTGCGTCCTGCCGTTTGGCCGCGCACGACCCCGGTTTGCTCCTTTTTCTTTTTTAGGGAGAAGGGCTTTAGTGAAGACACGGAACTTGCCTCCCGGGGTGCCCCTCATCCCCTGCCCCCAGCCGTGTTGGTGGTGGTGGTTAATGAGCTGGTTTGACTCATTAAGTTCTTTGATTTTGGTTCCTCACTGAAGGGGTGGGGTGAAGCTAGGGACAGTTCCTTTCCTGGGTGAATTTTTCATTTGACTAATGCAGCTTACTCACCCTGTGGCGGAGGCCGGGGCAGCTCAGGTGCCCATTACCGACAGCCTGCCTCCTGGGCGGGTGGGGGTGTCGTGCGGGACACCGGCCAGTGCCCACCTAAGGCCTCAGGCCTCTTGCCGGTGCATGTGACATTCGGGCTGCCGAGCCGGGGTGAGGGGGTGATGTCAGGGATCAGGGTGATGTGGTAGTGATTGCACCCCTCTCCCCCCAGGTCCCCACCCCTGTTCATTTAAAGCTGTTTTCCAAACAGTTCAGTTTCTTCTGAAGACGGCGCCTTGCCCGCAAGGCCCCGGTGAGGCCACTGGATCTTGGAGGCCTTTCCAAGATGGGAGTAACGCTCCCGATTGCTTCGGAAGCCTGCTGAGTCTGCGCCTGATCATTTGCAGCTGCCGCTTGGGGTGCCCACCTCGCCCTGGCGGCCGCGAGAACACGCCATGTGTGCTTAATCAGTTTCCTTTCTACTTCTCCCCGATTTGGTGGCTCGGGACTTGGGAGAGGGGCGGGAGAAGGGAGCAAGCCTTCCTCCATGGCCCCGCACTCCGGCTTTGGGGAACAAAGACCAACGTGAAGCCGCTCTGGGGACTTCTCTCTTTCAGTCCCAGCCCCCCCCACTCCCCCTCCCCAGGGGAGCTCTGGAAGGGGGAGGGGCCCGGGGGAAGGCAGAGGGTCCTTTGACACAGGATTAGGTTCCAGGTGGCTGCTGGTTTCGGCATAAACACTACTGAAATTGACACTTAACAAGAGAAAGCTGTGAAACTGAGGCCCGGGTTTAGGAGGAGCGCTCTCGTTCCCGGCCCAGAGGAGGAGGGCCTGCGCCGGGCCGGGAGAGCGTCTGCCCGGCTGCGCCTCCCGCGGAGCCCTCCCCGGGCCTGCCAGCGAACCTGCGTGGAGCCGGAAGGGGCCTGTGGCTGCCAGCGCCGCGGGCACAGACTGGCCGCGGCGTCCCCTCCCCGGCGGAGCTGTCACACGGCCTGTCTGTTCAGATCCTGCCGCCACGTGCGACCTGAGGTAGGAGGCCCGAGGGGGCCGCAGGCCCTGGCGGCTCGCAAAAGGGAGGTCCGGGAGCCAAGGGGCGCGTGCCCATCGTCCGCTCATTCAGAGGCTGAACTTGGCCTGGAACCGTGGGGTTAGGTTGCATCCCCTCTCCGCCCCTCCCCCCCATTCCGGTTTTGTGCGTTTCCTTCTTTCTCCGTATTTATTTTTTTATTTCTTGGAGGAGGTGCAAATTTCAGGAGTGGTTGGGGACTTAAGGAAATAAGTCTCTGGTTCCCTCCCTCCCCCCCACCCCCAGTGTGAAGCCTGCCACGTTCTGCCCCCTGCCCCTGCGCCGGTCAGGATTGTGTGAAGGAACCCGTGTACTTGAGCGTGCAGGCAGTGAACCCATTTGACATGCTGCTATGAAGACTACTTTTAGAACAACGATAAAAAAAAAAAAAGGAAAAAAAAAACTAACAGGAAAAAAAACCCTTTATTCTTTAATTGTTGCTTTTACAGTGATATTGTGCATGCGAACCAGGAGCATTTTGTGTCTTAAGAAAAATAATCTTAGAACAGATGGCCGTGAGCATTACACCCGTCGACAGAACAAGTCACAGGAATAATAGTTCAGGATTTGGTTTTTCTCTTTTTCTTGTAAACCTGAAGGGTTGATATATTCTTTCCATACAATTATTAGAATCTAGTTTTGTTCCAACAGTTGTTAAACTTGCAATGAAAAGAAAATGTGCCATTTTTTTTTCCCACTCGGATTTATTCATAGCTGTATATTTGAAACTGCTAATTACGCGTGCGGTGTGTGTTGGTTCTTAGTGCAATTTGTTCTGTAGCTCTTCTTTGACCAAACCGTGGGTATTGTTAATATTAATTTATATTTGTCTCATTCTGTATGTGTGTGTAGTGTGTTTGTAAGTATGTGTGGTTTATAAACTGACAAGGTCATGAAGCTCAGTTTGGCTGTAATTTAATTCCCCTTCCCTTATTTTTATTTATTTTTGTACTGTGCTGATTAAATAAAATGCACTGACCATCCATTACATAGGCCTCTTTTTGTGGGCAGGTCATTCACGAGGGGGGGGTTGTAGAAATGATTCCTCTGCTCCGAACGTAATTGGATTTGTGTTATTGGTGGGGGGGGGGGAGAGGAGGGAGGACAGGGCTCAGGGAAAGGGCTTAACCAGTGTGTTCAAAGTTAAGGTGCTTAAGAGAGAGGCATAGGTTAAGTCAACTCAGGCTTAGTTGGGCAGCGGGGGGCAGGAGTTGCTCCTCAGAGGCTCCCTTGGAGCTGGGTGACTGGGAGGTGCGGCCAGGGGGTGGGGTGGGGGGGGAGGAGCAGGCCTAGGCGTGGCCAGGCGGAGTCCTGTTCATGGCTCCTGCAGGGACACCAGACCCAAGACCCCATTTGAGGAGCTTGGCTCTGGGGCTGCTGCCCCCACGCGTCCCGGGCCAGGCTCCGCTCAGCACCCATAACCGGAGGCTTCGTCTCTGGCCAGCACGTGTGGAGTGGGGTCTGCCTGCCCTGCCAGTTCAGCTCTGTGCGGGTCTCCAGGAGTGACAGATCCAGCGCCGGGGATCCCAGATAAGCAGCCATCCCAGCCCTTAATCGTGGCAAGGGTGGAGCCCCTACTGACTCTATGGCCACTAACCTGTGCCTGCTCCTGCCACCGGCCTCAGCTTCAGGGCCTAGGGCAGTGTGGGCTCAGGCCTCCCCGGGACCTGCACACTGTGGTCCGGACGTGGCCCTGGATGCTAGGAAGGCATTTCCACCCGTCAGCCTTGTGATTGAGGCCACTGGCTTTTCTCAGGGCCTCTCCCTTGGTCTGAGTCACAGAAGCTGGGCTGCATGCGCTTCCCCACCAATGACAGGGCCCAGGTAGCCCCTGGGTGCTGGGGATGCTCTGCCATCTGGGCACCTTGTGTACCTGCAGCGCCCCCCGCCCCCCTATCCTGAGTGGTCTGGGTTCCTCGGGCTCTTTCTCCGGCCAGCCAGCCTGGCGAGAGGCCCTCTGGCCACAGTAGGCATCGGACTTCAGTCACCGTGAACTTGGTGAACTTCGAGTCTAGTGCATGGGCCTTAAAATGGTGGAACAAAATGCTTCCATTGAACGCTGCCACCCCCTGGCCTTTCCGCAGCTTGCTTCTCGCCGGCTGTGTAATAGTTCTGTTCAGAAGCCTCCGGTAACTTGCCCTCCATTTTTACCTTATTTGTGCTTAGCGCTCCCTCCTGTCCCCTGGGCTAGCAGCTTTTTACCGGCTGAAATGTCACAACTGTAGGTATAGTTTTCAATTACAGATAAGCAGGACACCTTTAAAAATAAGATTTAATGCTTTATTGCTCTTGACGGTAAATCAAAATACGCTCTAGAAATAAAGTTAATTTAATGGAAAATAGTAATAAACGCAGCAAACCATAAAACTGCATTTAATTAGAGCAAGAGAAACCCTTCGTTGCATACAGTCCCTGTGTCCTCCAGCTCCCCCTGCACCCCGCAGGCCGACAGAGATCATACCCTCAGTTCCTGGTCCTCCTCTCCTCGCCACGCCCTGGGACTTCTGAGGACATCACGAGAAAGTGCTTATTGACTGGCCCTCAGCCGGGAGGCCCCTGCGCTGGGCCGGGGAGCCACAGGCAGCCCTGGACGGCGGGAGAGGCGCTCATTTGGCATCGTCCATTTTGGTGTGGCTACGACATCCATGTGCACGTATCTAGCGTAAAGCAGCAGGTTCAGGGACATGAGTGGGAAGGAGGGGCGCCGTTCCAGTTGGGGTGGTTCGTCTAGTGTCAAGGTGATTGGCAAATCTCTGTTGCTAAACCAGGCTGATGGCACCTCTGTGCGGTGCAGGCAGCTGACCAGGCCTCGAGAAGGAGAACGGGTGTCTGAGCACAGGATGCCAGGAGGAGTTTTTGTTGTTGCAAAACTGCACAGGGTGCAAATGTTTGCGGGCCCTGGGGAGTCGGGGCTGGGGGTGTGTGTGCGTGAGAGCAGGTTGCTGGGGCCACCTCGGGGTCGGCCAGGTGACCATGTCAGGCACAGGGGGCTGTGCTCAGGCACTTGGGTGTATTCTGCAGGGTCAGGGCAGCAGGTCAGGAGCGCGGGGGCAGGGGGAGCGTCTGTGGCGGAAGGCGAAGAGAACGTCAGCACGTCCCTTTTGCACCCTGCCAGTCTCCTGCTGAGCCACGGGCTCACCCTCAGCGGGCCCCCGCCCCCCCACCCCCCGACGGGAGCTGTCCCAAGTCCCTCCTTTTGAGGCTCCGGGCCCGGAGGCCTGGGGCCGAGTCCTCAGCCGAGACTCAGGAGCAGAGGGGTCTCAGGAGGGCCTGTGGTGCTCTCTGCGGGGCACAGACTGGCAAGACGGTGGCAGTCTCCTGGCGCGAGGTCTGCGTGCCCGGCCTGGGCCCCAGCTGCGGCGGGGGTGTCTGCAGGGCGGGGTGGGCATCCTGGCCTGGCCTGCAGTGCCAGGACCCCCAGCTCTGTTTCTGTCACTCCGCCCCTCAGGCCCTGGTCCTCATTCTCCACGGAAGTATGAAACCGAGGTGTGGGAAGGGGAAAACACCCAGGCTCCCCCGCGCGGCGGCTCCCTGGGCCCTGCAACTCCGTTTTCTGATTGGCCTTCCTGACAGGAGCGTGGGCACAACAGACACCGTATCTGAGGAGTGCCCCGCAAACGGCACAACGTCCGTGTGCAACAACCTCCGCCCGGGCCGTGCCGTGAGGGCAGCCGGCCTTCGGAGCACCTGCTCGCTCTCGGAGAGGCGGCCGGCAGGCCCCCGGGCACACTCCGGGCTCCGGGGCCAGCCCTGCAGGTGAACCTGCTCACCTGGGGCCTCTGGCTGACTGCTGGGGGAGGGGCTCCACCAGAGCTCTGAGCGAGGGGGGGGGGGCTGTGGTCCCCTTGGGGGAAAGAGGGGTGGCAGGCTGGGCTCACGGAGAGAGTGGGGCTCCATCCCCAGCTCATCTTCACCAGTCTCTCCCACGTCCCCCAGGGGAGCATGTTTTCGGGGGAAACTGCATCCACCCCTTGGATGCAGGCCTGGTCGCAGGTCAGTGGGTCAGGGCACACTGACCTGGCCGGGGGGTGGGGGAGGGCAGAGGCTTCGCTGACTCCAGGCACCCTCAAGTTGTCTCCGAGGGTATGAGCCCGGGCTCTGCAGCAGGGCACCGGGGTCTTTGGTTTGTTGAGTGAGGACCGTGGAAAGTTGGGGCAGAGGAGGATGGAGACCAAAGGCAGAAAAGCAGCAAGAAAACCTCAGGGGCGGAGCCTCGGAGGAGGCAGAAGGGGGGGCTCGGCTCCAAGCACGGACCCTTGCGAGCTGATTTCTAGCGGGCAGTAGCGGGGAGTCAGCAATTAGACAGGGACCTGCGATGCGGCGCGGCGGGGGGGCTGCCCGGCGCTGCGGCCCCCCGCGCCCTGGCGAGGCCTCCCTGGGGAGCGGTCAGTTCCCGGGCACGCTGAGGATGAAGCCCGAGCGGTTCTTGGTGAAGTCGGGCTCCGGCTGGTTGAGCCGCGTCTCCACGGAGACCGTGCACTTCTTCCCATGCAGGCTGCACTGCACAGGGTTGGTGACGTTGACTTGAAGGTGGCGCTTCTCGCTGGAACCGAAGAGAAAGACAAGACAGGCGGTTAGCAGGCGGCCGGCGTGGGGTGAATTTCCCCGGCTGCCCCGGGGCCCGCTGATCGCCAAGCTGCTTTGGGCCTCGTGGGTGCCCTGGGAGCCCCGGGTGCAAGAGCACCCCCCCCCCGCCCCCCACACACACCGGAGAGGGCAAGGGCAGCCAGGGCCGGGGCTGGGCTGCAGCCTCAGTCCAGAACCCGCAGACAGCAGGGGCCTGCTGCCCGGCTCGATGGCGCCCGGCCTGTTGTGCTGGATGTGGCGGGGAAACGTGGTGGCACCAGAGCCGCTAAGGCTCTGGCCTCAAGCCGAGGGCCTTGCCAAGAGGGGCACAGGGCTCTGATTCGGGACTCCTGGCCATCTTTGGTGGGAGCCCTGGGAGGCGTCCAGGGGTGACTGGCGGCACGCGCCTGTGCGCCCTCCCTGCCCAGAGGAATGGCTTCCAGGAGTCCTGGTCTGTTGCACCGAGTGGAGCGGGCCGCCGCCTGTCCATCACTCCCTCATGCTGGCGCACCCCCAGCGCCCGGCTTGTGCCCGCCCCTTCAGCTTCTTCGTGCCTGGGAGGTGCAAGCAGTTAAGACGAAGGCCTGCGGTGTCTGCAGGTGCGCCCCGCGCAGGCCGGTGCAGGGCACCTGCCCAACTGTGCAGCACGGAGGACGGATGCAGCCAAGGTGGTTCAGGCTTCCTCACGCCCCTTCCCGCCTGCTTTCTGGGGGAGGGGGGTGTTGTCCCACAGGCAGACAGGGGACCAGGAAGAGACCCACGGTTATCACTTGTGGGCATCAGGTATCTTAATACTTAATGTCTTGTCAGCTGCAGCTAAACCCTTGGCTTAGCTATTTTTAACCAGACTTGGACATAAAGATAGAGTCCACCAGAGGCAGCGACTCAGGCACGCTGGGTCCCTGCGGAGCTGGGGCTGCTGTGCAGGGTCAAGATGTGGGCCCTGCGACCCTCGTGCCCACTGTCGTGCTGGCCCAGGGTGGGCAAAGCCCCTGCGCTGCAGCTCTGCCCGGAGCCTGCACCTCCCAGAGCCCGGTCAGCCCCCGCGTCCCTCCTGTCACCCTGCCACCGCCTCTGGTGCCTCGGGCTGGGATCCCGTCCTCTGGGGCCGTCCCCCTTCTGACTCCGGCAGAGGCCTCCGCTTCGCCCTTCCCTCAGTGCACTGCTGGGGCCAGCCTCTGCCCCCCACATTCTGTGTCTGCACCTCTCCTGGAACGGCAGTGTGCCCACGGTAGGTTCTACATGCACCCGGGGACTCCGTCCTGAGGAAACGGCTCTACCAGGGCCACATTCCAAACACTGATCGGGGGATGGGACTCACCAGCCGCCCCCATGTTCTTGTGTTGGTATGGCTGGGACACCGCTACTTTGGATGGAGGCCCTTCGGACGCTGGCCCCTTCGCGGTCCCGAGTGCAGTGTCCGCAGAGCCGCCCCTGATGTCTCTCTCCCTCCCTTTCTGGGCATCTCTGCTCTCTGCTCCAAGGGGCTGTGGGACAGAGAAGTGTCTCTCCCAGCCTTTCTGTGTCCCCGTCCGACAGCACTCTCAGCACAGGCACTGGTCTCCGCTTCTAGACTGCGAGTCCCTGGAGGGCAGGGAGGACCCACGGGGTCACGACTGCGGCGTGCGCGCGGGGACGCTCCCCCGTGCTGCTGGGGACACGTACACTTGTAGCCACACTGCTCTTCTGGGCTCACGGGGCCCCCATGGCAGCAGCCTTGTGTCCTCTGCTCTACAAGCTGCTCCCTCCCGGCAACACCTCTCTGCCAACCTCAGGTACCCCCTCAATGCTGGGCACGCGGCTGAGGTCCTTGTAGGACTCTGGAAGGGAGGCCTGCCCCTTAGGAAAGGAATATTCCGTGTTGTCGCCTTAAGTGACAGTCTGTGCCCTTGCTCCTTCCCTCTGCGTAGCCCTGAGCGGCCCTGCCCTGATCCCAGCCTATCTTCATGGGGTGCTGGGGGGCTTTCCCAGAGGAGGGGCTGCATGTGAAGCAGTGAGGGGCTGCATGTGAAGCCTTTTAAGTTTACTTATGTATTTTGAGAGAGAGTGCAAAGAAGCGGAGGGGCAGAGAGAGAGAATCCAAAGCAGGCTCCCCACTGTCAGCGCAGAGCCCGATGTGGGGCCCGAACCCCTGAATCACAAGATCATGACCTCAGCTAAAACCAAGAGTCAGGCACTTCACCGACTGAGCCGCCCAGGTGGCCCTGCATGCGGCGCTTTTACAACAGAACAGTGTTGGCTGGAGGAAGAACCAACTTTCTGGTCTCAGGAGCTGGGCTAAGCAACATCGCCGATGCTGCCCACACACGGCCATCGGCAGGTGACGGAGTAAGATGGTGTGGATGGAGTCGGGTGGTTCCTCAGTAAGTCACACACAGACGTGTTACCACGTGACCCGGCGATCCCTTCTGTTCCTGGGGATCCATCCGAAAGAGCCGAAAGCAGATGTTCACAGCAGTGTTATTTACAGTCAACGACTGGCAGGAACAATCCAAATCTCTGAACTGATGAAGGGACAAAGCCTGTCCATTCGATGAAGTGGTGTTCGGGAAGTGCTGACACAGGCTACGACACTGACGGACCCAGGACACACGCCAAGTGAAAGAAGCCGGGTACTGTAGAATCCCACTTACAAGAAAGGTGCAGAATACCCAAATCCACAGAGCCAGAAACAGGAGCGGGGTGGGGAGGGACTGCTTATAGGCTTTGGGGTTTCCTTTTGGGGTGATGAGAATATTCTGGAACTAGACAGGGGTGATGGTTTGCACAGCACTCTGTGAATGTGCTCAATGTGACTAATGGGAACTTTATGTGTCTTTTACAAAACAAAAGAAAACTGGATGAATCTAAAGGAAACCTAAGAACTTATGTTCAAGCCATGTTTTCTTTTCTCATTCCAAGCACAACCAAAATGGTTTTAAGACCAGCAAGGGGTTGCTTGTGCCCGTGCTGGAGACAGGGCAGTTGCTGGGTACAAGTGGCAGACAGGAAGTGGACGTTCCGGAAGGGTCAGCTGACCTCTCTTGCTGGAGCTTCCCCACACTGGAGATCTTCATAAAGCCAGCGAAGAAGAGCACCTTCTTCATTTTGTAAAGAAAGGAGAGCAGATTTAATAGATGGGGGCTGGGTGTCTGCCCCTGACGGCATGCCAAGCCAATGACAGCTGCCGCTGGAGGCTGGCTGCGAGGGGGTGGGGCTTTTTCCTCCCCATCTTCTATTACAGGATTTAATGGCTCAGCAAACTCTGGAATTCGGGGGCTTTCATCTCGTTTCATCTGTTCTAAGCCATCCCTGCCGGCAAATGGCCTTTATCAAATTACGTGCCTTCACTTTGGATCTAGACTCATGTCCTCATGAGTGAAATCTGTGGATAAATGCAAGACCCATGGGAGCCTCCAAGTGAGCCCTGTATTTTTTGTAGGTCCTGCACAGGGCAGGGCAACAAAAGTCTCCCCAGGAGCTGCATCGGCCCAGAAAACGTCCCCTCCTGTCCAGCCCTGCCCAGCTGGGATGCAGAGACCCCTACCCCCCGGCCTGCTCCGTGCCCACCAGGACGTGCAGAAAGGAGTGGGCCAGTTCTTCTTCTCAGGGGTGGTGCTGGCATCCCGTGCTGGAGTAGTGGTGGCCCTGCTGGGCTAAATGCACTTTAAAGGGAAACAGAATGGAAGAGTGGGGGGCAGTGCAGGGCGCTGGCTCAGTGAGCACCTTCTCTGGGGGTCGGCCCGGTGCTCCCGAGAATGGAAGCTAATGCAACATGCTCTCGTGTTTGCTCACAGGATGTGGTGGGAGGAAGCTCGCCTCACACCGAGCGGGGCAGGTTATAAACAGATACTTCTCAAAGTGATCAGAGGGGTAATAAGCGTCCCGTGACGGACCCAAGAGACCCCGAGTCAGGCCGTTGTCTATTTGGGCACCACCAGGACGCAAACGCGCAGGCTCGGCCACTGGCCAAGGACATGCCACGGAAGGGGCGTCTGGGGCTCGTGTGTGCAGCTGTTCCGCGTCCGGAAGCAAGCCCCTCTGCTGGTGTCAAACCACAGAGGGCCGGCCGTTCACAGTCCGGCTTTAGGAAGTGCTACTTCTGTTTTTGTTGGGACTGAAAGGGTACTTGGACCACGGTCACTTCTACAGTAGGAGTCCAGCGCCGTGCGGTCCTGAGAGTGGGGGTGTCCCACCTCCCGCTCTACCGAGCCCCGTTTGGGTTTGCCTCTGGTGAGGGATGGGCTCACTTTTCTTTGGAAGATAAAACTCTCCGTCGTCGCGTGGCTCTCCGAAGGCAACTTGTCCCGAGGCCCCTGCCCAGCCTGGCGCCTGCCTCCACGGCACTGACCTGGTCCAGCTCCCAGGTCTGGGGGGCAGAAACCCACGGACCCTACTCGTGGCCCTGCCTCTCCTCTCTCGGCCCTGAGCACCATCGCCCATCTCTCTCCCATGTGCTCTGCCCTTCGCAGTGACTTACTGAGCACCTACAGTGGCTGGGCCGCATGCCTGGAGCTCAAGGCATTCCCATTCTTTAAAAAACAATTTTTTAAATGTTTATTTATTTTTGGGGGGGAAAGGGGCAGAGAGAGAGGGAGACACAGAATCCAAAGCAGGCTCCAGGCTCTGAGCGGTCAGCACAGAGCCCAACTTGGGCTTGAACCCACCAGCTATGAGATCATGACCTGAGCGGAAGTCAGATGCTTAACCGACCTAGCCACCCAGACCCACCAAGGCACCTCCATTCTTTTTTTTTTTTTTTTTAATACTTTTTTATTTACTTCTAGGGGAGAGAGAGAGAGAGAGAGAGAGAGAGACAGCGTGAACAGGGGAGGGTCAGAGAGAGAGGGAGACACAGACTCTGAAACAGGCTCCAGGCTCTGAGCTGGCAGTCAGCACAGAGCCCGACGCGGCGCTCGAACCCACGAACCGCGAGATCATGACCTAAGTGAAAGTTGGACGCTCAACCGACTAAGCCACCCAGGCGCCCCCCCCCTTTTTTTTTTAATATTTTTTTATTTCTAGGAGAGAGAGAGAGACAGAGTGAGCAGGGGAGGGTCAGAGAGAGAGGGAGACACAGACTCTGAAAGGGCACCTCCATTCTTGAGGGGGCGACAGGCACCTGCAAACGCCCTGTGATGCACATGGGATGCATGCAGCAGGCCACGTGGTAACATCCGGACTGGCATCTCAGGAAGAAGGGGGGTTCCCGCAGGAGCAAAGTTACTGCTTAAGTATTGCTTTCTCTTTAGTCCCTTTCATCTCAGACGGTACCCACGGTAGTGTCACCCATGCCTGTGGTTTTGATGACAGTTCCCCAGTCAGCGTCCTTAGCCTAGCATGAGGTCCAAGCACGTATCTGCCGCCACCTGCCAGACAAATCCCCTGAGTTGCACTGACAGCTGGGTCTTCCTGTGTCCAAGGCTGAGCTCATCGCCTTGGACCCTTCCCCAAAACTGGTTCCCTCCTCTCGTCACACCCACGACTGCGAGAGCGGTCATCCAGTCACAAGACCCGCAGGCTGGGAGCCTGGATCCTTCCTCTCCCTCTGCTGCCCACAGCCAGTCACCAAGCTCTGGTCCCTGCGCTTTCTCGGTCTCTCTCTGCTGCCACTGTCACAGCCCAGGACTCGGCCCTGATGAAGCCTCCCAACAGGTTCCCCACTTCAAATACGCCCTCTATCATGTCATCAGAGAGATCTCCTCAAGGCACAAAAGGATCCCGTTACTCCCCTGCTAAAATCCCTTCGGCCAGTCCCCAGAGCTTTCGAGAACTGCCCGCCCCCACCCCGGGCTGAACTGGGTGTCCACCGTGTGTCCACTGCTCGCTCTCGTGGCTCAGAGTGTGTGACGGTGCTGGGCCAGTTCCAACGGCGGGATCAGAGCTCACAAGCTGCCCTGACTGCTGACTGGTGTCTAGAAATCTGAATAAAGTCCCACCGAAAGAATATTTAAAATCAAAGTGGAGGCTGGAAGAAGGAAACGATGACCTCCGGGAGCTGGAAGGAAGGAGGGGACAGGAGGCCACTGTGAGAGGGAGGGCCCTGCAGATGCCAGGCGCGGGGACAGGCTGGCTTGAGCAGGAGGCATGCCTGCCCCAGCCACGCGGGAGGGTCCTGGGTCTGAGGTCTGGAATGAGGCTGAGCCCTTGCAGGCTGCTGGGTCTAGTAGAAGGTCACCCGAGTCTGCCTTCTAGCCTGGGAAGTGGCAAGGGATCACTGTGTGGGAAAACACAGTTTTCCAGTAAAGACTCGACCCCTCAAGCTTCCTTCATTTAACCTCTTGAAAAGCAAACCCCACTGCAGGTCACCAAAGGCAACGAGTAAACCTTCAGAACACCCACAGGGAAAAGACACATTGCTTGCAAAGGAACAGCGGACCTTCTCATCAAATGTGAGAAAATAATGAACACCCAGACTCCTCCAGGTGTTTAAGGAAAATAACCATCAACCTAGAATCATCTTGAGCCCCAGGGCAAAAACAAAGACTTTCTCAGACACCAAGTTAAATTTAAACAAACATTCACTGTAGGTATGCATGTCTGAATAAATAAATAATACTGACTTTAGGGGTTCAACCCAACACTGATCTGAAGTCCTGGCAAACAACATGCCTGATGGGGTGATGGTCCCAGGGAGGCATTTGGGGGTCCTTCCTCATCTGGGAGCAGGGTAAGAGCGCTGATGAACTTTAGATTTCCTAAGACCTGCACAGGTGTGAGGAAAATGAATGGTAAACAAGAATGTTTGACGGAAAAATGCAACTCTGGAAGAAGTAGGAGGAAGGCGGAAAGAAAGTCTGCCTCATCTAACGCAAGGTAGAAAACAGGAACCGAAGCAGTCAGGAAGCAACGTGGGAACAAGAGAACAGTAATGTGATTGTGGAAACCCGTGTGTGCGAGCCCCTGTTACAGGGGATGTCTCACATTTAGTTCAGAAATGCAGCTACATGCTATTTGCAAGAGACTCATCTAAATCCTCACGATAGAGAAAAAGAAATGCAACAAGACACGAGGCAAATATGAATCACAAGAAGGCTGGCAAAAGGCACTTCTGGGGAACGAACTCATTAGGTAATTGTTTTCCTTCCCAGGGAGAAGTTCAGCGGGATGGTAGTCCTGATACATCTACCATCAGAGAAAATGATCTTAGTATGCTTTCCTAAAACACATACACATCAGGAGATGCTATTAAAAGAACATAGCTTTGGAGCACCTGGGTGGCTCAGTTGGTTAAGTGTCTGACTCTTGATTTCAGCTCAGGTCATGGTCTCATGGTTTGTGGGTTCGTGCGCCATCAGGGCAGAGCCTGCTTGGGATTCTCTTCCCCCCTCTCTCTGCCCCTCCCCTGCTCACATTCTCATTCTCTCTCTGTCAAAATAAATAAACTTAAAAAAAAAAAAAAAAAAAAACCTTTAACAAAAGAACATAGACTGGAGCCCAGTTAATAAGCTTGTGTGTATGTGTATATTCACTACGTTCCACAGAGAACTGGCATTGGGCACACGGATCAGGTACTAGACCACAGAAGGAGGTGCCGTAAATACCTAAGAATTACCATCAGACAGAAACTATCTTCTGACTATCCTAGGATAAAAATAAAAGGTGAATACAGGCATACCTCAGGGACCCCGGAGGCTTGGTTCTAGACCCCATGATAAAGCAAGTCAGATGAATTTTTTGGCTTCTCAGTGCATGTAAAAGGTAAGTTTACACTATAGTCTATTAAAGTGTGTAATAGTGTTATGTCTAAAAAAATGTACATAGCTAATTTAAAGAATACTTTATTGCTAAAGAAAAATGCTAACCCTATCTGAGCTTTCAGGGAACCTACTATTTTTGCCAGTGGGGGGTCTTGCCCAGCGCTGACGGATGCTGACTAACCAGGGGGCTGGGGTGGCCGCAACAGTTTCTTAAGACAAGACAATGAAGTCTGAGTCTTCCTTTCGTGAACAGTTTCCCCATAGCACGTGATGCTGTTGGAAGACAATTTACCCACAGTAGAGCTTCTCTCAAATTTGGAGCCCGGCCTCTGGAATCCTGCTGCTGCTTTATCAACAACACATGCATCCTATTCTAGATCCCTTGCTCTCATGTCAACATCTTTGCTGGGAGTAGGTTCCGGTACCACTGTCTTGGCTCAGCCTTCAGCAGCAACTCCCCATCTGTTCTAGGTTCATCATGAAATGGCGGCCATTCGGCCCCCTCCTCAGGCACCACTTCTAACTCTAGTTCTCTCGCTCTCCCACCACATCCCCAATGAAGTCTCGAACCCCTCAAGGTCCTCCAGGAGCGTGGGAGTCAACTTCTCCCAAGTGTCTGTTAACATTGATATTCTGACCTCCCCCTGAATCACAGATGTTCTTAATGGCATCTAAAACGGTGAATCCTTTCTAGAAGGTTTTTAACTTACTTTGCCCAGAGCCATCAGAGGAATCACTATCTGTGGCCGCTACGGCCTTACACAATGCATTTCGGAAATCAGACTTGAGAGCTGAAATTACTCCTTGATCCGTCCCCACAGGTGCTCTTGGGTTGCTGGGTGCTCTGTCAGGGAGCAGTCCTATTTTGAAAGGAATCTTTTTCAGAGCAGTAGGTGTCAACAGTGGGTTTAACCTATTCAGTAAACCCATGTTGTAAACAGACGGCTGTCATTGAGGCTTTGTTGTTCCATCCGTAGAGCACAGACTGAGCAGATTTAGCAAAATTCTTAGGTACCCTAGGGTTTTCAAAAGGGTCAACCAGCATTGGCTTCAACTTCTAGTCATCAGCAGCCCCTAAGAAGAGAGTCAGCCTGTCCTTTGAGGCTGGGAAGCCAGGCACTGGCTTCTCTCTACTCTATCCAAGTCCCTTCTTCTTCCGACTGAAGGCTGTTTCACTGACACTGAAAACCACCTTCATGAATGATCTAAGCTGGATCTTCCGAGAACTTGCGGTGGCTTCTCCATCAGCACTTGCTGCTTCACCTTGCACTTGTGTTATGGCGACAGCTTCCTTCCTGAAACCTCATGAACCAACCTCTGCTAGCTTCAGACTTTTCTTCTGCAGCTTCCTTACCTTTCTCAGCCTTCAGAGAACTGAAAAACCTTAGGGCCTTGCTTTGGATGAGGCTTTGGCTTAAGGGAATATAATGGCTGGTTTGATCTGCTCTCTGGACCACTCAAGACTTTCTCTGTATCAGTGATTGGCTGTTTTGCTTTCTTTTCTCCCTCTCCACTTTTTTTAAAGATTATTTATTTATTATGAGAGACACCAGTGTGAGTGGGGAAGTGGCAGAGAGTGAGGGAGAGAGAGGGAGGGAGGGAGAGAGAGAGAGAGAGAGAGAGAGAGAGAGAGAGAGAGAGAGAATCCTAAGCAGGCTCCTCACTTGTCCACGAGAAGCCTGACGTGGGGCTCGAACCCACAAACTGTGAGATCATTACCTGAGCCGAAACTGAGAGTCAGATGCTTAACTGAGCCATCCGGGTATCCCTGGCTGTTTGGCTTTCTTACCATCCATGTGATCATTGGACTAATGCTTCTAATTTCCTTCAAGCCCTTTTCTGTTGCGTTTACAACTTGGCTATTTGGTTTAAGAGGCCTAGCTTCTGGCCTGTCTCAGCTCTCAACATGCCTTCCTCACTAAGCTTGATCAGCTCTAGCTTCCGATTTAGAGAGACATGTGATACTTCCTTTCACCTGAACGCTTAGAGGCCACTGTGGGGTCGTTAACTCCCCCCATTTCAATATTGTTGTGTCTCAGGGAACTGGGAGGCTGAGGGAAAGGATGTGAAGTGGGGCTGGGGACAGAATACACACATTTACTTACTAGTTCCCATCTTATCTGGGCCACAGTTCTGAGCACCCCAAAACAATTATAGTAGTGACATCAAAGATTGCTGATCACATATCACCATAACCAATATAATAATAATGACAAAATCTGAACTAGCGGGAGAATTACCAACGTGTGAGAAAAACAAAGTGAGCAAGTGCTGGAGGAAAAATGGTGCCAACAGGCTTGCTTGACGCCAGGTGGCCACAAACCTTCAATTTGTAAAAAACACACAATCTGCGAACTGTAGCAGAGTGAAGCCCAATAAAATGAGGTATGCCTGCCCATGTGCTTCCAAGAATTCTTTAAAACATTTTTTTAATGTTTAGTTTTGAGAGAGTGCACGAGCACATGTGAGTGGGAGAGGGGCAGAGGGAGACACAGAAATCCGAGGCAGGCTTCAGGCTCTGAGCTGTCAGCACAGAGCCCGACATGGGGCTCGAACTCACGAACTGTGAGATCATGAACTGAGTCGAAGCTGGACACTTAACTGACTGAGTCACCCAGGCGCCCCTCCAAGAATTCTAATTACACTTCTCGATCTTTGATCTGTGAAGCACAACAAAGGGACGCACAGTAAACAAGGTATGCATGTATAATATTAGAATAGCAAAAAAGCATATAGTATGTACTAAGTGCTTTACAAATGCCAGTTCATGAGATCCTCATGACAGCATGTGGTATGTTCCATTTACAGAAGAGGAAATAAGGCTCAAAGAGGCTAAGTACCTGCCAAGGTCACACAGCACAGCCAGAATTTGAACCCAGGCAACAAGGCTTGAGACCAAACCTTCACCTCTGGGCATCCTGTCACGAAAATAGTCGTTAGACTTTGACTATTTTTTTTTTTTTTTTTTTTTTACAAATAGTTTATTGTCAAATTAGTTTCCACATAACACTCAGTGCTCATCCCCACAAGTGCCCTCCTCCATGCCCCTCCCCCCCTCCCCCCCACATCCATCAGTCCTCAGTTTTTGTCAGCATTCAAGAGTCTCTCATGGTTTGCCTCTCTCCCTTTCCCCCACCATTTCCGCCCTTCTTCTCCCCCTTGGTCCTCCGTCAAGTTCCTCCTAATCCTCCTATACGTGCAAACATATGATATTTGTCCTTCTCTGCCTGACTTATTTCGCTCAGCATAACACCCTCAAGGTCCATCCATGTTGCTACACATGGCCAGATTTCATTGTTTCTCATTGCCATGTAGTATTCCATGGTATAGATAAACCACATCTTCTTGATCCATTCATCTGTTGATGGACACTTAGGCTCTTTCCATGTTTTAGCTATTGTGGAGAGTGCTGCTATGAACATTGGGGTACATGTGCTCCTATGCCTCAGCATTTCTGTATCCCTTGGGTAAATTCCTAGCAGTGCTATTGCTGGGTCATAAGGGAGTTCTATTGTTAGTTTCCTGAGGAACCTCCACACTGTTTTCCAGAGGGGCTGTACCAGTTTACATTCCCACCAACAGTGTAGGAGGGTGCCCGTTTCTCCACATCCTCGCCAGCATCTAGAGTTCTCTGATTTGCTCATTTTAGCCACTCTGACTGGCGTGAGGTGGTATCTCAGTGTGGTTTTGATTTGTATTTCCCTGATGAGGAGGGATGCTGAGCATCGTTTCATGTGTCTGTTGGCCATCTGGATGTCCTCTTTGGAGAAGTGTCTGTTCATGTCTTCTGCCCATTTCTTCACTGGGTTGTTTGTTTTTCGGGCGTGTAGTTTGGTGAGTTCCTTATAGATTCTGGATATTAACCCTTTATCTGATATGTCATTTGCAACTATCTTTTCCCATTCCGTTGGTTGCCTATTAATTTTCTGGGTTGTTTCCTTGGCTGTGCAGAAGCTTTTAATCTTGATGAGGTCCCAACAGTTTATTTTTGCTCTTGATTCCCTTGCTTTTGGGGATGTTTGACTATTTTTTTTTAAATTTTTTATGTTTTATTTATTTCTAAAAGAGAGAGAGAGACAGCATGAGCAGGGGAGGGTCAGAGAGAGAGGGAGTCACAGACTGAAACAGGCTCCAGGCTCCGAGCTGGCAGTCAGCCCAGAGCCCGACACAGGGCTCGAACCCACGAACCGCGAGATCATGACCTAAGTGAAAGTCAGATGCTTAACTGACTAAGCCACCCAGGCGCCCCAGACTTTGACTATTAACAGTAGCTGATCTCCCGATCTACTATGTGCCTCGCAGCACGGCAGAAGTGAGTGTTTTTCATCTCTCCCATTGGGGGGATGCTCCTAGTGTAGCGTCTAATACAAAAAAGGAGTTGCACAGGGCGCCTGGGTGGCTCAGTTGGTTGAGCATCTGACTTCGGCTCCAGTCATGATCTTGTGGTTCGTGGGTTCAAGCTCTGCATCGGGCTCTGTGCTGACAGCTCAGAGCCTGGAGCCTGCTTCAGATTCTGTCTCGCTCTTTGCCCCGGCCCCGCTCATGCTCTGACTTGCTCTATCTTTCAAAAATAAATAAATGTAAAAAATAAAATAAAACAAAACAGAAACAAAATAGGAGTTGCAAAAAAGTCTCTTAAGAATATTTTTTTTTTTTAAAGACGTGACTGAGAAAGTAATGGGGACTCACTGTGACATAAGACACCAACCGGAAGCCCGGAGGTCAGCCTGGGGCATCTTCAAAGCAGCGTTGCTGAGGGGTGAGCTTGTAGGGCTTTCAGGCACACATGCCTCTGGCACCTCACTGAGCAAGGGTCTGTTTCCGCGGAGAGGGCCTCGTAAGAGGCATCAGGGGATGCTTTTTGTAACAGGAGGATCCCTTTGCAAAGCGAATCATTATCCTGCTTGGTGAGTCCAAGCTTTCCCAGGGTGCGTGCGCCTGCCCCTCTGCTAAGGGAGTTCTCAGGGAAATAACACATGGGAGGATGGCAAACAGGTGGACCTACGGGTCTGGGGAACAAAAATACATCTGTAAATGCACATGTGCTGACTAAGGCTGGCGTTTACGCAGTAGCGTGCCCCGTGTAGCTGTAACGCGGTCATGGATCGGGGGAGCGCAGGCTGAAAACCAGTGTACATTCATCGAGAACTTGCCACGTACGACGCACTGTATTAAACATTCCGCCCTTCGCATCGCCCCTTTTGATCCTTACCCGAACCTCACGAGGCACTGAGATCATGTCTGTGCTATAGACGGGGCCAGAGACACTCACACGGGTCAAGGATCCCCCACGGCGGCAAAGTGCTGAGGCTACCCACCCCCTGCACAGGACGTGCATCTCTGCAGTGACAGCCCCGTCCACTGAGCCCCTTCTGTTCAGTCCCACACAGGGACGCTCCTCTAGCACCTGTGTGGGCCACCAGCTCTGCGGCACGGAGTCCTTCAATCCTTGGTGCTCGAGAGTCAGATACGAAAGCATTTATTACCCGCTGTGATGACGCCGAAGTTTGGACTTACTTGCCTACAACTGCAACCCCCCCTTAACCACTTGTGCATTTCTCCCTCTGGGCATTCACTTGGCCGCTCCCTGGCCCGAAGGTGGCTGATGCTGCCGGGCACAGCTGATTCCAGGTTGTCAGAGAATGGGAGCGCTGTCTCGCGCTTGGAGAATTTGTGCACGCTTTGGACTATTCCCTGGTGCGTATCAGTGCCTGACTTTGCACTTGGCGTCCCTGAGGGGGACACTCCTGGTTTCTGATTTTGTCAGCCAGCAGGTCTCTGTCCCCTGCGTGCGGGCAGCCCTGCCCTGGAGGGGTGGGGCAGGGACCGCGGCTTGTTCTGTGATCTGTCTCCCCTCCCGCCGTTGGAGATGAAGACGGCGAGGATGCTACGTTCTGCTATGTATATTTGGAATCTGGACTTTCTTTTAAAGTCCTTTCTTTGAAGGCTGCATTCCTCCGTCCCTCCCAAAATGCCCAAATTGATGCTTTATGTGAGGGATAATGAAGCCTCTGAAAACCAAACTATAAGGACAAAACCATGTCCGCAGCTCCTCAAATATGAGGAAAGAACAAGAAACAGGAGCAACAGAACACAACAGCGCCAAACCAAACAAAGAGCCTACCGCCAGACCAACGGGCCCGCGGCTGGGAACACAGGCGGGGTCGGGGGCTCCCAGCCATGTCGCCTGGTTTCCTACAAGAGGACGGGGCTCTGCTGGCTCTGGAGCCCTTGGGGGACGTGTGTGTGGAAGCTCCTTCCATCGCTCCCACCCTCCCTCCCCCTTCCTCTCTCCCTCTCCCCCTTCGACTTCTCATCTCGTGCCGGCGCTCTAGGGGGCTTTATCTTACCAAAAAATATCTGTTTGAGAGCTTTTTTTTTTTTTTTAACATCTTTGCTGTTTCCGGCTTACATTTCTACTTCTCCTATCTTGACACTTGTGTTAACAGCACCTCCAAAGTTAGCACCATCTGTGAACACTGGTGTTTATTTTCTACTCACATCATTAATGAAGGTGCTAAATACGACTGGACTGAACACGCACCAGGACCCACATCTTCTTCTGAACAGATGCACGCTAGCGGCTTGTCAGGAACACCGTTCTATATTTGCCTCTTCGACTCCCCATCAGCAAGAAGCATTTGAGCCCGCAGGCTTGTGGCCGCGGGTCCCTCTGCAGAGGGGCTAACTGGACTGCAGTCCCCACTCTGAGCACTGAGAGGGGTTACACACTGGGGACATATGCACTGAAAGGGAGTCATGGAAAGAATGTATACATAAGATTAAGGATTTTCACTGGGTTTGGGCTTACAAGGTAACATTTTAAAAACTATTTTTGGGAGAACACAAGTAAGTGGGAGGGGCAGAAAGAGGGGGACAGAGGATCTGAAGCAGGTTCTGTGCTGACAAGCTGACAGCAGCGAGGCCGACGTGGGGCTCGAACTCACAAACTGCGAGACCATGACCTGAGCTGAAGGTGGATGCTCAACTAAATGAGCCACCTAGGCTCCCCCTTTTTTTTTTCTTTTTTTTTTAAAGGATGGCATTTTTGAAAAGTGCTAGGAACAAGAAAAATCTAGGAGCTCCTAGGTGGCTCAGTCAGTTACTTAAGCGTCTGACTCTTGATTCTGGCTCAGGTCAGGATCCCACAGATTGTGGGTTCGAGCCCTGCATCGGACTCCTGTGCTGGCAGCACGGAGCCTGCTTGGGTACTGGCTCTCCTTCTCTCTCTGCCCCTCCCCCTCTCACTCTCTCTCAAAATAAACTTAAAGAAAAGGTTTATTAACAAGCGCAGGAATTGCTTGGCATTGTCCTGAAACATGTTCTACATCAAACATGTATGCCTAAGGCTCTGGGCTACAAGATAAATAATAAAACAGCTCCGTTCTGAAGAAGCTCACAGCCCCGGGAGGGAGGCAGACTTAACAAACAGCAACTATACAAGGCGCTTGTGTTGGCACCATAAGGTCTAGAGAGTGTGTGCAGGAGGCTCAGAGTGGAGGGAGGTGCCCACTACCAGGCAGACGTGGAGGGTTTTGTCGAGAGGGGCAGTAGCCTCTTGGGCTGTGTGGCCCGCGGCTCTGCTAGGCACACACGCTGTCTGAACAAACCAGGCTCTCCCAATGAGACAGGCTCCCAGTGACCCGGTGCTCGCCTAGCACAGCCAGTGTCTCTCCTTCCTTTGACAACATCATCCCAGCTCTAATTGTGCTTCCTTCCTGAAGCCTACCTGGGGCTCCCCGGCCCACAGGGATCTCCAGAACCCTACAGACAGGAGGCAATGGACTGCCCCCCAGAGGGTGAGGAGGACTTGGGACAGACAGAGATGACCCTGAAGCTTGACTCAGAAGTGAGATTTAGAGAATGTGCAGAGAGTGGCAAGCATGGGGCCGGAGTTCAGGATTGAAGCGTTTGGGAGAGGGTGGTGGGAGCCGAGGCCAGCCTGGGGTAGATGACAAGCAAGGACTACGCTTAAATTTGTAGGCAATGGAGACAACCTTAAGGAATCTTAAGGAGGGAAGACGGATAATACTTTGTTTTCTTCTGTGCATGTACCATGACCTGAAACTGACTTGCTTGACTGGCTTGCTCACTGCCTTTCTTCCTATGGCTCCTACCCCCTTCCCAAAAGTAAACTTCATGGTAATTGAATCTTCTCCATATCCCCTGTGCTTGAAAGAGTGTCTGACATACAGTAGGTACTTAATAAAAAAGCTGATATGTAAAATTGATAGAGAGGAAGCAGGTGGTGTGGATGAGATTTTGATGTGGGCATTTTCAGGCTGGAAGACCAGTTAGGAATCTGCCAATCAGGGGAGCAAGGACTGTGGACAGTAAGAGGGCAAAGTAAAGTCTGAGATGTATCAGAGTAAGAATCTGGTGACTGACTAATGTAGACAGTGAAAGGGAGTCTACCAGTGTTCCTAGCTTTTCAGCTTGGGTGATGGAAGAGATCGAGAGAATGAGTTGGTTTTGGCCAGTGTGGAGTTGAAACTTCCTCTGGAAAATTATCCAAAGGGTTTCACTGCACATGATGTAGACAACTCATTGCTCTCCTTTTCTTAAGGGTAACGCATGAGCCAGTAAGGTAGGTCATCAATCACAACTGTTTCACAAAACCTACTTTGTTCGCGGATGCTATTATAAAATCATTACTTACGATATTATTGCAGTGCTGTGTTCTATTAGGCAAATAAGCCTAGAATTTGGAAATGCACTGTTCCCATGGCAAGCACGGTAGCCTGCCTGAGCAACCGTGCCTTTTGCAACCTGGCCGCCCTTTTCCCCTGTTCTGAGCCCCTTAGTATTTCAAACCCTTTATTAAATGTTATTATTATAGTTTTTTTTACACTTTCTCCACCATTCTTCCCAGCAATCTTTATCTGAAAATACCCAAACTTTTAAAGCAGTATTTCTAGGAGCGATAGTACACATTATAAAGGAAACACAAAGAGAAAAATGAAAAGAAATCTTGGCTTTGCAAACAGAAGGTCACATTCTCTAAAACTGTGGTGACCTACAGGAATTTGGAAACTGGTCAGTGTCCCACGACAATCAGCAAATGATGTTTTACTGAATGGTTAGTTCAAGTTCCTATTTAGGGGCTGTTACCACATCCAACTGTGGCTCGCCGAACCTGGAAAAAGTGATTTCTTGCGGATACCAACCAGTCTTGTGGAACTGACTATAACACACCTGGGAGTTGGCTGTTCCAGCTGGTGGCGGTGGCTGGCCGGGAAGACACGGTGCCTGGGGACCCCCTAGGAATGCTGCTTAATCAAGGGAGGAGACCATGGGGCACAGTGGAGGGATCCTGCCCTTTGGAATCAGCTGGCGTGGGGTTCAAGCTCAGCTGTCTGGCCCTGGCCCATCACCTGATTTTTGAACCAGTTTCCTCCATGGGGGCAGTTAATTAGCAGGGGGTAATGCCCTCTCTTCCAAAGGGAGTTGATGAGAGGTAGAGAAAATCCAGGCAGAGTGGCCAGCACAGTGCCTGATGCTAAGTACATGCTCCATGAGTGTCTGTTAGTGGAGTGAAGTGCCTCAGTAAGGGGGTTCTTGAGTTTAGGAGGTTGGTTAAATAACTGGTGTGAGGCCGAAGGAGCCCTTGTGTCTCAAGGCCTCCGGGCTTGATCATGGACAGCCCCTCACCAAACAACCCTGCCACCTTCTAGCGCCATGTTGGTGAGAGGCCTATGATCATCCCAGAAGGTCCTTTCAACTTGTTCTTGGGTACTTAAAAAAATCCCATTTAAGCCACTAAAGGATGATGACACAGTTCTTTTTATACATTTTCCACCTCACTCTCACTAAATTTTGCTGCCCATCCAGGCAACAGTAACCCACGGTGAAGCATATTTGATTAGGCAGCGAGTCACTGGGGATTTTTGTTCTGAGGGGAATTCAAAGAGTTTAAAACAGAAGCAACCGTCTCATAAACCAACTCCAGAACCCTGAGATGAAAAGAAACAAACTGCCCACTTTCTACCACCTGTTTGAGAACAGAAGGATTTGCGCGCAGTTATGTCAGCTAAAAAATGTACCCTCGCCTCACTGCGGTACGGAAGCCTTCACCACACGAACGCTTTTGATGGGAAATCTGGCCCCTGCTCCGATACACCCTTTCGTGCTGGTAATAACAGAGGCGAAGCAGGCCTTTCCATCAATATGTTCGGCACACTTCTTAACAGCTCTGGTTTTTCTATTCTGCGTTTGCTATTTTAAGCGAGTACATAATGCATCAATTTTCAGACTCTTACTCAACGCCACTGCTATAGAACTGAGAACTCAGTAATCTTGTCAGGCAGCAGCGCAGAACAATATTCCAACAGATGAAACATTCCATGCAGCCTTATTTCCCTCTTCCTGCGATGGGGCATCTATTTCTGGCCCTGTAATGAGAGAGGAGCCAGTGGCGGGGGTCCAGCCCTTCTTGCTCAGGAATCCCACATCACAGAAACCACTCACCACGCTGTTGCTAGTAGACACATCAAAAGCCCCATGGGGGTCTCAAGTCTATGTGACTGCTCTCTTACTTTTTATTTTAGGTTCCCAGAAATGGGTTGTATGGATCCAGGCTGGAGCATGCTGGCTGGAAATGAGAACATGGGCTCTCTTAAGCCACATCTAAGTGTTTCCTGCCCACCAGGAAGAGTTCCAGTTCTCTCCATGATCACGAACTTAAGAGCCTAAGACTGACCTTTATTTCCCTGCCGCCCGGTCTTCATGAGAGAGTTCAGTGGGAAGTGCCCCCAGGTGGCAGCTCGCCAAATTTGCCTTGACCTTGAGTGCAGGTACACATCTAGTTTCAAGTCAATGGCGTCTACTATCTTGGTGGGCACTTTAGGCAGATTTCCCTGCTGTGTGTGTACAGCTTTCATGGCTTCTACCCCAGGCCTTATTTACTGCCTTCAGGGTCACCTGGGAGAGAGGATGGAGCAATCCACCGCTACACCTGTTGGCTCGTAAATGGGTTAGTCACACTTTCCAAAGATTTACTCTGGCTGGTATAAATGGGCTGAGACATTTCTACCAAGCCCTCCAGTGTTCATCTCCTAACAATTAAAAATGGCACATCAGATTAGATTGCGCGAGTGCATGAGTGATTCTGCTGAAAAGTGAATAATTCCATAATAACTCTATACCACAGCTTTCTGTCTAAAGAACGATTTCATAGCATCAAATGATTCAGCCATCCCAATGGGGACCTTGAATTACTGGCTCAACTTCATTAGCATGAAAACAATCAAACCAAATACACTCTTCCTCTGGGGCTGGAAGTCAGACACCCTGAGTAATATTTAGGTCACTGCTGCCCAGGCAAGTCTGAAAATGGTTCGTGCCCTGGTTAGAGAGCTACATATTTGTTTTAAACGACTGTCACAGAAGGGGACCCGCAGGCTTTCTAAGGCAAAGAGAGGGAGAGGTTCCGCGAGCAGGACTGAAACAATCTGAAGTGGGCTAAAGCAAATAATCTCTTTGTCCAGGATAAAGTGTATTAGCATCAGCTTGTTGGCTAAAATAGACTCTCTGTGTTTGGTGAGCAAAGTGTCCCCACTTTCTCTGAGAAGCCCAAAGAGCAATGATTCTTAACCTTGACTGTACACCATCATCACAGAAGCATGTGCACAACAGGGCCCTGATAGTGGTCAGGCTCTACTCCTGCAGACTGATGCATTTGGTCTGAGTGTGGCCCCTGGACACTGGTGCTTTCGAACCCCAGGTGGCTTCCTGTGCACCACCGCACTGCAGAGTGCCAGAGCTCCCAGAATGACCGGAAGAAGAGCTGGCCCTGACCTGCCTCAGAAAACTGCTCCAATCAGCTGCTTGGCAACTGCTTTTGCAAATGACAGGGCTCCCTTTATATACAGTTTAACTGATTAATCAAGCTTCTTATTGTGATGCATTTGAAACATATACCAGAGAGAAGGGCTACCCAAGAATTATTTGGAGCAATTATGTTATAGAGTGACTTGATACAGGAGGGGTTGAGCCTCTGAGAGGTCACTAAGAGGGGCGTCTGGGTGGCTCAGTCGGTTAAACATCCGACTTCGGCTCAGGTCATGATCTCACGGTTCGTGGGTTCGAGGCCCACGACGGGCTCTGTGCTGACAGCTCAGAGCCTGGAGCCTGCTTCAGATTCTGTGTCTCCCTCTCTCTCTGACCCTCCCCTGCTCATGCTGTCTCTCTCTCAGAAAAAATAAAAAAAATAAAAAAAATAAATGCTGACTGCATGCCGGCCCTTGAAGACAGCGGTGTATAAGACAGGTCTTGCTTCCGCCCCCATGGAGCTTATAGTCTGGTGTGGAGACCTACAGAAACATGACTTACACACTCATCAGTGTTTAGCCAGGAGTCTGGGAAGAGCACTGGACATAAACAGTACAGAGCACTATGGAATCATACAGATCTACTCTGGGGGAAATTAGGAAACGTGTTCTTGAGGAAGTGATATTACATTTTAATATCACATTTTATTTAAAAAAGTGAATAATCAAGGCACACAGTACCCACAGGTCCGAGGGTATATAGAGGTAAAGTAAGTTTGCCTTCTACCCTGTCCTCTGGCCTCTTGGCTCCCCTCCCTACAGGCACCCCCACTTCCACTTATCATCAGCGGTCCAGACTGCTTTCTGTGTGAAATATGATAAATTCACTTATTTATCAGGGGGTGACTTTAAATCTGAAACCTTGGCCATATTGGTCCTCAACCATACCTTTTACGTCTGATGTGGGAATGAAGGCAATGGGCTATGGTATGCCGAGGAAACGAGATGCTACTAGACAGCCACGGACTCAGGACCATGACAAGGTCCCGGCTTTCTGGCTGTTAGTCAGCATTTCATCACTTAAATGTTGAGGGTGACTTTCAGAACATGGAAGAGGTCGTTCCAATACCTACAGGTAAACCCAATGCTTACTGAGTGTTGGACAGATAGAGCCAGTGTCTAGAAACTGTTTATTTAGACCATGGTGTATCACAAAGGTTTTCTTTTTGTATTATTATTACTTTTCCTTGCAAAGAAGAGGGTATCAACTAGAATATAAGATCATCTGACATTTTAAGCAGTGCCTCCACTAGAGGCCCCAGGACAAAGATGGATAGCAGAAGGGTTTATGGGGTGGGGGTCACTACTGTGGCCCCAGCACCCTCCATTACCAGGTGACCCTGAATGCTAATGGCAGCACAGCACATTCTGCAGACACACCACCAACCCAGAGCTCAAGCCCTGGACGTCCTGATCCAGGGTCAGCAACCCCACCTAGACGAGGAGGTCTCTGAGGCCCAGATGCAGTGAGTATGCAGGACTTCCGGGTCGCATCACTGGGGGGGGGGGGGCAAGGTGGGCAGCACCAGTTCTTCTCTGTTTGTCTTGTGCTTGGGCGGCCACAGGGGCAATGAGCCACAGGGCCGGAGTCCAGGTGAGAAAGACCAGCTCCTGTTCTGATCCTCTTTTGAAAAGACTGGTTTCAAGTGAGGCAATAAGGTCTACAAGATTAGCCGCGGGCCTGGCTCCCCTGTACCTGCGGGGGGGTGGGGGTGGGGACGGTGGGGAGGGGCGAGGCGACAAAGGCGAGGGGGAGGGGCGGAGGGGAGCGGGGAGGGATGGAGGTGGGGGTGCAGGCTGCGAGCAAGCGAGACAAAGAGAAGCCGCACCGCCCAGGGTGGGCTGCGGCGGGGGAGGCGGGCCCGCAGAGGCTGCTGCTTTTAGCTCCGCCGCTCCCCTGGTCGCCATGGCGACGCGCGCATTAGCGATTCCCTCTGACATTGACAGGCCGCGGCTGCCGGCCAGGGGCGGGGGGGGGGGGGGGGGGGTGCTGCGGGTGGAAAATGTGTGCTCACATACACGCACGCCCACCGAGGAGGCCCGGCAGCGCCAGCTCCTTCCAGACTGTAGTTTAATGCATCGTTTATGGCGCACCCCCCGCCCCCCTCCCCCAGTCCACCCTCCCTCCTTCCGGCTGTTTTTGTTTGTTTGTCTTTCCAGAGAAGGTGATGATTTGGGGCTTAGCTCATCTGCTGGCACACTGAGCTCACTGGGTGGCTAAAAGGGAACGGGTGGGGGGTATGGATTTGGGTCAGCTAAGGGGATGTGATTGGGTTAAGACATGAACGCTAAGAAATGGGGTATTTGGGCGAATACCAGGCTTTCTTTCGTCTTTCTCCTTTAAACCAGGCATCTATATTGGTCAGAAATGCGTCAAAGTAGAGGGAGGAGAAAGGACTACCTCTGAAGACATGTGAAAGTGGATTCGTGGGAAACCCTGAAGCCTGAGGCTGCGAGAACCATCCTGCCACACATGACTTTTTTTTTTTTTTTTTTTGGGTACTTGAAGCCCAACCTCATGGTATTACCTCTCAGACTGAATTTCTGCACCAACAGGGAGAGACGCGTGAAACTACCCTGCGAGGGCAGAAACTCATCTCTGTAACTGCTGAGCCCATGATGGGACACTAAGCTGAGGGGGATGGCCTGGGCACGGGGCTCAAATGAAGTCTCTAGAGAGGACTTCCCAAGGTCAGCCTCCCAAATCGAGCCCAGAAACATCCTGTTAGCACACATGCCTCCCTTTGAACTCAAACAAAGACCAAGGGGTGTGGTTGGGAAGTTTCTGAAAACTCAGCGAATAGCAAAAACGTGGGCAGGAACACATGCCTTTTTATCCACCAGGCGAAGTCTCCCCTTTATGACACATCTTGCCTGGGTCTGGAGCGCCACACTTTGTAAGATATTAAAGAGGCATGTGCATGAATAATAGGTGTGTGACGGGGTGGTGTGGGTGGGCAGGAGCTGGCTCCCAGCAGCTCTGCTCTCAGCTGCCGTGGCCAGAGCCATGGCATTCCCAGGGATGAGAGCACACCGAATCTGGCCAGAGTGCCATTTCCTGAGCAACAGAACTGGCTCTGTCTGGCGAGACAGGTGCTGTGCCCATTCCAAGAGTCCTCTGTGCTAATCTTGGAAGCCACTCTGGGATCCCGGGGTGAGGAAGGGTTCTCACCCAGGCCTTGCCACAGTTACTGACAGAAAAGCTGAATAAAAGCAATAAATGCGGGGGCACCTGGGAGGCTCAGTCCGTTAAGCGTCTGACTCTAGGTTTTGGCTCAGGTTATGATCTCCCAGTGGTGAGATCGAGCCCCACGCCAGGCTGTGTGCTGACAGTGTGGAGCCTGATTCAGATTCCCTACCTGTCTCTCTGCCCAGCCCCCCAACACACTCGTGCACGAGTGTGCTCGCTCTTTCAAAATCAATAAACTTAAAAAAAACAAAACAAAACTAATGCAAACTGCTCTTCTTGCCTGTATTCCAGAACTCTAACTTTACGGTATTAAAGATGACTGCCAAGGCTCATCTTCCTTGCAGGTGGGATGGTGGAGGTGGACGAAGATGCTAACATGGGGGAAGGGAGTTAGCCCCTTTGTCCAGCCATGCGCTGACCAGTTGGTTTGGGGAAAGCCTACAGACAACATACTACCTTTCCACATGTGGACCTAAAAGACCAAGCCTCAATTCTGGAAGCTCAGAATTCTAGAAGTCGGCCTTGAGAAAGGATCTGACATTGTGAGTTCTGCTTTAAACAGAGAAACATCTAAAATATTCTGGCCAGAGAGTATTTCTGAAGACCTCTCCCTGAGGGACAGATGGCCTGTGCCTCCCTCTGGTATTACTGCGTCCTGACAGCAAAGTTCTTCTAAATCATGACAACCAACCTACTCCTTGGAAACAGACCTAAAACAGGGACAAGGCCCAAGTGATGTACAGCGTTTCTGTAGTCTAGAATGAGCGTATGGCAGTGACATTAAGCCTTCCTTTAGCGGCTGACTCTGTGATAAAGGTCCACGAGTTCCCACATGATCAAGAACAAACTGAGAAGGAGTCCGAGAAAGTGAAAGAGGAATTTTCAATGCCTCATAGAAGCCACTTCTATGTTTGGGAAGCAGAGCTTTAAGGAATACTTAAATATACTTAACTAGTGAAATGAGTGGCCAAAAATTTAAAATGATTTGGAGAAACATGAATTTGCTGAGATATGGGTGGTGATGACTTCTCTGTCCACAGAATCCTAACCAGCCAACCTCGATGAAATAAATCCCAGTTTCCTTGAAATATTCCAATATTCATGTCTAACAAAAGGTACATATCCTCTAAGAACAAATAATTTTATGTTCTGTGGCTAAAGGAAACGTTAATTTAAAGTGGTATCCGGGGTTCCTGGGTGGCTCAGTCAGTTAGGCGTCCGACTTCGGCTCAGGTCATGATCTCAACAGTTCATGGGTTCGAGCCCTGCGTTGGGCTCTGTGCTGACAGCTCAGAGCCTGGACCCTGCTTCGGATTCTGTGTGTGTGTCTCTCTCTCTCTGTCCCTCCCCCGCTCATGCTCTGTCCATCTCTGTCTCTCTAAAAAATAAATAAAACATTAAAACAAATTTAAAATGGTATCAAATCCATTGTCTTCCTGGGGTATCACCCACTTATTGTCTCGACTTGCATCCCACCATGGAAGGCCTGATATTCCCTCCTAATAGTGGGCAGAAACCACCAAACCTTTGGATCTTTTGGTTTCCCACTGGTGGTCAGAATGAGAGAGTTCTGTCCCAAACTACCCTCGTTTCCTGGAGGCCTTTCAAATATCTGACGTTAAGATGAGTTAAGGCACTACGGGGTTTGGGGGGAACACCTGAGAACACACCTGCGGGTGAAACACCGTTTCCCCAACCGACAGCAGACTCCTGAGGGAATGGGACACAGGGCAAGATGTGAGGCTGAGACGGGGAGGGACGGGGGAGGACGGGATGGCCCGGGACAAGGCGTGTGTGAGGCTGAGGAGCAGCGTGAGGGTGACCCGGGAGGGACCCGAGCAGCGGTGCAGAGCTCCCAAAGCCAAGACTGATTCATGCTTCGCTCCTGAGGGGCCCCGGCTCCACCGCTTGATGCCCTTGCTCTCTCGGGGTCCCCTGAGCCTCCTGGCCAACAGCCGGCCCTCGCGCCACTTCCCCTGCCCACGCACCACATGTGAGAAGGAGGGCCCGGAAGAGAAGGGGGGAAAAGAGCGGGCAGGACCGGAGGAGGGGAGGGGGGGTGAGAAAGACGAGGGCGCTGAGCACAGGGCGGACCCCTGTTCTACTCCTGCAACTTCATTTTACAGATAAGGAACCGGGCGCAGGGAGGTGGTGAGTGGTGGAAGTGAAACCCTCACCCGGATTCTGCTATCCGATTCAGCGCCCATTCATCCCGTCTCCGGGAGGAAAAGGAAGCCCCAGGTCTCACCAATAACGAAAGGGCAAAATGCAAATCAAACACAGAAAAACTCTCCACAGGAAACTGAAAAGACTCTAAAAAACCAGTCTGTTTCGCCTCCGTGACAAATAAAGGAACTGGGGCAGTTGAGCGTCCAGATGCCAGTCTGGAGTGAGGCTGGGGGGGAGGGGGGCAAAGCCTGCCTTCCCCACTGCCAGGCGGCGTGCCCTGGGGCAAATTTCTACACCTCTCCAAACACACGCTTCCTCAGCCATAGAACGGGGATAACAGCAGTATCGCCCTCATCCAGATTTTGTGAAGATCAAAGAGTCATGAGGCGTGGCAAAGAGCTCTCTCAGCACAGCGCCTGCAGCATAAGCACTTAACCAGCGTTTGCTGGTCCTATTATTACTACGGGGCTCTACAACCAGGGATAAACCCGTTTTCCTACTAGAAAAAGGCAATTAAAAAAATCTACTGGTGCTTTTCTATGCACAGGAAAGCATATCCATTTTTTTTGGGAGGGGGTGCTAAATGTGTATATGTTTTTAAATTCTTAACAACAACAACAACAACAACAATAATAATAAAAGCATCCTTTTGCTTTTGTCTTGGTGGAGCATGCTTCTGACGTCCACTTTTTCCTCTACTGGGGACAAAGTTCCAGTCTCAGTTTCACAACTGCAAAAAGGGCTTCTTAGGAAAGTGTCGTAAACTGCGCTAACGGGCGCAGGCTATGAATGGAAACCGCGAAGGAGTGACTGACTTCTGTATTTCATGACTTTTGTTTTCCTTAGGAAGTCACCTGGACCTGGATTATAGCTGAGAGGAGGAACTCTTAGTCCGAAAGAGTTCAGATGCCAACATCCTCTTTCCTCCATCTGTAAAATGGGTACAATGAGGTTCACTCAATTTGTCCGAGTGGGGAACTGCAGGTTCCC
Organism: Hyaena hyaena; assembly: GCF_003009895.1. Lineage (NCBI taxonomy): Eukaryota > Metazoa > Chordata > Mammalia > Carnivora > Hyaenidae > Hyaena > Hyaena hyaena. The sequence goes on along the minus strand of NW_024080642.1, from coordinate 1,446,585 downwards.
GGTGTTATTTCCTGGGCCCCTGGGGTGATACACCTCTGATCACTGACCCAATGGCCCAAAGACAAACCTCCCCCATCTCTCCCTCATTTCTGTGGCTCAGAAACCCAGCTCCTGGGGAATTTTACATTCCTGGTTATTTTTGGACTCATTTAGTTTGTTCAGACATGGTCCCCACCTGGCACGCAGCTGTGGAAAGCAGCTGCTCTGGTTTGATTTCTAGTCAGTATTACTTGACATTTCTTGTCAGGTGATTTCTAAAATTTCTTTTTTTTTTTTTTCCGGGTGATCGTAAGAACTTTTTTCCCTGGATTTGAAGGTGTGACTTCAGAGCTGGGGATGGAGCCACAATCCCTCCAGGAAGGAAGATTTCTTTCCGCTCTCAGGACCCAAACTTCTCAGCCCCAGAACACTCAGGTCTGGGATAGGAGACAGTGCGGTGGTGTCCTGACAGCTTCCTGAAGGCCCTCCCCTCAGTTCTGTTCTTTGAGTGAGGGGTGCTGTCTCCTGGTCTCGGGAAGAAAGGAGAAAGGACGAGGCAGCTTGCTGGCCTGCCAGGAGCCCTCCTTCAGTGACAACAGCTACCATGTACGAGAGGCTGGTCACTCTGCCGGGGGAAAGCAGGACCCAATTGATTGCGGGCTTCCTCCTGCTACCCCTTAACTTTTCTCCCCTGTGCGCGCTCACCTGCCTGTCTCTGGCTCATTCAGCCCTCAGTCTCTTGGCTCAGCCCATAGAGCCATCCACCATGATGCTTTTGCCTTCAGGCATTTTGCACGTTCTGTTCCCACCTGGAAGACTCTCGGTCCCTTTTATGGACCAACTGCTATTTCTCATTTGATTCTCAACATCAGCATCCCTTGAGGAGCTTTTCCTGACCTCCGAAGACAGGGTTAACTCTCTCTTCGATGCACTTCACCTTGGACTATAATCAGTTGTTTATTCATCCAGTCTCCCTACTAGACTCTCAGCTCCTGGGTGGGCTTAGGTCTTGTTCACAGTTGAGCCCCCACTTCCTAGCCCTGTGTCTGGCCTGGCATATAGTAGGTGCTTGGCAAATATTTGCTGAATAATGTTCCAGGCTCACCAAGAACTCCCTCTTCCTTCTCCCCAACCCCGCCATGTATTTTATAGACTATGTCAAATTGTTTGTTCTTCAAATCACATCTGTAATAAGCTTTCTTATTTTTTATTTTTTAATTTTTATTTTTTTTTATTTCTAGGAGAGAGAGAGACAGCGTGAGTAGGGGAGGGTCAGAGAGAGAGGGAGTCACAGACTGAAACAGGTTCCAGGCTCTGAGCTGGCAGTCAGCACAGAGCCCGACGCGGGGCTCGAACCCATGAACCACGAGATCATGACCTAAGCGAAAGTTGGACGCTTAACCGACTAAGCCACCCAAACGCCCCAGCTTTCTTATTTTTTAAAAAAAATTTTTAATGTTTAAAAATTGAGAGACAGAGCCTGAGAAGGGGAGAGGCAGAGAGAAAGGGAGGCACAGAATCTGAAGCAGGCTCTAGGCTCTGAGCTGTGAGCACAGAGCCCAACACGGGGCCTAAACCCATGAACTGCGAGATCATGACCTGCGCGGAAGTCAGACATTCAACCGCCACCCAGGCGCTCCTGTAATAAGCTTTCTATTTTATCACAATGTCTATTCGCATCAAGTCCTTTGTCAATTCTGAGTTTGAAAAAAAACTTCAGTTGTGCATATATGCACAAACATGTGACACTACAGATGCCTAGACACTGTGTCTAAGAACAACACATAAGCAGTGAAAATCCTGGCTGGATAACTGCAAACAGCTAAAGACATCTGTATCCTGGTCATCCTTCTTCACGAAGCCCTCTTTTCTGTGGGCTGGTGAGTTTTGACCCTTATTTTCAAGGCACAGTTCTCCTCAACAAAGAGACCGGGTAGGTTTCCAACCAGGAACAACCTTCCGTTTAGCATCTGGAACCGTTTTTCATTTCCTTTCAAGAGAATCCTTCTTACAGTAGAGAGGAAGTTTTCAGTTACATACGGCCTCCACGAATGTCCCTTCTGCCCACCCAACCTTGTGCTTCAAGCAGAGAGGAATGCACGCACGAGGCGCAGGTATGAGCGGTGCCATTCGGCAGCGCTGCCGGCTTCTCCACCACTACTCGGTCGAAGACAACCTTCCCCGGCCCTCACCGCCATGAGGCGTTTCGAGGTGGGAGCTCACATGGTGTGTAACCTGACAGCATGCGCCTCTTCCAACCGCAGCTCGGCAATGGCACAGGTCTCAATGCCGGGCCGCGATGAAGGCCAGAGGGACGAGGCCTCCACATACACACAGGACTTCTGAGTGGCACCAATGGCATCTGGAGCTGGGCCTGGTGCTGCCAGAGCCGCCCTGTGACGGCCGTGCAGAAGGGAGGGCCCGTGCGGCCGTCCGAGGCTGTGTGCAAGGAGGAAATGTCACCGAGCGTCTAGCCTATCGGGACAGTGCCAGGCTCCATGGTCTATAAGCCAAGGGTCTGCTTTCTGTTCTCAGTGACTGTACAGTCTAGAAATGCTGACAGAAAGGCAGAGGCAAGACATTTTCCGCAGTAGTCGAGGCTAAGCAGATGCAAAACCACCTGATTCTTGTGGCAACAAAATTGGCCTAGGCAGGAGCTACCCTGTTTAAGGCTTATTCTTCTCCTGTGCCGCCCGGCCCATGTTTTTGGGGAAGAAGGGAGCCTGACTGGAGGCGAAGCAGGATGCCAAGGGCCCCATTGCTACCGCAGGTGGCAGAAAGTGATCAGGTGACATGTGCTACGAAGCTGGTCCCCTCAGGTTCAGGAAGTCGAAGGGGAGAGGAGCTGGTCCATATGTAAAACTTGGGGACATGTGTCTGGGAATTAGGGGATGGGTGGTATGGCAGGCTGGGTAGTGGCCCCACAAAAGATACCCATGTCCTAATCCCGGAAGCCTGGGAATGTTAGCTTACACTAGAGAGCGGCACGTGCAGGTGTGATTACATAAGGCGCTTGAGATGGGGAGGTTATCCAGGATGACCCAGGTGTGCCCTAAATGAGTCACAGGTGTCCTTGTAAGAGAGGCAGAGGGAGATTCGACACGGACAGAAGAGAGAAGGCCATGTGACCACGGAGGCAGAGATGGGAAGCGATGCGGTCACGAGCCAAGGGATGCCAAGCAGCCCCCAGAAGCTGGAGGAAGCTTGGAGCAGATTCTCCCCTAGAGTCCCTGGAGGGAGCTCTGTGCTGTGGTCTCTGATCTGAGATCAAAATTATTTCGGTGATGACTTTGACTGTAGGCCTTCAGAACTGTGACAAAACAACTTCTGTTGTTTAAGCCATGAAGTCTGTGGCCACGTCTTACAGCAGCAATGAGAAACTTAAGATGCAGTTTAGATGTGCCATTTGATGAGGCTTCTGATTCAGTTCCCACAGGCATCGTACACTGGGACCGATGAGAGAGAGTGGGACAAGCATTTCCTATGGTCATATTCACTATGTAGAGCCAGCATCAAAATTCTGCACACACACGCACCCCCCCACCCCCTCCTGGATTTGAATCAGCAACTGTTATCCAGCTTTACAATGTTAGGTCGTTTCTGAAAGGAATTCATAAGTAAATTGGAACGGGTAGCTGTGAACTAAGAAAACGAATCATGAAGCAATTGTGGAGCCAGGGGGTGGGGGGCTCCCAAACGGCATCATGGATGCACAGTGGAGACCAGCGTGGGAAGCAGAAGGCAAGGACTCGCTTTAGAGGAGCAAGCAGCCTGGGCAGAGGGAGCACACCCCTGCCCCCCAGGAAAAGGAAGAGAGAAGGACCTCTTTTGCAGTTCTAAGAAGATGCTCCCTCAAGAAGAATTAGGGATAAAGGAATGTCTGGTGCTGTTCTTTCCATCTTGAAACTCTTTTGTAGGGGTAAGCATTATAATCTTGGGAGTGGGATTCACTTGAAAAAGACGAATATGGGGACATTGAACTGTGGAATATACTGTGTGAATGTGGCCAAGACAGTGTGATGGGAGGGGGTGCTGCCTTTTGGTTGGGGGGCAACTTTGGACTCCTGCAGCATTTTGGGGGGGTAGGTGCCTTTAGCTTAAGGAATGACTTTGGGTTTGGGATGCTGAGGTGTTTCTGTGGTCCTTGTGAGGGAAGACAGGGAAGGGGCACAGGGTGGGAGAAGTTGTGGCGCCATTCCGAGAGGCTCTCCAGAGACAAGGCTCCTGACTGTGGAACAGGTCCCAGGCCACCTTCCGTCACATCGGCAAGCTTGCAGAACCAAGCAGCCTTTTCATTGGATGCTGGTGCCACAACGTCAATGGCTCCCCGCTGTCCCTACAGTTCAACAATAACGTCTGGAGCCCCTGATTCATTACTGGTCAGTATCACGTAGTGAACATTCACAGTATCCACAGCACTGGAGATTCGTGAGGGTTTGCAGGAAAAGTAGATGTTCTCCAGGGAACAGACAAATACAAGTAAATCTAAACCCAAATGAAAAGACAGGGGACAGGTGTCTCCGGCGCCGGCACCAAGAGGAAGTAGCAAAGGACCCAGAAGATCTGTATTTGCCGAGCCCCCACTTACACTGTATCTGGTCTTGAAGAGTCACAGAACTGCTTTACGTCTTTCTAGCCATATGTAAAATGGGCTTACTAGAATAACAAAGGGCTCAGATTATGAAAAGAACTAAATGGGATAATGTATACGATAATGTATACGGAAGCCATCTATTTATTTGATTTTATTTTTACGTAATCTCTACATCCAACATGGGGCTTGAGCTCGCAACCTCGAGATCAAGAGTCACACGTTCCACTGAGCCAGCAGGTGTCCCTGAAAGCACTTTTAAAACATTAACTGTGGTCTCAACATATGCTATAATGTACAGCATAAGGCAATTTTAAGAAACTTACAGTGAGGAAGGTAGAAAAACGATAGTTGGTGAGTGTAGTTCTAAGAATATCGTAATTTCCTTGTGACTCATCAGGACTCTCGGGGACAATAATTAGAGCTATCATTCAAGAGAAAAGAACATCTTGATATTGAGCATGGTCCGCATGGGGGTTGGTCTGCCCCCTTCTTTTGGTGCTGTCTTCCTTCTCTTTGAGAACTGACACACCCCTACTCCAACCATGGGTACTGCTGCCCATCACAGCGTCTTGCTCCCCAGCCTCAGGGCATGTGATCTGGACCTTACTCCCTGGCCTCAGCGCGCAGCCTGGGTGGAGGGCATGTGATCCACTCTGGGCCACTCACAGACCTTCCTCAGAGGATTCATATATTTGAGTTAGGCAAGCTTTCCCCTTTCCTTTGGGTTGCTATGCTGGCATAATGCAAGCCTGGGGCTGACAGTTCCCCTGTGTAGAGGCTGCCTGTTGTAGGACAGAATGAGGCCAACACGCAGAGACTGGGGAGGGGGGTGGTGGAGTAGGAGAGTCGGGTTAGGGGAAGAAAAAGGATCATGACGGTAAGCAAGTCCTTAGTTCTGGTGCTTAAACCCCCAGGGTACTTCAGCCCCGAGTTCCTTCCAGGATATTCAATTTTGGGTTTAAACTGGTCACGTCATCTGAAAGAGTTCTGATTTATATAGTGGGCTTACTCGGCAATACTACATAAACCCGGATGAAGGGCAAATAAGAATGTTGTTGGGAAAAAGATTCTACAAAGGTCACTGTTTTTCCTGGGGAAAAAAAAGGGTTCAGTTCAGCATTTAGAGATATGAATCCCCAATTTTCTCAACCTGGCTCAGCACTAACATCCTTCGGTATTAATCAAACAGAAAGGCCGTGCGCGTGCATAATGATGCGTGTCGGTAGAAGCATTCGGTGAAGGTTTGACTAGACTGTTTCTATACTTGACAAGAATGATCAGCACAGGGGAGTGAATTCAGAATATACACAGACAGTAGCGCTGAAATGTCCAAGAGATTGACAGGGACGATGTCTAAGCTTCTAGAGTATTAGGCACCAGATATCCTACTTCTCATGGTTTGTTTACTGAACAAAACTTCGGCTGACGGGGCATCTGTAGAACACGTTCTCATGCGGCTTCCACGGGGCAGTATGTTCTTGCGTTCCTACTCTTAAACCATTCCTCATGTGTCCTCTCCCCCCCTCCCCCGTCCCATGTCCTTAGGGAGTTTCTGTATGCTGATAACTCCCAGGTCTATACTTGTAGCCCATTAGGACCCCCAGCCTTGGACTGAGCTAACTTCTGGACACTTTCCCTTGGGTAGGAGGCAGTCGGGTTGACTGTGCAAACACCCGCACAACTGCTCAAGCCTGAAGCCTCCAGATGCTCCTTGACTCCACCTTCTTTCCTTCATTCTGCAGCAATCCTGTAGATTTTTACCTTCTAAATCTCTTCCAGGACCACCTTTTCTCCCTTACTCCTTACTGCCACCTCATCATCTAGACTTTCACCGCATCTCACCAAATTCCCTGTAACAGCTTCCTCTCTGCTCTCCCCGCCTCCCAGACCCTCTTCAAGCTGCAACCAGAATGATCTTACTAAAATGTCAATATGTGAGCTACAAATCTGATCTCTTGCCTGAAACCCTCCTTCTGTTCCTCACCTCAGGAAGGGGTCTGAACTCCTTCCAGAGTGTCTGTGCTCTGCTTCCCTCTCCAGTTATGGGCTTGTCACTCTCTGCCCAGCTTGCTCAACGATTTTCAGTTGCTCCATGCACCGTGTGCTCTGTCCCCTGCTGGATTTCACATTTGCTTTTCCATTTGTTACCACACTTTTCTCTAGGATCCTTCCCGAGTTGAAGTTTATTCTAAAGAAATAATCTGAAATGTCCACAAATACTTATTAGACTCACTATAATAATGATATGAATGATATATCACATATGATATATAATATACATATATGCTATACATATTACAATAAAAAAATTGGAAACTTCCAAAATGCCCAGAAAACAGAGCACAAACAGGGTGGCGGTGGGGGCAAAGAGAGAGGGAGACACAGAATCTGAAGGAGGCTCCAGGCTCTAAGCTTCAGCACACAGTGTGACGCGGGGCTCAAACCCATGAGCTGTGAGATCATGACCTGAGCTGAAGTCGGATGCTCAATCAACTGAGCCACCCAGAAGCCTCCAGAAAACACAATTTTTAAACATTTGCACAAAGTTTTGTGTTAATGGGAAATTACTTGAGTCATGTAACTTGCTTTCCATCATAACTACATAGACATTAAAATAAGAATGTAGGGCACCTGAGTGGCTCAGTTAAGCGGCCGACTTTGGCTCACGTCATGATCTCACTGGTTTGTTTTTTTTTTTTTTTTAAGATTTTTTTATTTATTTATAGGAGAGAGAGAGAGAGACAGCGTGAGCACGGGAGGGTCAGAGAGAGAGAGGGAGTCACAGACTGAAACAGGCTCCAGGCTCTGAGCTGGCAGTCAGCCCCGACACGGGGCTCGAACCCACGAACCGCGAGATCATGACCTAAGCGAAAGTCGGACGCTTAACCGACTAAGCCACCCAGGCGCCCTATGATCTCACTGTTTTTGAGTTCGAGCCCCGCATAGGGCTCCGTGCTGACAGCTCAGAGCCTGGAGCCTGCTTCATATTCTGTGTAGCCCTTTCTCTGTGCCCACCCCCCGCTGCCCACACTCTGTCTCTCTCTCAAAAATAAACAAACAGTAAAAAAATAAAAAAAAAGAGTGTAGTTATTTTTGCACGGCAACACTATTGATTTAAATTTTTTCTTTAGATTTTTCTGTTTTCCAAAATTTACCCATGAACATGGAGCAATTACTTTAATAATTTGGAAAGCACACACATACACACACACACAGTTTTTATAGTTTTGTATCATTTTTAAAAAGAACATCTATGAGCAAGGTTATATGAATGTAGATATAAACAAAGTGAAGATCCTACTTCTCAGGGAGAATATGAAAAGTTTAAATCCTTAACTAGGATGATATCTAGAAGCTTTCAGTGAGTCTTGCAATAATCTGTTGCAAGGTTGAAGTAACACACACACACACACACACACACACCCCAGCTGAAGAGTGTGGGGGAAGTTTCGGCTGATGCACCATGGACAATGCTAATATTAACTCCTCATTTTTGGACGTGTGTTTCCATTACTGAAAAAAGTCTCGCCCCTTCTCTCCTTTTTACCCCCTGTGGATACAGGCACATGTGTTGGTGGTGTTGAACCAACCAGCTGGAGGGCCACGAGAAGAAATGAATGGAGTGAGCAAAATTTGGTTAACTCTCAAAATCTCCAGCTGTGATGCTTCCGTCAGCCGGGAAAAACAGGTGTCATCCTTGTCAATCTGTGTGACCAACTACAGACAGAGAGTGGAAAGTCAACACACAGAAGTTCTGCTCTCCAGAAAAATGAAAATCACTCAGCTAAGTCCATACAGCTGTATCTTGTGGCCATTTGCGATCTGTTGATCTTTGCAAAGTGACGGGGGACATTTAGTGTGGGCCTGAGAGTATTACACAAAAGCGGAGTTTCCCACTGAATTAAGAAGCATGGACGCTGTTTCCATTAAAGGTTCTTTTCTGTCTAAATTAAATTTGGAGTTTAATCCATAAGCGGTAGTAGAGGAAAATGGTATGCTTTTGGGAAAATGAGACAAAATTTTTAGCTTACACAAAGATGTCATTTTAAAGCATAAAATTGAAAATGCAGCATCTTTTGCTCACTTAACTGCTGATTAAAATTTCACCTTATGCACTCTGGAAAACGGTATGGAGTTTCCTCAAACAGTTAACAACAGAATTACCCTATGATCCAGCAACTGTGCTACTAGGTATTTACCCTGAGAACACTAAAATACGAATTCAAAGGGAGACACACACCCCAATGTGTATAGCAGCATTAATTACAACAGAAAGATAAGGAAGCAGCTCAAGTATCCACCGATTGATGAACTGATAAAGAAGATGTGGTATACACACAATGGAATATTACTCAGCCGTAACAAAGAATGAAATCTTGCCATTTGCAATGACATGGATGGAGCTACAGAGCATAATGCAAAAAGAAATAAGTCAGTCAGGAAAAGACAAATTCCCTATGTGGAATTTAAGAGACAAAACAAATGAGCAAAAAGAAAAGGGGGGTGGCAAACCAAGAAGCAGACTCTCAACTGTAGAGAACCAGAGGGTTGGCTGGTGGGGGGGTAGGGGAAACAGGTGATGGGGATTAAGGAGTGCACCCATCATGATGAGCGCTGGGTGATTAAAATAAAAACTTTAAAAAAGTTTTTCTTTTTAATGTAAAAAAAATGTCACTTGAGGAGCTACCACAGAGCATTTGCTGCAAAGCATACAGTAAATAACTAAGTAATCAAGTAAATAATTTAACAAAAGATTTCAGTCTCTTTGAAGAGAGGGTAACAAGGGTGCCTGGGTGGCTCAGTTGGTTGGGCATCCAACTTCGGCTCAGGTCATGATCTCACGGTTTGTGGGTTCGAGCCCTGTGTCGGGCTCTGTGCTGACAGCTAGCTCAGAGCCTGGAGCCTGTTTTGGATTCTGTGTCTCCCTCTCGCTCTGCCCCCTCCCCTGCTCATGCTGTCTCTCTCTCTCTCTCTCTCTCTCTCTCTCTCGCTCTCTCTCAGAAATAAATAAACCATTAAGGAAAAAAAAAGTGAAGGGAGGGAAACAATACATTGTACTTATACAGTATTCATATAAAACCCTGTAACATTTAGATAATATCTTTGGGGATCTCAGAGTGTTTCCCTTCAGAAGCAAGACTGTAACAACTCGACGGGGAAGGGCAGATTTCTTTCTTAAACTTAACTCTCTTCCTGCAGTCTGGACTCAGTCTGGACTCCTGAAAGGCAGGGTCCAGTGAGAGGCAGGGGAGCAGAGTGGAGTTACGGGTGTCTGAGGCTAGACACTCGGGGTCTGCTATTTTCTGGGTCTGGCACAACTGAAACCAGCATGAAATCGCAAGTCATAACTTGATGAGGGGAAACAAAAGAAGCTCATAATATGCCAGGTCATTTAAAGCTGCAAACTGACTTTTATTATTACAGCTGGATAAAGCGAGTAGAATCTTTTAGATTTAGATTTAGGTTTAGATATTAAAATGAACCATAAATATGGATGTTTGGCTTAAGTGAGTGATGAATCGTAAACCTGGCTTAATTTCCCAGATTTTCTTTTTTTTAAAATTTATTTATGTATTCACTTTTTAAAATTTTTAAATGTTTTATTTATTTTTTGAGAGAGAGATAGAGACAGCATGAGCAGGGAAGGGGCAGAGTGAGAGGGAGACACAGAATCCGAAGCAGGCTCCAGGCTCTGAGCTAGCTGTCAGCACAAAGCCCAACGCGGGGCTTGAACCCACGAACCGTGAGATCATGACCTGAGCTGAAGTCGGATGCTTCACCAACTGAGCCACTCAGGCGCCCCTATTCATTTATTTTGAGAGAGAGAGAAAGTGTCAGCAAGGGTGGGGCAGAGAGAGAGGGAGAGAGAGAGAATCCCAAGCAGGCTCCTCACTGTCAGCACAGAGCCCGATGTGGGGCTCAGACCCACGAACTGTGAGATCATGACCTGAGCCGAGATCAAGAGTTGGACACTTAACTGACTGAGCCACCCAGGAGCCTCAATCTCCCAGATTTTAAAAATTAATTAATTTTTAATGTTTATTTTTTGAGAGAGACAGAGAGAAAGAGAGACAGAGAGTGAGCAGAGGGGAGGCAGAGAGAAAGAGAGACACACACACAGAATCCAAAGCAGGCTCCAGTGTCTGAGCTGTCATCATGACCTGAGCCGAAGTCAGACGGTTAACCGACTGAGCCACCCAGGGGCCCCTCAATTTCCCAGATTTTCAAATGGATAATTCTAAAGGCAATGCCAATGTATTATTTTCTTAGAATTACATCTGAGTTGGAGAAAAAAATGATAGTATGAGTAAAGAAAATACTAGTAGGCCATATATATTTCATGATAAAGTTTGAATTATATCTTGAACTCTGATCTGGGCTGATGCGTAGAATTTCCCATTTGACACCCTTAAACACTGGCAATATTCCAACCATTGTTACTGACTCCCTTTAAGCATCATTACTCAGGATTTCATTTTGGTGGCTTGAAAAAAGAAAGTCCCATGAATTGCATCCTTTCACAGTTAGAAATCGAAGAGTTCACACTTCTTGTCAGCAGGAAGTGGAGGTTGGGAAGCATTCTATTTTTGGAGTTGAAAGGCCACCTTTGACCCAGAAATGTGCAGTTGGATGAAAGCTGTTTCTCTGTGCTGTCTTACTTGATTTACCCAAGAAATGGAGAAACATATGAGAGTACAACTTCAGCAGACTTGTTTCCTCCTAGGGCTTCGACACGGCCCATATCAACCACATCTCATGAATTTGAGATTTTCAGGTGTTTATCTTGGTCTTGTGTGACCCATGTAAGAGTCATTTAAATTATTCAAAACCTTCCAAATTGAAAACTTGACTGTCTTCCAAGATATAAAGGTCAGAATTTATTCTTCTAAGTCAGGGGATGGGAAACTAAGGCCCATGGGCCAAATCTGGCTTACTGCTTTATTTTATTTTTTAAATGTTTATTTAATGTTTTTGAGAGAGACACATAGCATGAGTGGGGGAGGGCAGAGAGAGAGGGAAACACAGACACCGAATGAGGTTCCAGGCTCTGAGCTGTTAGCACAGAGCCCGATGCAGGGCTCGAGCCCACAAACTGTGATATCATGACCTGAGCTGAAGTCAGATGCCCAACCAATTGAGCCACCCACGTACCCCTACTGCTTGGTTTTGAATAAAGTTTTATTGGAATACAGATATGTCTGCTATTCATTTATATACTGTCCATGGGTGCTCCTGTGCCATAATGGAAGGGCTGAGTGCTTGTAATAAAGACTGCATGGTCTGCTAAGCCTACAATATTTGCTGTCTGGCTCTTTACTGAAAATGTTTGTCTCCTCCAGGCCCTGATGAGAAACTGAGGAATTCCAGAGAAGGTCTATAGAGATAGTGATGTTAAAGAGCAGGAGCTATAAATGCCAGTATCATAAATGTTTATGCTTTGGGGTGCCTGGGTGGCACAGTCAGTTAAACATCCAACTTTGACTCAGATCATGATCTCGTGGTTTGTGAGTTTGAACCCCATGTTGGGCTCTCTGCTGTCAGCACAAGCCTATGCTTGTCAGATCCTATGACCCCTCTCTCTCTGCCCCTCCCCACCTTGCTCTCTCTTTCACAATTAAATATTTTTAAAAACTGTTTAATTTTTAGGGTCTAATTGCTTTGTATAAGTGGCATGAGATATATCTGTGACAAACAAGTATCTGTGAGTATTAAGACTCTATGAAATGAACAGTTTTTTTTTAAGTTTATTTTTAGAGAGAGAGTGAGCAAAAGAGTGTGTGTACAGGAGTGGGGGAGGGGCAGAGAGAGAGGAATCCCAAGCAGGCTCCTCACTGTCAGTGCAGAGCCCAGTGTGGGGCTCAATCTCATGAACCATGAGATCGTGACCTGAGCCGAAATCAAGAGCTGGATGCCTAACTGACTGAGTCACTCAGGCGCCCCTGAAATGAACGGTTTGAACTGAGGGCCACTAAGTAACACAGATGTCAGTAGAGAAATGACTCCACAGGAAAGGTAATGTAATCCTACTATACTATTTGGCTTCAAAGGAAACAATGTTTATAAAATTATAGAACTATAAATGCTAGTTAGGGGTTTCAGCTTTAGAGCCCATCATCAAAGTATATAACAATATAAATATTAACAATGTAAAAATAAAACTGTAGGTGTCAAAAGTTCAAGCAAGGACAGTGACATCTTCCTTTGACATGGTGGTTAGTTGAGAGAAGTCATGTCTCAAGTTGATGGAGCATGAAAAAGAGATTCTTGTATGTTTTTGTATTTCACTGATTCAAAAACTCCTATTTTTTTTCTAGCCTTTAATATATTTTGAAACTGGAATGCTCCTTACTCTTGACAATATTTTATTTTTTTAATTAAAAAGATTTTTAAATGTTATTTTTGAGGGAGAGACAGAGCTTGAAGGGGGAAGGGGCAGAGAGAGAGACAGACAGACTTTGAAGCAGGCTGTAGGCTCTGAGCTATCAGCACAGAGCCCACGACACGGGGCTCAAACTTAGGGGCCGTGATATCATGACCTGAGCTGAAGTCGCACGCTCAACTGACAGGCACCCAGGTGCTCCATTGACAACACTTTAAAAGTATAATTGTCTCTCAAAAAATAAACTTAAAAAATGGTAGTATAGCATATTGTTTATATATTCATTTTATTTCATTACTTTTTTGAAGATTACAGTAATTTCTCCAGCCAACGCGGGGCTGGAACTCACAGCTCCGAGATCAAGAGCCCCATGCTCCACACACTGGGCCAGCCAGGCCCCCTCTGCACTTCAAGCCCATCCCACTATTTGATTTTTTTAAAAAACCACATTGTGTTAGTTTCTTGCAGCCGCGGGGACAAATCACCACAAAGCCCCTGATACACATGTACTCCCTCCAACAGCTCCGGGAGGCCAGAAGTCTTAAAGGAAGATGTCACCAAGGCCAAGTTCCTCCCAAGGCTCTGGGGTTCCCTGCCTCTGCCAGCTTCTGGGGGCTGTGTCACTCCAGCCTCTGTCCTCACATCCCCTTCTCCCTCTGCCTTTCTCTTATAAGCACGTTTGCGGTGGCATTTAGGACCCACTTGGATAATCCAGGGTCATCTCCCAATTTCAAGATCCTTAATTTATTATATTTGCAAAGAGCTTTCTTTCAAATAACTAACATTCGCTGGTTCTAGGGATTAGGACATGGGCATCTCTTTGGGAGCCATTATTAGCTTACCCATGCATTAGTTTGATTTTTTAAAAATACAGATCTTGTCATTCTACAACTTTGGTAGCTATTCATAACTTCTAGGATCAAGTTCAAATATGTAGTGGATAAAAAGTAGTCTCTATACCAAAAGTACAAAACACAAGAGAAAAACAGATCCCCTGGACTTTAAAATGAAAACTTTTTGTGCTTGTGAACAGACAATTCACAGAACGGGAGTGAATATTTGCAAGTCATTTATCTGATAAGGAACTTTTATCTGGAATATACAAAGAACTCTTTTTTAAAAACATTTTTATTTATTTATTTTGAGAGAGCATGCACACGCATGCAAATAGGGGAGGGACAGAGAGAGAGGAAGAGAAAGAATCCCAAGCAGGTTCCGCGCTATCAGCTCAGAGCCCCATGTGGGGCTCGAACTCACAAACCATGAGATTATCACTTGAGCTGAAACCAAAAGTCGGATGCTTAATCGACTGAGCCACCCAGGCGCTCTAGGATATACAAAGAACTCTTTGAGCTAAGTAAAAAAAAGATATAATGATTTAAAAATGGGCAAAGATTGGGGTGCCTGGGTGGCTCAGTCGGTTAAGGGTCTGACTTTGGCTAAGGTCATGAACCATAGTTCATGGGTTCAAGCCCTGTTGTGCTGACAGCTCAGAGCCTGGAGCCTGCTTTGGATTCTGTGTCTCCCTCTTTCTCTGCCCCTCCCCTGCTCATGTTTCTCTCTCTCTCTCTCTCAAAAAAAAAAATTAAAAAAATTTAAAAATGGGCAAAGGATCTAAATAGACATTTCTTTAAAGATGATATAAAAATGGTCAATAAATCCATGCAAAGATACTCTACATCATTAGTCATCAGGAAGATGCAAATAAAAACCACAATGAAATACTTCATACTGACTAGGATGGTGGGGGTAAGAAAGACAGTACCGGGCGATGGTGAGGAACAGAGACACTGGAACCCTCCTACACTGTTGGTGGAAATGTAAAAGTGCTGCACCTGCCCTGGAAAATAATGTGCTAGACATGGAGCTACCATATGACCTAGGAATCTCACTCCTAGGTATATACCTGAAAAACACGAAAGCAAGTCCACGTGAAAACTTCTACAGGAATGTTCATTGCAGCATTATTCATAATAGCCCCCAAGTGGAAACCACTCAAATGTCCATCAACCGACAAATGGACAAACAAAATGTAAGTATATTCATACACTGGAATATTATTTGGCAATAAAAAGGGAGGTGCGGATATGACACACTGTTACAGCATACAAGAACCTTGAAAATATAACGCTCGGTGAAAGGACCACATATTTTGTGATTCCATTGTATGAAACGTCTTGAGTAGGCAAATCCATAGTGGCAGAAAGCAGATTGGTGGTCACCTGAGGTTGGGTAGGGGTTTAGAGGGAATGGTGTGTGTGTGTGGGTGACTGTCAAAGGGCATGGGGCTTCTATCTGGGGTGAGGAAAACATTCTAAGTTGATTGTGCACAATTCTGAATGTTCTAAAAACCACTGAATTGTAGGCTCTGAATGAGCGAAGTGAATGGGATGTGGGTTACATCTCAGTAAAGCTCTTCATGTCTAGATAGGCAGTCTATAGCCTCAGAGAGTCCACGCTCCAGCCCCAAGAGAACGTGCAGATGGACAAGGGAGGGCAGGCGTGCAAAGCCTTCGCACACGAAGGTATCCTTAGTGCCCCCTGAAACAGCATCAGCACATCCTGCTCTTACTAGAATGCTCTTTTCCTCCTGCCTCCCCCTTGCTAATTCCTCCTTTCCTCCCGATCTGTGTTTCCTCAGCTTCATCTCTTCCAGGAAGCTTCCCCTCTATAGGCTCTGAAGACTACCTTGTTTGTGGCTCCGGGTCAGCCGTTCCTCCTCTGAGCTCCCACAGCTGCCAGTGTGCACATGGATGACGGCGCTTACCATTCTCGACGGCATTGATCTACCTGCCTCAGGTCTCCTTCATCTTTAGATGTTAAGAAACGGCAGTGCTAAGGAGCCACCGGCACGACACAGAATCGTTGTAGCAGCCGGCAGTCTGGCAAAATCTCTCCTAGGGAAAGAGGAGATTTTCCCCCTCGCTCTCTGGACCGAAGAGCTCCTCTGTTCCTCTGGCACAACTGCTCTGGTGCCAGAGCTTCCATGTGAGCGTGTGCAGACATGCCCCAGTGCCTGCTTCCCACAGGGTGACAGGGAAGTGGGGCACACTGCCTCTCCTGTGACACCGGCCGAGCCCTCTCCAGCTGTGCCCCTGTCTGTTTATTAACACTTTACTGATGCACGTGTTGGGACATGAGTGCTTAAGGGGAAAGGCAGCCTTGGCATGATGTTTACACCTTGCAGCGTATGGAAAATACATTTGCAAAGCCTGGAGGAGGTAATGCTCAAACAGAGCCAACAGTGTGGGGACAAGAAGGAATGACTGCTTTCTAAATATTCCCCACATCATAAGCGCAGTCAGTGACACACTCGGTGAGGTCTGTGCGAAATGCCCCGGGACACTCAGAAGCGGCCAGTGCTCCAGCCCGGATGTATCCAAGCCAGGGTGGGGTGATGTGGGCAGCAGACACCACAGGCGACTGGGTGCAGTGATCTTTCTCTCCCCTCCAGTGCTTATAATCCAACCGATATTTATGTGGTGAGAGTTTAAATACGATGGCTGCCAGGTGGCATGGCTCCAGGGGTGCTCTTCCTATCACCGTTGAGGTGACAGGCACCCCGTAAAATGGCACACGGCAGGGTCCATGTAGCCGTCAGAGGTGGCCTTGTGAAATCTTGACCAGATAAGCCTGTGTGTATTAAAGCAAGAAGGATTTGCTTACTTTCATATGGCATTGGCCTTTCTTTTCTTTTTAAACAACACTGTCCAAATTGTACACACGGCTTAACGAAACAGTGATCTATTTTAAAGGAACCTCCAAATGCGAGGAGGGTTTTGTTGGTAAAAACGTGTGTTATTTGCTACATCGTAGGGCAGTACTCTTAGCAAATGTGAGCAACCTTCTCCTGTACCAGTGTATTTTGTTAGTTAGGGTTGGAAAAGCAACGAAAGGCCACTGAGCTCTCGGGTACCCCAGGAAAATATGCCAGAAGTCATTTCTGAAAGTCGGTACCTTCACATCTTGACAAATGAGAGTCAATGACATGTCCTTCCAAGGTGTGCCAGCCAGGCAATTGCTTGTCCTTATCTTTATTAAAACAGAAAAGGAGCAATCCTGACATGTGGATGTCACCCCCCGTCCTTTTAGGCTCTATGCTATTTTTTTTTTTTTAATATTTTTTAAAATATTTTTATTTATTTCTAGGAGAGAGAGACAGACAGCGTGAGCAGGGGAGGGTCAGAGAGAGANTTTATTTATTTCTAGGAGAGAGAGACAGACAGCGTGAGCAGGGGAGGGTCAGAGAGAGAGGGAGTCACAGACTCTGAAATAGGCTCCAGGCTCCGAGCTGGCAGTCAGCACAGAGCCCGACGCGGGGCTCGAACCCACAAACCGCGAGACCATGACCTAAGCGAAAGTCGGACGCTTAACCGACTAAGCCACCCAGGCGCCCCGGCTCTATGCTATTCTAAGAGTATTTTTAGTTCACTGTGATTTTCCTGTCTCTAAAGTGCGTCCCTTCCTTGTAACTGTGCACAGACTGGCCCACCGGCCTCAGGATACCTACTTGGGGGTCACTGCTTAACGTAGGAGGGGGAATCTGCCCCTCTTGTGGGGTCCCATCAAGTCGCACCTCCTTTCTGACCTCTTCCCCCTGAGGGCCCTGGCCCGGGCGGAGTCTGCACCTCTCTTTATGCCAATTGGATGGGAACGTGGGCTGAGGTGAGAGAATGGAGTGGAAATCCTGACTCTGCCACTCACTAACCACAGGCACCTCTGGCAAGTGACTCCAGGTCACTCCAGGCCTCCCCAGGACAGAGCGCATGTGAAGCAGGTGGCTTGGCAGTCGTGCCCAGCAGTCAAGAACCAGCAGCAAGTCTGTTTCCTCGACTGTGCTTCCTTCTGAATGTATTCCGTCCCCGTTACGGGACTGTGAACACTCTGAGGGGTCAAATATTTACTCAACTAATGGGGAAATGGATGTGAGGGGAATGGCATACCATTCTGCTTCCTGCCAATAAGGTGCTCCCGAGGAATCATGGTCACTCCCTCACTTGTGTCCTGACCTGGCCCCTCACTGATCGACCAGACTGCGGCTGCATTATTCTGGCAGCTGGATGGTAGATTTTCAGTAGCAAAGACGGCAAGGTATGAAAGGTTAATTATGGTATACTCTTATTGTAATACATGATCTCTCAGCTCAAATTTTATATGCAATTGACCAAATGAATGACACCTCCTGTTTCTGAAGGCACCCACGTGATTTTGTTTGGTTCCATATCATCTCTCTCTGTACAACACTGAAGAATAGAAGCAGGGTCGCAAGCTTTCCCCCACTGCTTCTGTTTGTACGCTATTCCAATTTTCTTTTTTTCTAAAGGATATGAATACTAGGGGGTATGCATCTGAAGCCCCTGGACTAGATTCTTGTGATCATTAATTTCATTAGGCTGGATCAGGGCGAGCTTATAATGAAGACTCTCGGGATTCTCTCACACTCTCAGAATAGCAGGCACTGAGGCCCTCACAGACCACGTGGCTGCATGTTCAGGCATGGATTCCCTCCCCCTGGCACGCCTGCCTCGCAGCACTTGCCTGTGTGTTGGCCCTGGCTGCACGGACAGAAACGGCTCTCCCCGCTATGGATTTAGGCACTTTGAGGGCTGAACAGGAGCTCATCCACTCTCCGGTTTTTCTTTGGAATTCCATAATGAACTCATTAAATCACCAACTTGTTGTGACAGGAAGTCATTCAGATGCTGATGCTGCTGCCATGGCAACCACCCCTCCGCTTGGAACTCTGTCTGTCTCTGTGAGGAGCACTCTGGCTCCATAATTACTGTCATCCCCAAATAACACGGAGCCATCACGGCTCTCAGCAAGTCCAGAAGCAGGGGCATACAGAGACTCTATTCTGCTTTCAGATGAATCCGTGTTGGTTTTAGTATTTTTAGCACACATTTCTGCTCTGTGCCAGTTGTCTTTTCATTCCTACATGCTGGCTCCTTTCCAGCACCTTTCCTAGAGAAGCAGACAAAGGATTTTTTGGGGGGATGATAGCTGTCAGGAATATTGTTTAAAGAGAGCCCAAATCTCTGTGCTTCCAAATGTGGAAAGATGAGTTCTCCTGCCTTTTAGGAGGAGCCCCAAGAAAGGAAACCCAAATTCCATTATAGCTCATAGTCTACAAAACTTCAACATTTGTGTTTGTGGGTAGGTCAGTAATGCCCAAATGCAAGTGCAGAGATGCAACGCAAAGTACAATGTGATGTTTCCTTTACTCTGTTTGCATCATGGAGACCCTTGTTGAGTTCCGTTACGAAAGGCTGACCAAATCACAGGAAAGGAGAGCCCAGCTCTCCCCAAGCAGCAGCAATCTAATTGTTCTTGTATATGTTATGGCACCTGGACGACAGCAAGTCTTTAAACATAACCATCACTTACTTAGCGCCTGAGACACTGGGCCAGGCATTTCATATTCTGTTTCATGATTTAAATTAATCTGCATGAACATCCCAGGAGGCAGGTATTTTCATTCCAATTTTACGGCGAAGGAATATGCAGCTCAGAGCAATCAGGTGCATTAAATGCCACGCTCTCCCATACCGCATGGGTGTTCCCATGTCACACAGCCTGTGCTCCAGTGCCCACGCGCATACAGGTGACTTCCACTGCCTTAGAATCGTAGATGCTCGGGTTAGGAATAGTCCTTCATGATTCTCTTTCCAACTAACTAACTCCTTCTAGGACATCCCAAGTGGGAGTCTGGTTTAAGCTTGTGTGTTTCCAGGGATGGAGAATTTACTAAGAGCAGCTGCGTTTGGACAGCCTGGTTTGAAAGCCCTTCTTGGTCTACTACTGACAGAAGGAAAGAGCAATCACTGGTGCTTCTACCGGGCCCTAAACTGAGAAAATCTGGCTCTGGCCAGTCTGTCCTCTACAACATCCAGGTACGGATGGGAGAAGAGGGAAATGAGGAAGGGGTCAAAGCTCTGGGAAGAGCTGGCTTCGGGCCTGTTTGAGCTGAACAAGAGGGTCTGGGCAGGTCATGGACTCTGAGGTCATCTGCCCCACGGGAAAGAGACCTGCTCCCCCAGTGCTGGAAGGAAGCTGCCATTTTGGATGAGACTCCACGAAGGGACGTCTCGCCCTTTATTTGATGTCATTTTTTATTTCTATATTTACACATCATGCACACACTCTCCACAAGCTGCACAACTTTGTTACAAATCTGAACACCAACATTTAGAGACAGGCAGTGAAGTGAGCAGGGGCCCCTGGTCCACCTTCTGAAAATGTTAGCAAGGTCATAGGAGGAGTTCAACATGGACCTTACAATTTACGAAGCCCTGTGGTAAGTGGTGTTAGAGGCACTACTTTCTGCTCATGGGAGTGAGATTTACCCTTATAAACGTCCATTTGTCCCTTAGAATATAAACTTTTCTGTGGCAAAGTCTGTGATGTAGGCAGGTCCGTGTGACCTGGGGTATGTCTCTGTCGTCTGAGTGCCTGGTCTTCCTCACTGTCACATGGAGGATACCATTAATTCTGTTACCCGCCTTAAGGGAGTACAGCGAGGTTAAAACACAAGGTGCAAAAAAAAATCTACAAAAATCTTTCTTAGTATTCTTTAAAAAGATTTTTAAAAAATCTTTATTTTTGAAAGAGAGAGAGACAGAGAACACAAGTGGGAGAGGAACAGAGAGAGAGAGGGGGAGACACAGAATCCAAAGCAGGCTCCAAGCTCTGAGCTGTCAGCACAGAGCCTGGCATGGGGCTTGAACTCATGAACTGTGAGATCATGATCTGTGCCAAAGCTTAACTGACTGAGCCACCCAGGTACCCCCTAACTTAGTATTCTATGAAACTGAATAGTTTATAGAAAATGTAATGTAGAGCCCAATATTTACAATATGTTAGGTCAAGTCTCCTTACAGTTACCAATGAAACAAAATGATTTCAAAGCTTCCAGCAACGATTTAAGCAATATTCAATATGAAAAAAATATATATACATATATATTTTTTGGTGTTCACGGTCTCATGATCCAACCTGTTGCAAAGATTAAAGCAAAAATTTCCACACTTAATCACAAAGGATTAGTAAGGCCCCTGTAATACTGCATCATGAAAAACAAGCAGGTCACAGAGCCCAACATTTTTAGTCTTTCTGGACTTGTTTTCTACGTAATTTTGAAAGGTACTTGTAAATACACCCTTGCCTTACTTCTAAAAAGCATCTGGGGAGAGCCTATAATAAAAAGAACAGATATAATAAAAGTGAAGTCATTTAAAAAGAATCTTTTATCCAATTCACAGCCACTTCTTAATAATATCTGTGAAACAGAATTAGTGTTGAGTTACAAATGAGATTTCCTATAGTTTTTGATGCTGAAAATATTTTATGTGCTGTAACTAAGAAGGGAGTGGCCAGATCCTGGTGACAAATGACTTCTGGGTGGTGGTGGGGGGACCATCATGAAATGGTCTAAACTATAGGACTTGAAGAGAATGAACATTAATGTTACTATGAAATGGATTAAGTCGATGTGTGGCCCATTCCCACATCGCATGGTTTATTTCCATTTGGATGTAACAGCTAGTCTTCAGCAGAATATGTTAAGAAAACCACACAAAGGGGAAATGAGTCACTTACTAAAACCCAGAAAAGCTTAGGCTAACCAGCTAGACAGAGACTCAACTATGTCTTTTTCTGCCTCCGTTCCACTTCTACATCCTGAGAGCGTCACCTCATCTGAATCACGGGAGACAACTGTTTTTGGCAAATATACGTTGGACATATGCAGACTTCCTCTTGCTCTTTCTTCATGACACACACGCCCCATATCCAGTAAGCTCTGGAAAGCACGTGGTTTTTAAGACATTCAGCAGTCTCACCTCCATGATTATATCTGACCTAGACTAACACTAAAATATTTTGTTCTCCCCGAGAGGGCAGCAGCCAGCATGGGGTTCCATTTTTCCGTGGATAATAGCCCATTATCCTCTCCTGCTCTCTCCCAGTCCTGCTGGGAGGAAAGCCCTGGCACAGGAACTTTGTCTTTGCTCACATACCGGGACAGTGCCTGGCCCATTGTTGGTACTCAATAAATAGTTCTTTCTTGAGGGAGTTGAATAAATGTTTCCAGTCTCTCCTCCACTGGCTATTCCTTTCTCCTCAGCTTACAAACATGCTCAGGTCTCCTCCGTTCCACACAAGACCAAAAAGCCTCACTGTTCATTTTTTCCCCAGCAGCCACTAATGCCCCTATCTGATGCCTTGTAGCTACTGCCTTCTCTCTCATCACATCCTATAGTTAAGCTTCTTACACTGGGGTGCCATTCCCTTGATCCTCAGCAGCGTGCTATAGAATGAGGAACCACAGGACAAACACGGAGAATCTTCCGGGAAGACTGATTCCAAGTATGTAATTGGAAATATTTAACACTCATTTAAATTAAAGCCAACATCTAGAATGATAGAAGGAAAAGTAGCCTTGATTATTAAAAAGAGTAATTGATTGATTGATTTTTTAAAAGAGTTTATTTTTAAGAGAGAGAGAGACAGCGAGAGTGTGAGCAGGGGAGGGACAGAGAGAGGGAGACACAGAATGGGAAGCGGGCTCCAGGCTCTGAGCTGTCAGCACAGAGCCCAACACAGGACCCGAACCCACAAACCACGAGACCATGACCTGAGCCAAAGTTGAACGCCCAACCGACCAAGCCACCCAGGCGCCACTATTAAAACAGGATTTTAAGAGACGTGCCATAGGTCGCTTCAGTATATGATCCTAGCGAATGTTGAGTTTGCTCTGTGATGGCTAGGGGAGTTCCTTAGAAAGGGCTGGAAAGCATGGGTAAGTAGAGAATTACCACACCAGGTGACACATTAGCCTAGAGGTCAGCACTACAGGTGCTGCAGGATCTCTGAGAATGGATGGGACCCCGTTGCGGAAGGATGGACAGGATTACCTTTACAGAAGAGCTGATATGTGAAGTAGCTCTTGAAAGATGGGTGGCTAACGAGGTGGAGAGGAGGCGGACTATCATACCGAGGAAGCAGTATGGACAACTATAAGGGGTTGGTGGATCTGATATGTAAGAACAAGGAGTCTAATGGTAACTGAAAAAGGAGGCAGGTTCTGACTGTCCAGTGAAGAACCCAGGTATTGTGCTAGAAAATTCCAGTGCTGGAGACCATTCTCTATCTTTGAAACTCTTTTTCTCTTGGCACCCCTTGGAACATTCTGGTTCTCTTGCTTCTTTGACAATTTCTTGGTTCTTTTGCTTACTTTTCCTCTTCAATGCCTCCTCTCTGACTCCTTGAATTTTAGAGTTCTCCAGAGTTCCTGTGTGGCCATGTTTTACGTCTGATTCTCCACACATGGACTGTTTCATTCACTCCTGCCTCTTAGACTTCCTTGAAGCAGCGGGCCTCTGAATTTATTTCCCCAGGGCAGACATTGCATGGTTATCTCCACCTGAACTGACAGATAGCCTTTCAAAATGAGTAAGTCCTAAACTGTCAACATCATCTGCCCATCTGCCGTGCTCCTCCCTCTCCTCCTTTCTAAGACCCTGTTTCTGCTAGTCTCTATAGTCTAGATTAATAGAACCACGATCTACCCAGTTGCCCAAATAAAAAGTTGGCAGTCACCAGCTACTTTGCTCGTGACCCGCAGCCAATCAGCGGCTGCTAGCTGGCCTCTGTTAAACTGATCCTTGCCTCTCAGTCTCCACTGCGGATTCTCAACAGACCAGAGGTTCTCTGGCCCCCGGCACCCCGGTTGAGAGTCACTGTGCAGAATGAGAGAGGGCGACGCAGACCTCCTCTAGCTGTGCAACTACACCATGACGGGACAGAAAAGGGTTAGAATCACCGGCCTGACCATGTCCCTCTGGGCCACGGCTGCAACAGCTAGTTAACTGGTCTCCTCGATACCTTCCCCTCTGAAGCCTCCTCCACAATTCTATGCTTATCTTTTTTACACAGAAGTCTCATTAAAGATGAGGGTTGTTGAAATTGACAAAACAAAAGGAATACAGAATAAGAAGAAAACATCAGTGAATATTTATCTGGTCTTTGGCTGAGCGAGACTTTTTTTTTTTTTTTTTTGAGCGAGACTTTTTAAAGCATTCATGCAAAGGTGAAAGGAAAAGGCAGATCTGACTACCTACGAATGCAGAACTTCTCTGGAAAAAAGAATGTAATTTAAAAAGATGGGCTGTGAAAACATGTGCAACATATATGAGGGTTACTAGTCCTAATATGTAAAGCGATCTTACAAATTAGTAACCAAATGATGAAGGCACCAAAAGATAAAAAGAGGCAAAGGATATGAACAATTCACAACACATATACAAATAAGTAGACCCATAGAAGAACGCGTTCGATTTCATGTAAGAAATGTATATGAAGGAGTGCCTGGGTGGCTCAGTCAGTTAAGCACCCGACTCTTGGTTTCGGCTCTGGTCAGGATCTCATGGCTCCTGAGATTGAGCCCCATGTTCAGCTCTGCACTGACAGCATGGAGCCTAACTGGGATTCTCTCTCCCTCTCTCTCTGTCCCTCCTCTGCTTGTGCTTGTTTGCTCTCTCTAAAAACAAATAAATAAACTTAAAAAAAAATGTACTGGGAAAGAATATTTAGTGATACAGGAAGACGTTTCAGAATGTCTGCTCTATATGGTTAAGTGAAATCACAATTATAAAATAGAATGTATTAAAAAAAATCTCATTTTTGGAAAACTGTATATATCTGTAAGCAAAGAGGATATAAAAACGTTAACAATGGTTTGAATGTGTGCTCACAGATTGTTTTTCAATGTCTTGGTGTACATTTTCCAAAATTTCCACATATAGAGTTACTTTTGTTATCCAGAAAAAAAATGTTTTTAACAAGAAACACAAAATTCCCCTGTGTTTTGGCTGCCTATTGTCTACTTGGACGGAGTCCAAATCCCTCTGCTCGATAGGCAAGGCCTGTCACAATCTGGCTCCTCCTCGGCGCTCTAGCCTGCTCTTCCTGCCCGGATCCCATACCCGAGGCCTCCTGAGTCATGCACATGTCACCAAGCCTTGTTCTAGCCCTCTGCCCGCACAGCTCTGCCCCTCCCTCCCCTGCACAACCCTCGGGGACGGATTACTTCCTCATCTTCTAGCTGGGCTGGCCCTTCTCCTGTTCGTTCAACTCCTCAAGCTCTTCAAGTTCTCTTCTGCCTCGGGGCCTCTAGGACAACTGTTTTCCTGCCTGGACAGGTCTTCACATGACCAGCTCCCTTTCATCTTTCCAGACCCTAAGCGTCACCTCTTCACTTGGCCCTCTCCGACCGCTCTATCCCTAAGTCATTTCCTTCACTTCTCTGTCTCAGAGCCCTGCTCTTAGCACCTTCTACAAATAAAATTATTTCTATTTATTCATTTAATTGGTCTCAGTGTGTCTGCCCCACCTGAGTGTAAGCTCTGGGAGGTGAGGGGCTGTGACCCAGGGCCTCGCAATTTAGCTGCGCACAGTTATTTGTGTGGACAATAGAAAGACCAACTATCCTGTGCTCCTGTGGGACCCTGTACGCTCATCTCCACCGACCTCTCCCTTCCGCTATTCTTCTAACACCAACGTGGCTGCTTCCCGAAGTGGTCTGTGGCTGCTTTGAGCGCAAGATGGGGTGCAGTGTGGAGGCCTGGCACGTTGCAGGTGCTCAACAAGTGTGTGCTCTGAGTGAATATGTGAGGAGGCCTTCTGTGGGGTTCCAAGTGGGTGGAGAAAGCCCTTCTGGGACTGAACAATCACTACAACACACACAGATGATGAAATGCTGCCTGGGGCTCAAATTCAGCTCACAGAAGGCCACTACAAATTAGGCAGACACGTGGGGTTTGTGTCTACGAAAAGTTTTAACTACATTAACATTTTTTTAAGGTTTATTTATTTTTGAGGGGTCAGGAACAGAGGATCCAAAGCAGGCTCTGTGCTGATAGGAGAGAGCCTGATGTGGGGCTCAAGCCCCCAAACCATGAGATCATGACCTGAGCCAAAGTCAGAAGCTTAACCAACTGAGCCACCCAAGCACCCCATTTTAACTACATTTTTAACCAGATTTTAGCAACTAGTTAGCAACTAGTTAGTTAGTTACAACAAGTTTACAACTAAGTTGTAAACAAGTAGTTTCTTGAGCTTCAAAAAACAAAAGGCAGGGAAAATAGGGACTTTATAGTGTTTTTGAGTCTATCAGAAAGTGAATTATGATAAATTCCTTAATCTGAAGAATTTATAGGTTCCTTGTGGAGCCTGATAATTGATGATGTTTCTTTTAAAATGTGCTCCCATTTAACTGGGTGGCTCAGTCGGTGAAGCGTCTGACTTCAGCTCAGGTCATGATCTCACAGTTCGTGGGTTCAAGGCCCGCGTCAGGCTCTGTGCTGACAACTCAGAGCCTGGAACCTGCTTCGAATTCTATGTCTGCCTCTTTCTCTGTCCCTCCCCAGCTCATGCTCTTTCTCTCTTTCGCTCTCTCAAAAATAAACAAACATTAAAAAAATTTTTAAATGTGCTCCAATTAAAAAAAAAAGGGGGGGAGCTCCCATGTGGCTCAGTCTGTTGAGCGTCCGACTTCAGCTCGTCATGATCTCACGGTTTGTGAACTGGAGCCCCACATCGGGCTCTGTGCTGACATCTCAGAGCCTGGAGCCTGCTTTGGACTCTGTGTCTCCCTGTCTGTCGCTCTTCCCCCCACCCTCATTCTCTCTCAAAAATAAACATTAAATTAAAAAAATAAAAAGAATGTGCTCCCAGAGACCCCAAATATTTTATAGACAAATGGTTCAGAGAATCACTGCAACTAAGGTGGGTGAACAATGAGCGTCCGGTTTCACCCTGATGGGTGTAGAGACTGTCAGTGACTCACGGGATAAGATGTCAGGTCCAAGGTTTGAACATTGCAGGTATTATTCAGTGGGGTCACCCACTGGCCTTCACCTATTTCTGTGAAAGCGGGCCCAACTGAGATGCTCTGCTGCAGCTAGTTAGGGGGCGGCAGTTTTCCTGTGCAGGGCCAGGCGCTAAGCATTTCAGCTTTGCGGGCCACACCGCCTGCATGGGAACTAGTCGACTTGGTCACTGCAGTGTGGACATAATGAGTGGGCACGGGGGTGTTCCCATAAAATTTTATCTGTGGACAATGGATTCGAATGTTATAGAATTTTCAGGTGTCACAAAATATTTTTTCTTTTCATTTATTTTCCCCAACAATTTAAAAATGCAAAACCATCTTGGTGGTAAGCCAGATTTGGCCTGTGGGCCACAGTTTGCTGACCTCTGGGTTAATTAAAAAAAAAAAAAAATTAATGTTTATTTCTGAGAGAGAGAGAGAGAGCACAAGTGAGTGGGAGAAGGGCAGAATGTGAGAGAGACACAGAATCTGAAACAGGCTCCAGGCTCTGAGCTGTCAGCACAGAGCCCGACATGGGGCGCAAACTCTCAGACCATGAGATCATGACCTGAGCTGGTCAGACGCTTAACCGACTGAGCCATCCAGGCACCCCTGGGTTAATTTTTGACAGTTTATCTGTGTGGGCAGCCGTGGGACACTGAAGACAGGGCCCTGATCTCGAGAGTTAAGTTCCAACACTCGAGTGTCCGGGCCTGATAGAAACCATTTATTTCTGAGTACAACCAAACTAGAGAGTAATGTCAGGCACTCGATGGTTAACATTTAATTTGAGTTGGAGCAACAAGGGAAAAAGACCTCACCCTTGGAAGTGGAAAGTGTGCTTTGAAGTTTGATCAAAAGTGATTTATACACACTTTCTGGGAGCACATTATATTAGTGCTTTTATAGCTATAGATTTTATATTAGCGTAGGATAAACAGAAAATAAGAAACGGGCTGCTCTCATCACATGCTCACACCTGTGGTTCGAAAAGAGCCAACAAACACTCTGTTCGAGGGCTCATTGTCAGATAACCACCGCTGACAGCAAGGCAGCCCAGAAATGTCCGTTCTTTTAAAGAGAAAAAAGCTTCCTCCGCAATTCTCGCTGGTTTCTATAGAATGAATTCCTGGGGAGATGAGAGGAAACAGAGGTCATCTACAAGGTCCGTTTCCTCTGCCCCTCTCATTTTCTATTTTAAAATGTGCTTCCGTTCTAGATATCTCACGCCTCCTGCGCTGGGTGGTACCGGTACCTTCCACGGTGGGGTGGTAGGGTCTAGGGCACCAGTGCTGACGCAGGAGTCGTCCTGCCTGGGCACCTGTCCAGTACTAATTAGCTGTGATCTTGAGCAAGCTACTTAACCTCTCTGTGCCTCAGTTTCTTCAGCTATAAAATGGGGATAATAATAGCACCCACCTTCAGAGCTGTTGTGAGGTTTACAGCAGAGGGCTTTGAATAGAGCCTAGCATGGAAGAAGGACCGGGTGAATGTTAACTCCTTTTAGTATTATCTTCCTGTGCTTACCAAGTACCGCAAGCACGTGTCAGCACACACACCTGCTCACATAATTTTAATCTGATCCTCAGCTTGTCAGGTATCACTCCCTTGTTTTAGAGAATAACAAACTCAGGTTTAGTGGCCCAAGACCAATCAGCTATGAATCTTCACAGAATTTTCAGGTGTCACAAAATATTTTCTTTCTTTTCATTTTTTTCTTCTTTTTAAAAAAATTTTTTTTAATGTTTTTATTTATTTCTAGGAGAGAGAGAGACACACACAGTGTGAGTAGGGGAGGGTCAGAGAGAGGTGCCCCCAGGTATGTGATTTTTTTCAGAACATGTTTTATACAACCTTTTCTTTAAGGAAACTCCCAAACAGGTAAAGGGCAGGAAATTTAATATCCCGTTCAGTGGTTTAGAAGCTCTTCAAGGACAATTTGGTTCATAATCAGAAGAAAAAAACGGGGGGCGCCTGGTTGGCTTAGTCGGTTAAGCGTCCGACTTTCGCTTGGGTCATGATCTCGCAGTTCGTGGGTTCGAGCCCCACGTCAGGCTCTGTGCTGACACCTTGGAGCCTGGAGCCTGCTTCGGATTCTGTGTCTCCCTCTATCTACCCATACCCCACTAGCACTTTGTCTCTGTCTCTCAAAAATAAATAAACATACACACAAAAAACCCTTAAAAAAAATCACATACCTGTAAGCCATATGCAATAGGGATCTCAACTGTTTACAGTTTATCTTCCCCGGTTTTTATTACCATTACCTTTTTCATGTCATCATTTCCATCCTCAATACTCTTCCGACTATCTTAAGCTTCTTTCTCTTTTTGCTGATTATGTATCATCAATTTCTGGGAATGTAAATAAATTGTGTCCATTCCTAGCCTCAGAGCTTTAAATGAAGTATTTCTTTTGTCACTTTCTGTATTTGTCACTGCTGTGCCATTGCAATGAGGTGACAGAGAAGTTGCCCTGTAGTAACCCTCATTCAACTGCAAGAGTGTCTGCAACAAGCTGAATGTGCTTGCTGTTAAAATATTCAACTATTTTGGGAAAAACCTCATCCCTCCTTTATGCATAAGTATGGTAATTGATCCCTAAGGCCATGGCACACCTGCAGAGATACAGTTTCTAGTTTGTACGCACTTCTGAGACAAAACCAAAGACAAGAGCAAAGAAACTTGCTGCAAGGAAATGCACGTTAGGGAGGGTTTGGGTTAAAAAGAAATTTGAACACGCAGAGATGTACAATAAATGATCCATATATAAAACTTTTACACCTCAAGTTACAATTCTGACTCTCAAGATGAGCTAGTGGATTATTCAGAGAATAGCTACATTAAAAGTTTTTTTTAAAGTTTATTTATTTGCTTTGAGAGAAAGAAAGGAGGGAGGGGTAGAGAGAGAGGGAGAGAGAGAATCCCAGACAGACTCCAGGCTGGCAGCACAGAGCCTGACTCGGGGCTCAGATTCTTGAATGGTGGGATCATGACCTGAGCAGGCCTGACTACATCGCTCAACTGCTCAACTGACTGAGCCACCCACGTAGAAAGGCTGCATTTTTTAAGACACTGACAAGCAAACTAGCAACACTGAGAACCACTATTGCTAACTCAGTTCTATTATAAGTTCTGCCTTTTTCTTTGCATGCTTTCATTTTTCCAACTTTTTTCTAATTCTCAAATTCATACATGTTCACTGTAAAATTTGGAAAATGGGGGGAATATAACAAAGTAGAAATAAAATTTTACTCATGACTCTCTCTCCATCCAGAGAGAGAAGCATGGTTAATGCTTTGAAATAGTAACACAGTAATCTTCATATTTTACATATCCTTCTACTAATTAACTTGTTAATAAAAAGTTAAAATTATTTTCTTCCTTCAATTTCCCCTTGATTACCAAGCAAGCTATGTACGTTCACTGAAATAAAGTCAGAATGCACAGAAAAGCTGAAAGAAGTATAAACTAAAGCACCTAGCATTATCCACTTGGTTATATTTTCTTCTATCCCTTCTTTTCATGACTTAAAATTTTTTAAATGTTTATTTATTTATTTACTTTTTTTTTTTGAGAGAGAGAGGGAAGTGAGCAAGGGAGGGAGAGAGAGAGAGAGAGAGAGAGAGAGAGAAGTGGGGATTACGTGGGTCTAATGTTTTATCCAGAGCAGGGCTCAAACTCACCTGATGTGGAACTTGAACTCAACGAACTGTGAGATCATGACCTGAGCTGAAGCCAGATGCTTAACAACACAGGCACCCAGGTGCACTAATGTTTATTTATTTTTCAGAGGTGGGGGGGAGTGAGGGGCAGAGAGAGAGGGAGACATAGTATCTGAAGCAGGCTCCAGGCTCTGAGCTGTCAGCACAGATAGAGCCTGATGCGGGGCTCGAACTTGTGAACCGTGAGATCGTAAACCTGAGCTAAATCAGACACTTAAATGATTGAGCCACCCAGGCATCTCTATGACTTTTTTTTCTTTAAAGTTTAGTTTTACTTAGAGAGAGAGAGAGAGAGAGAGAATGTGTGTGCCTGTGCAGGGGAGGGGCAGAGAGAGGGAAAGAGGATCGGAAGCAGGCTGTGCGCATGCAGCTTGAACTCACAAACTGTGAGGTCATGACTGGAGCCGAAGTCCAACGCTTAACCGACTGAGTGAGCCACCTATGTCCCTCTCTCTACCCCTTCTTTTTATGTCTGTATTCTTTTCGATGTTGGGTTACAATTTGAATATAAAATTTCATACTTAAAAAAAGATTATATAAGCATTTTCTTTTGACATCAAAAAGTTTGTAAAGATAAGTTTTAATGGCTGTAAGAAATTTCATCATATGGCTATAGCAGCATTTGTTTACATAGTCTTCTAATGTTTACATATAGATTTTTGTCCACATTTCTGATCATTTTCTTAGGCTATATTTCTTGAAAAGAGATTGCCAGGGAAAGGATAAGCACATTAAAAAATTAGTAATGCTGGGGTGCATGGTTGACTCTTGATCTCGGGGTTGTGGGTTCAAGGCCCACACTGAGTGAGATATTACTTAAAAAATAAGAAAAGATATTTAAGGGGCGCCTGGGTGGCTCAGTCAGTTAAGTGTCCGACTTCGGCTCAGGTCATGATCTCACAGTTTGAGCCCCACGTCGGGCTCTGTGCTGACAGCTTAGAGCCTGGAGCCTGCTTCAGATTCTGTGTCTCCCTCTCTCTCTGACCCTCCCCTGCTCGTGCTCTCTCTCTCAGAAATAAATAAAAAACAAAAAATAAAAAAAGATATTTAAAAACTAGTAATGTTTTTTTCTCTAAGTATAACATAATCTTTGAAATAAATACTAATAACATTTTATTGTATTTCCTTTCAGTCTTTCTAAGGGCAGGAAGACTTTCAAGTATTTTAATTCATGCTTTCAAATGGTTTTCCAGATTTGTATCAACAATCTCTCTCAGCAGTAATATATCAGTGCAGAATCTTAGTGCATTCTCGCTAATGTAGAATATTATCATTAAAATAAACTACACTGACTTGAGGAAAAAAACAGTATCTTACTGTTTTGTTAACCTTTAATTTTTAAAAATGTTTATTTATTTTGAGAGAGAAAACAAGCAAACAGAGGAGGGGCAGAGAGAGAGACTCACACACACACATAAACAATATCCGGAGCAGGCTCCAGGCTCTGAGCTGTCAGCATAGAGCCCGACGTGGG
Source organism: Hyaena hyaena (assembly GCF_003009895.1). Taxonomy (NCBI): domain Eukaryota; kingdom Metazoa; phylum Chordata; class Mammalia; order Carnivora; family Hyaenidae; genus Hyaena; species Hyaena hyaena. Next base: position 1,414,564 of record NW_024080642.1, on the reverse strand, counting down.
GCTCAAACTCACAAACCGTGAGATCATGACCTGATCTGAGGTCAGACGCTTAACCAACTGAGCCACCCAGGCGCCCCAAGGTAGATTTTTCTTAACCTGCGCTCTGAAGATTCTAATTACTCACACAAACCTGGATCTGAAGCTGACATCAGCCTCCTTCAGAGTCTCTTAGAAAATCTCGGTCAGCACGAGTCCCTTCCTTTCCTGAGCTGACACCCTATACTTAGCAATTATAGTTAAGTGGCCACGCGGGCAGTGCTGTGGTACAGGAACACGCCAGGGTGAATCACACGCCCTCCCTGCCCTCTAACCAGAGCCCACCGACCACCTGCTTCCTTCTTCCCCTCCTTTGAGATTTATTCCACGCTTCCTGTGTTAGGTGCGGTGGAAGACTCCAACACGCGCCGTATGCCCCCTGCTCTCAGTGAACGTGCAGTGCAGCGGGGGACACACATGCGGCCTCCCACTAACTATAAAATGAGAGGGAAAGGAATAATGACCGCAAGAGATAACAAATAAAAAGCCACAGAGGCCCTTCCATGTAGTTCCATGTTCAGGCCTTACCCCGAGGAGCCATCAGAGATGCAGAGCCGTGGACACTGAAGGAGGGGAAGCAGAGGATCGAATCCCAAGGCCCGTGTGCACTGTTGCCACACTTATAAAGTGATATGTGATCATTCTAGAGACAACACCCCCCCTCCCCCAATCTCACAATTACATAAGAGTCCATCACCCTTGATGGGAGGCAGCCCTTCCTGTTTCATAATGGGTAGAACTAGAAATAATCCTGTTAATCTGGAAAGTGCACTTATATGCTGAACCCATTCCTTAAAGAGGAGACTGTTCTTTCTAGCAACAGAAGGCGTCTTGGTAGCATCCACATTTATAGTGTAGCTCCCACGTCTGTCTCCCCGAAAGTGTGTCCCCACTGGGCCCTGGACACCTGCCCACAGGGAACAGAGCCCTACATTCTGTAATCTCAAACCTCTGCCCCCGAGAGCATCCATCCTTACCTGGCCAGTAACAGTCTGGCTGTTGTGGACATCTACCTATTCAGGATCGAACTGAGCTAGAACGTGGCCATCAGTAGACACTCTCAGGTAAGGACGCTGATACCAGTGGTATCAGAACAGGGAGCCCAGAATTGAGGGTCAATTCCATCTACCTGTTTTGGTATGTTTCTAATTAAGATCAAACACATTCAGTGACAAGAAGTCCTTCCATAGCTTCCCAAATAAATACTCATTTAATATGCAATTACTGAGCCTCTAGAATGTAGATACAGTCCTCCCCTTGTGGAATTCACCGCAACTTCCTGAAAGGGACAGATGCACCCCTTCCTTGAGGAAGTAAAGGAGGTCGGTGTGGCCCTGCAGGGGAGTTACAGGAGCAGAAGGGGCAGCTGCTGGCCTATTATAGAACCTGACAGGGCAAAACTACGGAGGAGACAGATGGTTATCATCGAGGGTAAGGGACACTGAGAAAAGGCAACAAATGGCAGGCAGGGATGGGGGTGCAACAGACAGCAGTTAATAAATTAAGAAGCCAATGAAGAAGGAAGAGGTGAATCTGGGTGTTTGTCTAAGCATCCTGAACATAGGAGCCTTGTTTATCTTGTTCCTGGATGTACCCTTGGTGCAGAGAACACTGCTCAGCAAGCAACATGTGCTCAAAAGATTCATTTTAAGTGAATGACTGTTGGGACCCTAAGATTCACGATGACAACAATAAGGAAATCAGCCACCATCAACTGAGCACCAACCCCGTGCCACGCCTGTGCTAGGTGCTTGACCAGACTAACCTGAATCCAACAACACACGAAGCTGGCATTGTCATCCTCGCTTCACTGATGAGGAGTCGAGGAATCGGGAGGTATATGGAGGTTCATAAGCCATCCAAGGTCTCTCACGCACAGATGGACTTAGATGCATACCCGTGTCCATCTGAAGCCGGTGTTTTCCCTGCTGGGTCACGCTGCAAGCATGAACTTACTAGTAACTCACACTCCGGGCCTTTCCAGCAGGGTCTCCTGCTGTCATTGTGCTTAGTCATCAAGCCCCAGCGGCCCCACGGGAAGGAAGCGCAGGTGCACTGCAAGTGGGCCAGCACAGGAGCACACCTGTGAAGCGTGTCGACTCAAAGTGCCTTGTGTATCTAGGCTATGCCCGCTTGGCTCAGTGGTGCGGACGAGGCTACCGTCACAGGTTCCGTCTCCATGTCCAATGAACTGATCTGCATGGTTTAGAGACACGCCCGGTCCAGGGCAGCCATCTCAGAGATGCATTTACTAGTTTCAGAAAAGATGGCTGTGAACTGTGGGTGGCTCAGTAAAACCTGTTTGTGATGCGAGGAAAGCACTTCAAAAGGCATGTCACAATAGTGGCCAGCAGTACCTTCTAACCCAAAATCGGGTGATCAGAGCTCTTCTACCTCGCTAAGGCCTTTTCTCCAAAAAAAAAAAAAATTAAAAATTTCCCCTCTAGTATTTCTCAGAATCTTCTTCCCATCTCTGTTATTTGTTTTTTTAAAAGGCAGGTTGATAGCTACATAGCTACTATTATTTCTGAAAATTACTAAGACCTTAAAAGACTAGGGCCATATTCAGAACATCTCTGCAACTTTGATCCTGTTCAGAAAATTACAATTGGAGACAGAGACACTCTCAGAACCAGCACTTAAGCAAGTTTGTGTTTAGAATATGGTTAGAATATAGTTTGTTTCAAGGCAAGTGGTTGCTAACTCTCCTTGCCTCTCATGAGAGAGTCTCTCTGCCTCTAGACTCTTCCTTCTACAAATTGTCCCCTGCATGGCACAGAGCTGTCTTTCCAGGAGAACACAAGTCTGATTAGTTAACTTGCTTTATACAACCTACCAACCTCCTCTGTATAGTATATGTCAGGTGGCTATGGGATGTCATCGTCTGGGCCACTCCTGAGAGTTAAAGGGACAGCTCTATCAACTATTATGTTGGGGCAACAGGCTAACCAGGACCGTCCCTGGCAAGCGAGAATCTATGGCCATCCCATGTAGAAGGTGCCTGTCAGCCCTCTCTGACCCTTCCCCACCCTGAGCAGCTTCCCAGAGGTACCTGCCCTTCCTGCCCTTCCCAGCTGCACCCCTCAGCCCTGATTAGCTTCTCTCCTGAACAAATGAGTGTTCCTGCTCCCAGACCAGCTCCCAGAACAGCCTCACACATTCTCCGAGGCAGAGGTGTGTGTGTGTGGGGTGCCCATGCAGCTTTAATGAAGCCTTTCCTGGATTATCAGCATGTGTATTTATGGACACTGCCCACCCTAGTTGTGAGCTCCTCAAGGTCAGGGGACTGGAATCACCCTGTGGCTACCCACAATGTATAGAGAAGGGTGTTTCATCTGCCTTAGGTGCTTAATGAATGTTAGTTGATAATGAATGAAAAAATTCCATGACTAGAGAATGTTGCCTTTCCAATAAATACAGAGTTCTGGGTTATAAATAAATGTTTATGATTACTGTGTTTTATTAAGACCCACTGACTGTCCAGGTATCATAGAAACTTTAGTCGATTTCCACATATGTGAGTGTATGGAAAAACAGTATATGAGTAATTTGTTTTCTCAGTGGTGAAGACGGTAACAGGCATATTTCATTTCCATTGTTCAGTGGGGATCGTATTGCTCTGGGCCAAAACAGTGAACCTGCTAAGTGGTGACTAATGTCAGAAGTGGTCTGAGTTGTGTGGGGCCCAAGGGTACACAGGGCTCCTAGCTTTAAATCTCACACGCGGTGCTCTCAGACGCGTGACAAATTGTGGATCAGTGTTTGCTACAGAGACGACAAGGTGTGAATTCTTGTGTGGCCCTTCCCTACCCAACCTGTTTCTTACAGTGGTGAACACCCAAGAGAAGTGGAAGGAAGCTCCCTGGAGAAGACTGAGAACTGTCACCTCCCACGGGGTGAGCAATGGAGTACACACCCAGCAGCGTGAATTCCCTGTCTCGGTAATGTGTTCCCTCCCCCAAAGCCTTAATCTTGAAGTGATGAGCAATGACTGGTAAACTCATATCTAGAGAAATCTGCATTCCCAGGGACTTTATAGAGTGAGGAAGTAAGTGCCACTTGGTAGTCAACCCCCTATGACAGCTTTTCGACTGGTGTGGATCCTCGGCATGCCTGGCTGCACATATTAGACAGGTAGAGAGTGGATCCGTGAATAAAAGAGACATGAAAGGTCAGAGGTGAGTCTATGAAAGTGTCACAGGTGAGTCACTAGGCGGTGGCAGCCGTTCCCACAGCCCCTGAGAACCAGAAGAAACCACAGTACAGGGAATTTTGGTTTAGAAGTAGGACAAAATTTCCTGAGTGGGATGTTTAAGATCATTAAATAAATCACCAAGGGAGTGAAGGTCCTTCAAAACAGAGCAGTTACTCAGCAGTCAGGGGTGAGTTCCGTTTAAACCTGACTACTGCCTTGAACTTGCTGGGATCATTAAGCTCTTCCCAACCCCACATGATACTCCATCAACTGCCAGAGAGACATGAAGAGAACCCAGAGCCAGAAGGGCCTCAACAATTTGTCTGGCTGGCTGCCATCAACCACACGACTTCTATTTTTAGGTATCACTAAGGATGAAAAGCAGTAATACCTGGAGTTTCCATCATTTCACCTGTCTCTGACAGTCAAAAACTCATCCTAACGTTGAGTCAAACTTTCTTGGTTGTAAGATGTGGACGGGACAGGTCAACACTCATCCACAGTAAGCTAAGATTGTCACACTTTCTCAGGCTTTTCTAGGCTCTTCATGCTCCCAAAGCTACTACTGTTGGGAAGTTCAAGAAAATCTAAAAGTCTGGGTGAAATCTGACTTTGACATGATTGCTCTGTACCCAGGTAGACATTCTATGATGCCAAGTTTTGGGGTCTGAGGTATTAAATTAAATATTAAAAATTTTTGTTTTAATGTTTTTATTTGTTTTTGAGAGAGAGAGAGAGAGAGAGCGAGCGAGCAAGTGAGCAGTAAGGACAGAGAGACGGGGAGAAACCGAATCCAAAGCAGGCTCCAGGCTCCAAGCTGTCAGCACAGAGCCCGACACGGGGGTCAAACTCATGGACTGCAAGATCATGACCTGAGCTGAAGGTGGACACTCAACTGACTGAGCCACTCAGGCGCCCCAATATTGGGGAGTTAGGGATGGAATATGGATGGAATTTTTATACATTCCTGCTCTTGACTCTCTCTCTCTCTCTCTCTCTCTCTAAAGGTGTCTACAGTGCCATGGCTAAGCTTCCAAGAACACAAGCCACCCAGGGCACAGCTCTGTTGCTGGGGAGGAGGAGGTAAGGGAAAGAAGTAACACACTTTTTACCCCAGGCTCTAGGGAAGACAGGGCTTGGGAGGGGCAATGTGGGGCAGAAGGAGAATCAGAAGTCACAGCAGCAAACAGACTAAGAGGATGGAGGGAAAAGGAAATGAAAACGCACAGAGGAATTTCTCCTGAGAGTGACCCAACCCCCTCGGAGGAGGCCTTAGAAAGTCTTTCTCCTGCCCCTGTTACGGTAGGGGAGTCAGCAGCGCGCGCTAGCCGGGACGGAGAATGAATGCGAAGGCGTGGGAGGGGGTAGGGACCTGCTGGGGGGACAAGTCACTGCCAGTGAGCTGGCCACAGGTTTCTAGCTAAAACATACTTGCAGCCCCCACGCGGTCCTCCCTCAGCTGTCACCTTCTCAGTGAGCACCTACTCCCATGGCTGCCATCCTTCTGACCGGCTCCTGCAGCAAGCCTTTCTTCCCTGCCTGGGCTCTCAGTTCCATCAAGGCTGCCAAATGGTTTAGAGAAACTGCAAAGGCTGGGAGAGACTGGGATGGTTCTCTAGAAGGCAGCAGAGGACACGGAACGGAGTTTAAAGTCAAATTAAATTAAAAAAAAATTTTAATGTTTATTTTTGAGAAAGCAAGAGTGGGGGAGGGGCAGAGAGAGAGGGAGACACAGAATCCAAAGCAGGCTCCAGGCTCTGAGCTGTCAGCACAGAGCCTGAGGAGGGGCTTGAATTCATGAACCGTGAAATCATGACCTGAGCCAAAGTCAGACGCTTAACTGACTGAGCCACCCAGGCGCCCCTAAATTCTAATTAAATTAAAAAAATGTTAATTTATTTTAAGAGAGAAAGAGAGCCTGAGTGCAAGTGAGGGAGGGACAGAGAAAGGAGGAGAGAGCAAATCCCAAGCAGGCTCTATGCTGTCAGCATAGAACCCAACAAGGGGCTGGAACCCACAAAACTGTGAGATCATGATCTGAGCGGAAACCAAGAGTCGGTCACATAACAGACTGAGCCACCCAGGAGCCCCTCAAATTAAGTTAAATTAGAAATGTTCAAACCCCTACAGGTCAAGAAAGGACCTGACAACTAACCTTTCCTTTGGCCGATTGGTGGCACACCCGCCACCACCTTCTAGCACATTTTAATGTGGAAAATTCTGGGTGTTACTTGACAAAATAAGACTTTTAACATCCTCCCCCCACCAACCTACTACCGTTCAATTAATTTCGGGAAATCAAAAAGCACTTCTATTCCACATGCAGAAAATCTGATGTTGTTGAAGCGATTGACATCATTACCCTTTTATTCTTTAACAAAGAAACCCACGCAGAGGACTGGAAAAAACCCCACAAAACTAAAAGCAATGAACGGTCCCTTGACCTGCTGCTCCTTTCTTTCATGCTTGTTTCAAATTGCTTCTATTTCTAGTTCCTCAATCACTGAATAATATGCTTAGGCTGTTCTTTCTTACTTTATCTGGTTCAGATGTTACCCTCTGTCTTCCTTTCATGACAGATCTGCATTCCTATCACTAGTAAGCCCCTCCCTCCTCCTCATCTATACCTTAATCAATACAGCTCTATCACTTTTGATTATCTTTATTACTTTAAATAACAGATGTATCCTTTTAACTTTATTCTGTCAAGAAACCATATCTTTCTTGCTCACCTTGTGAAGTAAGTGTATCAGCATCTCGCTCTTCCTTTTAGTGCTCTGGCTTCCCTGCAGCTCCTGCCTCCCGTCAGCTGTACTTTTATATGCTTGGGGGTTGAGAAGAATGCTTCTTTTGTAACATCTCCACACATGAGCTCTTGATTGTACCTCCAAAAGGTGCTTCTGTCCCAGGTACCCCTCTCTCGGTCAGTACTACTCCAACTACGAGGTGCTCCGGCCAGGTATCAATCCTCTCTTTCCCTTCCACCCCACATGAGCCCTGTCATTCTCACCACGTCCACTGCTAACATGCTGGTGCAGGCGATCACCTTCGATGTCCCAGACCAGCCACGCCCTTGTCCCGGCTATAATCCATCCTCTACAAAATGGCCAGAGTGCTTTTTTTCCCCCCTGAAACATAAATCAGCTCACATCACTCCCCTTGCCAAAAAAAAAATAGTCTCTCCCTGCAACCCCCTTTACTATTGCCCATAAGGCCTTAAACAATCTGCCCTGGGCTATCTCTAACTTCTCTTCCCTGCCCTCTCCGCTCATCCACACAGCTCCAGCGGGACTGGCCTTTTTCTTTTGGCCATCACAGAGAATTCCTCTTTAAGGAGGTTTGCTCCTGCTTGGGAACAGCCCTGATCTTTTCCCTGTCATTATTCAAATCCTACCTGGAGCGTCCTTCCTTCTGAGAGGTCTTCCATGTGAGCAGAGCAATCTTGTATCCCCAGCTATGCTCTATCATCATGTTATCCTATTTTATCTTCTTTGTAGATTTGAGACATTATTTTACTTATTTATATGTGTTTATTGTTTACCTCCCTTTCTAGAATGTGAGTGCTGAGAGCTATTTTATTCACTGCCTGTATCCCCATCACCTAGGAAGATAAAAGGCATTAAAAAGATTAATTATTATCAACTCATGTTTTGTAACATAAGGTTTCTATGCTTTGTCTAAGATTAAGTCCAAGCTGGAAATCAAGCAGTGTTTTATTATTGCAATCATGCATTATTCACTACTTAAATGGAGTGCGTAAGTAATGTCCCCAAATACGTCCCCTCTTAATCTTTTCTCCCCCCTTGGCATTTACAATTGCCTTTTCTCTTTCACAGTCTGGCTTTTAAGGTTAGAATAAAACCCTCTGAATCCCCCTTTCCCCAGGTACCATTCACTGAAAACCTCTATCTCCTTGCTCTGAGCTAGACTGACTGCTCAGAAAGTCTACACCACACCTGCTACTTGGACTTTATTTCCCTCCTGATTTGGATCTACTACCTCTTGGCTCTCATATCTTCCTCTTTCTTCTTTTATTACTGTAGTTTGTTAGAATACATCTTCAGAATATTTCCTAAGAAAGGGTGTATGAAAAGTCCCTGTTTGTCTGATCATGTTTTTTCCCTTCCTCACTTTGGCTTTTTCCTTTCTTTTGTCTTTTCTTTTTCAAAGATTTTATTTTTAAGTAATCTCTACCCCCTACCTGGGGTTCAAACTCACAGCCCTGAGATCAAGAGTCATATGCTCTACCAACTGAGCCAGCCAGGTGTCTGCTGTTCTCTTTCTTTCTTTGCTTGCTTGCTTCCTTCCTTCCTTCCAACTTCACACTGGACTGATACTTCCCTGCTGGGTCAAGAATTATCTAGGTTGACAATACTTTTTCCTCGAGGTTTTAAAGATAATTTCCAATTGTCTTTTAGCACTCAGTATAAGGGAAAAGAATTCACATATCCACACTTTTGGGTATAATTCCAGTCTCGATTAAGACTTCCCACGAAAGGTGCTTACAGTAGACAGAGGGAACACAACTGTATTCGTCCTGGCACAGAATGGTTGCTCGGCCTGGTGCATGCAAGATGAAATTGTGTAAAGCTGGCAAATTCAACTGAATTGCTTTGAATTATAGTATGTTAAGTAAATAAACTCAATTTGATTCCTTCTAAATACAGGCACTGCTTCTACAAATTTTTCTCTTGATCAGGCTACATACCTTCCTACAAGTCTTTCCTAATACTTTTCTTGGCAAACTTCTTATTTCCAGTACTCCTAGGTCACTTTCATGGATTTTGGCACAAGTGTAACTGCTTTTCACAATCTACTTGCACACCTGGTGTAGTAAGGGACGGGGTCTTGCTTAATGCTGTATCTCCGGCATCTAACTCATCTATAGAAGGCCTGGCACTTTTGAGCCGGGGCTCGTTATCATACGCTGGGGAAATGAAAGCGAAGGCCTACAAGGTGAGCTGCTGTTGAAGCCCATGGAAAGTCAAGAAGCTTATCCTTCTTGAGCTTTTTAGGCCCCTGGTCCTGACATAAAGGCAGTGGGTCTGAGAGATCATGAGCTTTGGAGTCAGAGAACTTGATTCTGACTTTGCTTTGCCACTTATCAGCTGTGTCATCTTGGGAAAATAATTTATATGTTCTGTTTTATTTTTTATAAAAATTTAAAAAATGTTTATTTTTGAGAGACAGAAGAGTGCAAGTGGGGGAGGGGAAGAGATAGAGGGAGACACAGAATCTGAAGCAGGCTTTAGGCTCTGAGCTGGCTGTTAGCACAGAGCCTGACACGGGGTTCGAACCCACAAATTATGAGATCATGACCCGAGCCAAAGTCAGAGGCTTAACTGACTGACCCACCTAGGCGCCCCTATTTATTTTTATTATTTGTTAAAAAAATTTTTTTTAAAAATTTATTTCTGAGAGAGAGAGAGAGAGAGACAGTGTGAGCAGGGGAGGGGCAGAGAGAGAGGGAGATACAGAATCTGAAGCAAGCTCCAGGCTCTGAGCTAGCTGTCAGCACAGAGCCCAATGCAGGGCTCGAACCCACGAACCATGAGATCATGATCTGAGCTGAAGTCGGAGGCCTAACCGACTGAGCCACCCAGGCGCCCCATATTTTTAAATTTTAATTCATTCATGTATCTGGAATCCTACTTTCTTCCTGGGGATAAGTATGTTTACTGTGTTGTAGAAGAACTTTGAGGGTTAAATCACATAATTTATATAAATAAACTGGCACAATAATAGGATCTTAAGTAGTAATTGTAGCTATGACTGATATGAATAAAAGCAATAAAATGTGGACATATAGAAATCAAACGTAAAGCACTAACTTGGATGAAAAGTCCAGTCCATATTCTGTGTAATAAGACTAAGCATGACAAAAATACTCTAGAATAAAACTGAAATAATTAACAAGTATCTAAATGATCTGAGGTTCCTTTTGGTCCAGACCAAATGTCCTTCATGCTTCCTGTGGTTCCACCCCTACCACTATCGACTGATCCGGTCTGTACAGCTTAGTCCATTAAAAAAATCATTAGGCAGAAGCCTCAAGCTACAGAGTCTTGCATTTGATTTCTTTTGTATCTTTTTACTTACTGATGAACATTTTGAGTAAGGTAGAAGTTAATGAGGTGTTATTATAAGTTTCACATTTACAATATGCTTTGTTTGATTACATGTGGTGTGATTGTATACAACATGGGAAGTGACTGTAGGGGTGATTTACGGATATCGATATCATTATTTTCGTCCTACTGGATGTGGGGAGCGCTCCGTCTGCCCAGGGGCCTCCTCTGTCCATCCCATTCCCTCCAGGGTGGTCTTCCCTCTGTTACCTTTTTACTGTTCCTGTTCCTTTTCTTTGGAGTTTGCCCAGATGGCTGCCCCTCGGGGAAATAACAGCTAGCCAGAAGGATCAGGAATGAACTCATCACAGAGACTGGAGGATTCCTGGGCCGCCTCTCTGCTCAACTACCCCCAGTGGCAGCCAGCCCAGAGTGTGTTCATGTGACCACAGCAGTGGAAAAGAATAGGGCTTTTGAAAAGGTAGGTTCCCATTATGCTTCACATCGAGGAAGCGTCGTTTTATTTTGGTTTGTGGTAAATCAATGCCTTCCCCTGAGAGACGTGGCTATAGGGGAGGTGCAGAAACAAGGCAGGCAGGAACCTCATGGCCACAAAAAGCCTTCCATTCGATTCCTTTTTGCCTACCAAAGGGAATCCGCTAATAGAATCAGAGAACAAAACTGCAATAAATTTAGCTCACTGCCAGGTAGATCAGGGGTGAGGCAAGGAGAAGGAAGAGGAAGCATGTCAAAGTGTCTGTTTTCTCAAATGTGCAAGACACAGAACACGGTGGAAGCAGCAAGCTTGCCGCTCTGTCCTATTTCCTATTTAGGCTCCAAGGACTGGAACTGATGGCAAAGTTTTAAAGCTTTATATTTAAAGGAAGGTGGGTCCCCGACCCTCTCATCCCGCCATCCAGGATGGACACAACAAAGGACAGCCCATTTAGGAAACTGCATCAGCCACCTGCCAAGGCTCTCAGGATAATGTTCTAACTCTAATCTTTTATATAATAAAGATGGAAGAGTTTTCTCAACAGTGCAAAACTCTAAAGAAAATTCAATAACCCATGTCAAAGACACCTCACACCCTGTTCAGGATAACAAAACCACTTCAATCGGACTAAATATGATGGTGGCCCATGTGCCTAAGAAATGTGCTTCTACGAGCTAGTACCTGTATTTTCTCAATCTGATAAACATCAGCTTTGATTTATTACTGCTACTCCTTTAAAGAGAGTCAGTGACTCAGAGCAGAGATAATGTGTTATAGTTAACAGTTAATCAAGACATGTCAGGTGCTCGGATGTTTATTTTATACCTTTCATTTTGCCAAAGGTGTCCTTTCAGGTTTGAGTTCTGTTCTTTTGAACAGATGACTATCATTTAACTAACAACAATGCTGAGTTTATTTACCAAGGATTCATAGTCTAGTCACAAAATACTGAATATGATCGAGCTTCCACTGGTGACCAGTGAAAACAGAGCCTAAATAAGAGGCCAGCAGATGGAACTTAGAACATTCAGAAAGAAATTTCAAAGAGACCTTACAGTCAGCAGTTAGATTGCTTGGGTTTATAGAACATAAGAAGTGCTTTGCAGAAAATGTATGTAAGAAGGTAACAGAATGTGGCTTTGAAATTTTGTATATGTAAAATAAGTTACTTGGAGAAAATATTTCCTTTTGTTAGTGGCCTTAAGTTCTTTATTCAACCATATGAGAGGTCCAATAAATGGCCATCAATGACAGGGGGGCCCAGGGGCAGTGAGTCTCAGGGCTATCAGGATCCCCATGTGCACAGGGTTTAAGAACTGCACCCCAGTCTTCCCAGGACCCCCAGCTACTTCCCAATTACAGAATTCCTGCTTTTATGGCAAGCAGAGTAACAACTGTAGAACTTTGCTCAGCCGGGAATTGAGATTGGCTGGCTGAATTTAGAACACATCTGCTCCTGGTTTCAAGTTCTTACACCACACATGCCTGGAGCTAGTCTTCCTGACATTGTACAGTACCAAAGAATTAAACTTTTGAGTTTGAAATCATAGAATTTCCCATAGAAAGAAAAGCTAGTATTTTAAAGATCAGCATATTCAATCTTAATTTAAAAAAAAAAATAATTTGGCTTTTGCCCTCATTGCTTTACTCACCGCTCTTCCAAAGGCCACCAAGTCAAATGGACTTTTCTGGGGCTTACTCCCCTTTCCTGCTGGGGCATCGGACCATGTTACTTCTCTTCCGTCCAAGATGACTTCACCCAAGCCTCCCTCTACCTTTTTGACCTCCCACCCATGAAACCCAGGAGTTGCCCAGGCTCCAAACTGGTCCCTCTTTTCAGTCTACATGTTCTCCTTGGTCACTTCCTCCGGCTTTGGCATCAATCTGGTCATTCCTCCACACCTGGTAGTATTTCTTTTTTTTTTCCCTTTCTTTTCAAATGTTTATTTATTTATTTTGAGAGGGGAATGGCAGAGAGGGAGGAGGGAGGGAGGGAGGAGGGAGGGGAGGAGGGGAGAGAGGGAGGGAGGAAGAGAGAGAGAGAGAGGGAGGGAGGAAGAGAGAGAGAGAGAGAGAATCCCAAGCAGGTTCTGTGCTCAAGAACTGTAAGATCGTGACCTGAGCTGAAATCAAGAGTCAGACGCTTAGCTGACTGAGACCCCCAGGCGCCCCCTTTCTGGTAGTGTTTCTTGCCACTCCCGTCGGCACAGCCTCTCACGCCACCACACGGGAGGACTACTTCTCACTGTTCTCAGACAGGGCCCACATGCTTTCAAATATTTCCTTTATGGCTCTGTTCGTGCTTTCCTCTACCCAAAGTTCACTGCTCCATCTCACCTGCACATCCCTCCCTAGGCCCCAGGTCCCAGGCTCACGCTTGGTAACTGCATTACTGACGTATCATGGATATACGATAAACTCCACATATTTCGAGTATGTAATCTGACTAACTCTGAGGTGTGTATATACCTATGAAAGTATCACCACACTCAAAATACCCATCACCTCCAAAAAAAGTTTTCTGGGGCTACTTTGTAATCCTTTCTTCCTGCCCCTCCCCATACACTCTCTTTCCAGACAACTAATCTGTTTCCTGTTACTATAGATTAATTTGTATTTCCTAGAGTTTTATATCAATGAAATCATAGAGTGTGTACACTTTTCAGGTGGGCATCTTTCACCAAACATTTGTTTTGAAATGAATTTTGAAATTCACCCATGTGGCAGTGTGGTTACACAGCTCATTCTTTTTATTGCTGAGTAGGGGTCCCCTGGATGGACCCCTGGGTTTATCCATTCACCTGTTAATGGATGTTTGGATTGGCATGACTTGAAATATATGGCAGGCATGTGTTTAAACTTAAAAAAAAAAAAACCTGCCAAATTATTTCCCAGTGATACAATAAAGGTGACAATACAAGTTATTCAACTAATACAATTTTCCCAAATGGACAATATAGTTATCCAAAAATTATTCAATAGCGTTGAATCCAGCTGAATTCAGTCTTTCATTATTAAATATATTAGCTTTAGATTTTTCATAGATGGCCTTTATCAGATTAAGGAAGTTACTTCTATTGTTAGTCTGCTGGGAGTTTTCATCAGAAATGAATGTTGAATCTTGTCAAATGCTTTTTCTGCATCTACTGAAATGTCATACGGTTTTTCCTTTTAGTTTTGTTTATATGGTGAATTACATATATTGGTTTTCGCATCTCTATTTCCAATGAATATTACTGTAGTTGTCTTTTCTTGTGATGTTTTCATTTGGTTTTGGTTATCAGGGCTCAGAGGATGAGTTGGGAAGTATCCCCTCAATTTTCTGGAAGAGTCTGTACAGAGCTTGTATAATTTCTTCCTTAAGAATATAGAATTCACATCAGTGAAGCCATCTGGACTTGGAGTTTTCTTTGTGAGAAAGTTTTAACTACTAATTTAATCTCTTTATTAGACACAGAACTATTCTGGTTATTTATTTCTTCTTGTGTGACCTTGGGAAGTTTGTTCCTTGCAAGAAATTTGTCCATAAGCCATCAGACTTACGGGCATAAATGGGGCGCCTTGGGTGGCTCAGTTGGTTAAGCGTCCAACTTCGGCTCGGGTCATGATCCCACGGTTCGTGAATTCGAGCCCTGCCTTGTGCTCTGTGCTGACAGCTCAGAGCCTGTAGCCTGCTTCAGATTCTGTGTCTCCATCTCTCTCTCTCTGCCCCTCCCCTGTTCATGTTCTGTCTCTCTCTCAAAAATAAATAAACATTAAAAAAAGATTTATAGGCATAAAATATTAATAAAGATATTCCAGGTTATCTTTTTAATACCTAAAGAATCTGCATGCATGTCTCATCTTGATATTAGTAATTTGTGTCTTCTGTTCTTCCTCATTACCTGACTAGATGCTTATCAATTTTATTTTGGTCTCATTGATATTTGCTCTTGTTTTTCTGTTTTCTGTCTCATTGATTTCTGCTCTGATATTTATTATTGTCTTTCTCCTGTTTTCTTTGGTCTAATTTGCTCTTATTTTTTCTAGTTACTTGAAATGGAAGCGGAGCTTACTGATTTGAGACCTTTCTTTTTTTCTATTCTAGTATTTAGTGCTATGAATTTCCACCTAAGTGGTCTTTTAGCAGCATTACACAAATGTTGCTATGCTGTGTTTTTATCTTAATTCAGTTCCAAATATTTTCTATCCTTCTTTTTAATTATCTCTTTGACCCCTGGGTTACTTTGAAGTGTGTTATTTAGCTTCTAATTATTTAGAGATTTATCAGAGATCTTTTTCTTATTATCTCATTATGGCTGAATGAAATCCGTTACATTAATTGTAACTTGTGTCATGGCCCAGACAGAATACAGTGTATCTTGGCAGATATGTGCCTGGAAAGAATGTGGGTTCTGATGTTGTTAGGTGGAATGCTCTATAAATGTTAATTAGGTCAACTCAGTTGATAGTGTTCTTCAGGTTTTCTATACGTTTACTTGCTTTCTGTCGATTTGTTCTATCAGTTATTGAGAGAGGGGTATTGAACTTGCCAACTATGACTGTGGATCTGTCCATTTTTCCCCTCTAGTTCTATCAGTTTTTGCTTCCTGTATTTTGAAACTCTCTTATTAGAGGCATAAATATTTAGGTTTGTTATATTCTCTTCAGGAACTGACCCTGCGTTACTTTTTTTTTTTTAATTTTTTAATGTTTTATTTATTTCTAGGAGAGAGAGAGAGAGAGAGAGACAGCGTGAGCAGGGGAGGGTCAGAGAGAGAGGGAGTCACAGACTGAAACAGGCTCCCGGCTCAGCTGGCAGTCAGCACAGAGCCCGACGCGGGGCTCGAACCCACGAACCGTGAGATCATGACCTAAGCGAAAGTCGGACGCTTAACCGACTAAGCCACCCAGGCGCCCTGACCCAGTGTTACTTTGTTACTGCTGTTTTTTTAAACCGATAATTGCCTTTTAAAAAAGAATTAAATAACAAGAATCTGATATATTTACTCATGTAACACTTATTTTCTAATGATCTTTTTTTTATGTTTTATTTATTTCTGAGAGAGAGAGAGGGACAGCTTGAGCAGGAGAGGGGCAGAGAGAGAGGGAGACACAGAATGTGAAGCAGGCTCCAGGCTCTGAGCTGTCACCACAGAGCCCAACACGGAGTTGGAACCCACGAACCATGAGATCATGCTTAACCGACTGAGCCAGCCAGGCGCCCCTAATGATCTTTATTCATTTGTGGAGATCTATATTTCCATGAGAGAGAGAATAGGGGAGAGGGGCAGAGGGAGAGAGAGGGAGAAACAGAATCCAAACTCTGTGTGGAGCCAGATGCAGGGCTTGATCCCATGACCCTGGGATCATGACCTGAACTGTTAGATGTTCAACTGACAGAGCCATCCAGGTGCTCCAGATCTTTTTTTTTTTTTTTTAAGTTTATTTTTGAGAGAGAGAGAGAGAAAGAGAGCAAGCATGAATGGTGGAGGGACAGAGAGAGAAGGAGAAAGAGAATCCCAAGCAGGCTCTGTGCTATCAGCACAGAGCCTTATATAGGGCTCAAACTCACAAACCGTGAGATCATGACCTGAGCCAAAACCAAGAGTCAGGCGTTTCACCTACTCAGCCACCCAGGTGCCCTCCATGTGCTACATTTTTATTCTGCCTAATGGACTTCTTTTAACATTTTGTGTCCTGTAGGTCTACAGGACCCACAGGTAATGAATTGTTTTCAGCTTTTGTGTCTCTGAAAAGTCTTCACCTTATCTTCATTTTTGAAAGGTATTACAGCTTGGCACAGAATTGTAGGTTGGCAGTACTTCAGAGATGTTGTTTTGGGTGCCTGGCTGGGTCAGTCGGTAGATCATGCAACTCTTGATCTTGGGGTCATGGGTTTGAGCCCCATGTTGGGTGTAAAGATTACAAAAAAAATAAACTTTAAAAACAAGAAGATGTCGCTCCACCATTTCTCATTTTCATTGTTACTAATGAGAAATGTGTGATACCTTTATCTTTTTTCCTTTGTACATGTCTTTTTCCTCGGGGTGCTTTTATGATTTAATTTTTTATTATTGGTTTTGAGCAATCTATGATATGCCCTGGTGTAGTTTCTTCATGAGTTTTTGCATGTAACTTCTAGGATCTGTGGGTTTATAAAGTTTTTATCAAATTTGGAAAAATTTCAGCCATTATTTCTTCAAATATTTTTTCAGTCTTCCCCACTTTGGCTGGGGACTTCATTCACACATGTACTGGACCACTTGAAGTTATTCCACAGTTCTCTGGTGATCTGTTCCTTTTCCAAAAAGTTTCTCTTTCTTGCCTGTGTTTCATTTTGGATGGTTTCTACTGCTAGGTCTTCAGGTTCACTAATCTTTGTTTCTGCAATGCCTAATATATGCTGTTAATTCCCTCCCGTGTATTTTCATGTCCAACACTGTAGTTTTCACTTCCGGAAGTTTGATTTGGGTCTTTTGGGATACCTACTGTGTCTTCAACTGTTACAATGCAGTGGTAATAACCATTTTAATAGCTTTGTTGGCCATTTCTAACATTTGTGGCAGTTCTCGGTTGGTTTTGATTGATTTTTCATCTCACAGTGGGTTGTATTTTTTGCTTTCCTACAGGCCTGCTATTTTGATTGAATGCCAGACACTGTGAACTTTACCTACTTAAATGCTGGATAATTTTATATTCCTTTAAATATACTTGAGCTTTTTCTGGGTTGCAGTTATTTGGAAATAATTTGACTTTTTTAGTTTTCATTAATTTTTTTTAAAGCAATCTCTACATCCAACATGGGGCTTGAACTTCCCACCCTGAGATCAAGAGTCGCATGCTCTACCAGGTAGGTGCCCCTAATTTGATCTTTTTGGGTCTTGCTTTTAAGATTTATCAGAGGAGGGGCACTTGGGTGGCTCTTTCAGTTTAGCATCTGAATTTGGCTCAGGTCATGATCTCATGGTTGGCGAGTTCGAGCCCTGCATCGGGCTCTCTGCTGTCAGTGAGGAGCCTGCTTCCGATCCTCTGTCCCCCACCCCACCCTCCAAATAAATAAATAAATAAATAAATCTTAACAACAACAAAAGGATTTATCAGAGGAAAACAGAGCAGTGTTAAGTCTAGGGGCAATCATTCCCCACTACTGAAAGAAGTCCCGTCTGCATACTATATGCGATGCCCTGTGAATGATGAGGTTTTCCGGTCGGCTGCTGGGGGCCGGCGCTCCTCCTCACTCTCGAGTGCCAGGCACGGTCACTGTTGGCATTTTTGCGTTGTCCTTTTTCTCTCCGGTAGTTTTCTAATACATAGGCCCTGATCGGTGTTCAGATATGTCACGGGGATCCCGGCAGATTTCCTGAGATCTCTGCGGAGCTGTCTCCTCTGTTACCCTGGCCGGCAGACTTTGGTGGCCTTGGTCTCCCCACCCCCGGGTTCCATGATGGTTCTCCCTCCGTGTGCCCCGGCCTGGAGATTCTCTTAAGGTGGTAAGCTGGGGCAACTCTGGACTTCATCTCATTTGGTGGTTGTCTCTCATAAGTCATTATCCTTTACTGTCTGATATCCGGTGTCGTGGAAACTCCTGTTTCATGTATTTAGTCTATTTAGAGCTGTATCAGAGAGTAAATCTCATCCTTGTTATTCCATTCTGGCTAGAAGTGGAAGTCTGCCACTTTTTTAAAAATAGTTTTTTAATGTTTATTTAATTTTAAGAGACAGAGCATAAGCAGGGGAGGGGCAGAGAAAGAGGGAGACACAGAATCCAAAGCAGGTTCCAGGTTCCAGGCTGTCAGCACAGAGCCGACACGGGCTCAAACACACGAACTGGGAGATCATGACCTGAGCTGAAGTCAGAGGCTTAACTGACTGAGCCACCCAGGCGCCCCGGAAGTCTGCCACTTTTAACTTAGAGATCTCTGTGGAAGCCTAATATAAATGCCACTGATCTTTGATGAAGTTTCCCCAGAACATTTCCCCCATGTCTTACTCCTGTCAATATACTCTGACCTCTGTGCTTTAAGTCACTTTCTTTAAACTCCTAGAAACTTATGACGAGTTATGCACTTGTTTCCTTTGATAGATCACCAGCTTCTTGATGGGAGGAGTTTGGTCTTTGTATTCCCATGCATGAAGATGATATCTGATGTGGGACCGAGCCTCAAGCCTCAAGAAATATTTTTTGCCTGTTTCTTGGTGCTGGCTATCCAGCACTAACTTTCATTTTATTTTTACCATCTTAGCCATTTGTAAGTGTTCAGTTCAGTACTGTGAAGTTTATTTACAGTGTTGTGAAACACTGCCAGAACTTTCTCATCATTATGGAAAAAAATATGTATTTTTGAACTGAATGAACAAATTTGGTACAGACCTTTAATCTTACAGATAAGCCATGGAACAAAAAAGTTTGATCTGCTCAAGAGCTTATAGCTAGCTGGTGGCTAGCCAGGCCAGAAGCCACATTGTCTGCTTCCTGTCAAACATGCATTTCTAACAGGTCTGTTAACTCAATGCATATGCTAAACACAGAAGACCAAGAACTGCATCAAAGAAGCCTCAGATGTGGAAAGCCAGAAGTTACTAATTCTGAATGGCATAATTTAGCTAGGCTGGGCTTGGGTTTTTTGTTTTTTGTTTGTTTGCTTTTTCCATTTCTTTTGGTCAGCAAGCAGTAGAATATCTTTCAACAAATTGTTCCCTGATTTTTTTCCCCCCTGACATGGAGTTCTCCGAGTCATCTAGTCCTATAAGTTGCTTTCCTTTCTCATTTCCTATAAAAATTTCTCTTCTCTTTATAGCCTCAGGCAGATTCTTTTCATTTTCTGTGATATCTCTGGGCCTGATGTCTTTCTTCCTAAGACCAGGATATAATTCCTTGCTTCATTTGGTAATGATTCTGTCTTACCAAGGATGCTGTGTGGATCAACCTGACTTTTTTTTCCCACTATGAAAACTTTATGTGAATCTGCTGGTTACTAGTTGCTTTGTTTCTGGAAGAAAAGATATTCTAAAATAACCTCATAACTTCTAAACATATATTTTTTTGGTTTTAGCATTTAAAATGACACTCATAGAAAATGTGCCATTCCATAGTTTTTGAAACAAGTTACAAAGAAGTCTGGGTCTTTCTTATTGCTACTGTTCTCGACAGAGCTCACGACTAAGGAGACATCTGTTTGGTCCAGGAGCTCTTGCACAAAGGGTGCACATGGATTCTTCTGGGTTCCTTGTCCCACAGTCTCTGCTCGCAGTTAGGATCCACCCCTCAGTCTGTAACTGGGGAGCTGACTTATATACACAGCCTCTGGTTGTGGTTTTGAAGTCTTTTACTCACCCTGCAGTTGCGAGTACGAGTAGGAATCCCTACATCTTGCAGCCCTGTTAGCTTACTGACAAGGAGATTCTGAGGTTACTTTGAGGGGTGCCTTGGTGGCTCAGTTGGTTGAGCGTCCGACTTTGGCTCAGGTCATGATCTCACTGTTTGTGAGTTTGAGCCCTGCATCAGGCTCTGTGCTGACAGTTCAGAGTCTGGAGCCTGCTTCAGATTCTGTGTCTCCCTCTCTCTCTACCCCTCCCCTGCTCACGCTGTTTCTCTCTGTCTCAATAATGAATTAAAAACAACAACAATGTTGAAATTACTTCGAGTTCTTTCATTGTTCAAAATAAGTAAAGGAAAAGCTGCAACTCCCAGCATACAGTGTATCCATGGCTCTTCTGGTAGCTCTTTTAGTTGCTGATTTAGTATCTTGAAGACCCATTTACTTCTGTCCCTAAATGTATTACATTGCTTAGAGCTGTAATCCCGTAACCAGTACAAGGAAAGAGGTATTCATGAAGGGAAGGAAATTGTAACAGAGTTCTTCCTTTCTTTCATATACAAGAAGGGCTAAGTTCCATCTTCTGGTTGGCAAGAGCAAACATCAGTGGGGGAAGGGCTTAGAGTGTCCCACAGCCAGGGGGCCCCAGTGGCCGGCCTCAGCGTCCAGCAGTCACCAACGGGAGCCCTCTGAGTGCTGGCCACTATTCTGAACACTAGGGCAACTGGGGTGAACAGCTCAAGTACAGTGCCTGCTAACTTGAGGCTTATATGCAGCTGGAACACATGTAATAGAGAAAGAAGTAAAGATACAGTGCCAGAAGGAGATGAGAGCTGTGGGTAAAAGTGAAGTAGGGCTGGGGACAGAAGGCACTGCGCAGGGGGTGGGCGGAATGGTTATTCTCTACCAAGATGGTCAAGGGAGGCCTGATGGGGTGACAAGGGAGCAGAGGTGAAGGATGTCCCTGTCAGAGCCTGTGGTTGAGTAATACTTCCAGTTTCTAGTACTATGGAAAGTGGGCATTTCTTTCCGAGTCTTCCTGTGTCTTCCTGTGTATTTCTACTGGGGACACCGAGGATGGTAAATTGTGGTCACTCGCTTTTCTCTCATCATAAATCAGATGTTTTGATAATTATAATTTTAACTGGCCCAAATACTCCATTAAGGAGATGGACAAGAGGATTAACAAATCCTCTACAGTTGGCTATCTACACTGTTCTCACCTATCTATTTTATTTTTATTTATTTGATACTTTTAGTTGTTATATACACTACTGTGATTAGGAAGTGGGCATTCCAGGAAAGCAGTCTGGCCATGAGAACATGTACTTGGGGTCCGGGACAGAGGAGAGGGAGACACACATGGGAGTGGCGGGAAGGCAATGAGCAGTGACTGATGGACCAGAAGGGCCAGGAGACTTTGAGCTTCCTTTACCTCTCAGGTCAAGAGGCTTCATCTCCCCTGGCCCCTTGCTTGTGCTTCCTGGGACAAACCAGTGGCCTGTTTGTTGGTCTGAGTCTACTCCTGAGTTAAACGAACAGAAGCAATAGTGTTCTTTAAATTTTTTTTAATGTTTATTTATTTTTCAGAGAGAGGGTGGGGAGGGACAGAGAGAGAGAGACATACCCACAGAATCTAAAGCAGGCTGCAGGCTCCCAGCTTTCAGCAGAGAGCCTGATGGGGTGGGGGTGGGGGTTGAACCCATGAACTGTAAGATCATGATCTGAGTTGGAGTCCAGTGCTTTAATGGACTGAGCCACCTAGGCCCCCCCACAATGGTGTTTTTGTTTTTTTTAATTAAACAGATATTAAAGATACTGCTTATGAAAAACAAGAAGCAGATGGCACTGACTTCTGGCTATCATCCACAGAAACAGAACAGGAAAAATAAGAAGTTTCTGTGCCTGAGTTGGGGTTATAACTGAGGTTTCCAGCATCCAGACAGGCAAATGCCTGGACAGCTGCTTAGGGCAGATGGGTCCTCTGACAGCTTAATATCACAGAGTTTCTGGTGCCTCTGTAGTCAGGGCAGCCAATGTGAGACCATCTGTTTACCAGTGGGCAGAAAAGCTCACGACCAGCAGGTAGCTGCTGCTGAGGATGAGACACAAACCCAGAACCGAGTCAGCCGTTTTCATAACTTCTGCAAAGCAACCTGGCCTGGTGAGACGCTGGCACCACCACCAGAGGGAAGGCCCACGTGCCCTACACAACACGACCACACAGGACGAGGGTATGCCCAGAGGTGTTAGGTTTGCTCCGTTTTTCATTTTTATATTTTTTAACTTAAACATCTTTTTTCTTATGGGGCGCCCAGGTGGCTCAGTCGGTTGAGCATCCGACTTCGGCTCAGGTCATGATCTCACGGTTCGTGGGTTTGAGCCTTGCGTTCGGCTCTGTGCTGACAGCTCAGAGCCTGAAGCCTGTTTCAGATTCTGTGTCTCCCTCTCTCTCTGACCCTCCCCTGCTCATGTTGTCTCTCTCTCAAAAATAAACATTAAAAAAAAAGAAAAAAAATTTTCAGTATAGTTGACACACGATGTTACATTTGGTCTCAGGTGTGTCCCAAGAGGTTTTATTTGGGTTTATTCCAAAGTATTCAAATGCCATAAGATAGATCATTCACTCACAAAACTTTTTTGTTCTTCTCCACTTTTCTAAACAGGAAAAGAAAATCCAGGAATTCAGGTCTATATAATAGGCCTAAAAACTAGCTGTCATTTGTTTATCATTAAAAATGAAAAAATAAATTTAGATAAGTAACACATATATTTAATTACAAAAGGTTTAAAGTAAAAAATAAATAAATCTCCCGCCTACCTTTCTCCTAGGACCCTATCTTCCCTCCTTCCCTCCAGAGAGAACATTGGTACCCATTTCCTGCCTATCTTTCCAGAAATTGTCTATAATATACATAATCATCTATGTATGTATGTATATATATATATACACACATATATAAATATATACATATGTATTTTTTTCTTTCTTATTGGCTATATTTAAAATAAACAAAGACATTAAAGCCTCTAAAAAGAACCAAAGTAAAGAAGCCTGTTTAACTTCATTAGCATATCCTACTGGTATTTGACTTTGGGTTCCCCCCCCCCCCCCCCCCCCGCTTTTGGTAGAATTTCTGATCTGTGGAACAGAGCCACGACTTGAATGGTACGGCTGTATCAGGTATTTCTGGATGGCGTTGACTCTGGATTGGTCTGTGCTTGAGTAGTCCTTTTTTTTTTTTTTTTTAAATGTAAAGATTTATTTGCTTTGAGCAGGGCAGCTCTTTGCTGAAATGCAGTGTTTTGTTTTGTTTTTTTAATGTTTACTTATTTATTTTGAGAGGAGAGAGAATCGAGAGAGAGAGAGGGAGAGAGAAAATCCCAAGCAGGCTCCGTGCTGCCAGCACAAAGCCTGATGTGGAGCTGGATCTCATCAACTGCAAGATCATGACCTGAGCCAAAACCAAGAGTGTGACTCCCAACCAACTGAGCTACCCAGGTGCCCCTGAAATGCTGTCTTGAAGAGGTGAGGGTACCATGTATGGTTGTTCTATAGCTTCTGTTCAGGTTGTGACCTCACACCGCCCTTCCGCTAGGCTGTGACCTCACGTTGCCCTTCCGCTCAGGCTATGACCTCACATTGCCCTTCCGCTCAGGCTGTGACCTCACACCGCCCTTCTGCTCAGGCTGTGACCTCACACTGCCCTTCCGCTCAGGCTGTGACCTCACTGCAGTATCATCTGCATCAGGCTGTTTTTCCCGTCAGCTGGGAATGTCCTTTCTCTTCACTCTCTTCCAGACACGGGGTCAGTGTGACTTAGAAGAAGTTCCTTTAGGCCACAGGCACTCTTGGACCAATTTGGGGGCATTTTATTTAGGATTTAAAAAAATCGCATGAGAGTGAGACTGGGCTATAATTTTCTTTTCTTGTGCCATCCTTATTTGTTTTGGGGATAGTGTTGTGCTGGCCTAATAAAATGAGATGCTCTCTTTTTTTAAATCCACATTAAAAAAATGTTTTTTTTTTAATGTTTAATTTTGAGAGAGAGAGAGAGACAGAGTACAAGTGGGGGAGGGTCAGAGAGAGAGGGAGACACAGAGTCTAAAGCAGGCCCTAGGCTCTGAGCTGCCAGCACAGAGCCTGATGCGGGGCTCGAACTCACAGACCTGAGCTGAAGTCGGACGCTTAACCAACTGAGCCACCCAGGTGCCCCAAATGACATACTCTTTTATCAAATTTTTTAGTTTTCCCTCTTCTCTCTGATACTTGGTTGGAATTTTGCTAATGGATTTTAAGTCCTAATCCTCTCTATAATTTTTTTATTCATTTATTTTGAGAGAGGGGTAGGGGCAGAAAGAGAAAGTCCCAAGCAGGCTCCATATGGTCAGTGCACAGCCCGATGTGGGGTTCAGTCTTACTAACTGTGAGATCATGACCTGAGCCAAAATCAAGAGTCAGATACTTAACCAACCGAACCATAGTGGTGGCCCTCTCTTTATGATTTTTTAAAGATAATGACTCCTGTTCAAATCTAATCTATCAATGCTATATTTAGCTATTTTGAGCCTTTTCCTCTGAGTTCTAACCAGAGAACCTCTCAGAATGTACTTTGGGGAAATTATCTGGAAGATAAAATATTGGTCTGAACTCAAATCCCTTTCAACTTTGGATTTCCTCAATTAACCCAGGGACAAATAAGATCATGTGCTCCATCACTGTACTTGTAAAACCCAATAATGTTTTTTAAATGTTTACTGATTTATTTTGAGAGAGAGAGAGAGAGAGAGAGAGAGCACACAGGGGAGGGGCAGAGAGAGAGAGAGAGAGAGAGAATCCCAAGCTGGCTCTGTGCTATCAATGCAGAGCCCATCAAGGGGCTGGAGCCCATGAACCATGAGATCATGACCTGAGCTGAAATCAAAGGCTAGATGCTTAACCGACTGAGCCACCCAGGATCCCCAATACAGTGGAATTTTTCAAAGTCATACCAATGATATGATACTTGGTAATAAAGGAAAGCAGTTAGAAAAGAAATCAAATTAATCTTTCCTTAAGAATCCAATAACAACTTGATGACTAACTCTAAGTCAAAATTCCAAGGTTGAATTTCTTGGGGGCAGGGAGGAGGGGTTTTATCTTTTATCTATGCTTGACCTTTTATTCATAGAATAAGAACATTGAGAATAAACCATTAAAAAATCTAGCATTTTGACAGCCTTCTCTTCCTCCAATTTATAATTTTTAAAGACATTTGAAATTCTTCCATACATTAAAGATAGGAGAGAATACAACTAGAAATGTTATCTCAGAACACATATGCCAGGGAGAGAAAGCAATTGACAGTGCTAGGACCAGTTTCCCTCTTCCCGCCACTTACAGCAGCATTTAACGGGAGTCGGAATTTGTTAAACAAGGACCCAGCCTGAGAAAAAATATTTCAATTTTCCAGGCGAAAACTGTGCATTAGTATAGGCTTGATCCAAATTAAAATTCCTGTAAATGTCCTTACTTTGCTCTAACTAAATTTCAGGAGGAAAAGAAGCCTCCTAATTTGAGCCATGACTTTACTATAGAGATGACTTCTCCATGTCTTTTCCTTCATTCTAAACTCCTTAATATTCTCTTAGCTTTCTTTGGCAGATGGAAGGGAATTTTTCAAAGGCTTATCTGTTTAACATTGCATTTTCAGTAATTCCTTAGATTCTAATTTTTTCCACCAGATGACTATTACACATTATTTTATCCACACCACTGAAAAGCATTTAACTATATATTTAAGGACCTATTTTGATCTAGAATACAAAGTTTAATAACATAAAATAAATGGTTTGCGCAGCCCACTTCTAAAATTATACTATACACACTGATTAGCACAATGAACACAGTTGAATTAGACAGGTGGACATCTGCTTGGAAATAAGCCTTTGTTTAGAGAAAGAAAAGCCATGTCTAAATTAAAAAAAACAAACAAAAAACTACACAATACTAATAAGGAAAGTCAATTACTTCTGGCAACATAGGGAGTATCGCAGAGGAAGAAAAGGAACTGGACCCTGAGTTTTGAGAAGCGGTCTTCCCCGGACATCAGGGTGGTGGGCGTGGGGAGGTGGCAGAGACAGCTCGCCACAATGGAAAGAACCTCCGACTTTGGAGTCAGAAACACCCTACCTCAAATGCGCAATGATGTCCTGTGGGAAGGAAAACCCTGTCTCTAAAACAACTTCAATAAGTAACCAGACAGACCATTCACTGGTCTGCATCGCCCTCAGGGTTGACCTGTGCATGTTTCTCACATCTCTGTGCACAACACACACACATACACAAACACCCCAGAAATCTAGGTTCACTGTGAATGCGTCACATGCCCCCCAAACTCTGTGTTTTCGTACAGGTTGTTGCTTCTCTCAGAAATTCTTTCAATCTTCATGGCCCTATATGTCATCCTAAACCTGTCTTCTAATTTATATTCACAGTAGACACAATCACTGACTATATCTGAGATAAATGAGAAGCTGTGACAACAAGTCTATAAAGTAATTTTTCTGTCTTTTGGATTGAACTACGTTTGGGTTGGCGGTGAAGAAATCATCATTAGGGAAATCTCTCATGTTTGGTTCAGCCGGAGGCTAGAAAAGCAGAGGATCATTCCTAATCGTGAAACTAAGCCTGGATTCTAATTTTGCTTTCTATGAAATGGATGATTTACGTTGTTCTTCTAAAGGAAAATAACTCAATACATTGAAATTGGCACCAAACAAGTTCAGTAAGAATTACGATGAAAGATATCATATGTTCAAAACCTTCCTCAGTTACAAAAATCAAGCTTTACCTCTTAAAATGATTCACCAGGACTCCAACAAGTTCTCCAATTCGACTCTCGTGGGTTGGCTGTTTGCTGAAAAGGCAGACGATGAGGTCTTTGTTGTCTTTTGTATGGAACACTACAAGTTGGTCCTTTCCATTGGAGACACTCAGACCAGTCAACTGCAGACATAAATCATGGAAAACTATTAGGATGGTGTCTCAAGAAAAAAAAAAAATTGAAAATAATTTCATTATTATAATTTTTCCCCAGTTTATTTATTTTGAGATAGGGGGTATGTGCACATGAACTGGGCAAGGGAAAAGAGAGAGAGAGAGAGAGAGAGAGAGAAGAGAGAGAGAATCCCAAGTAGGCTCCACACTATCAGCAAAGAGCCTGACATAGAGCTCGATCTCATGAATCATGAGATCATGACCTAAACCGAAATCAAGAGTCAGTGCTCAACTAAGTTACCCAGGCGCCCCTAATACTATACTTTTGATCAGGGACCCTGGTGGCTTCAATTTTTACCAAGTTTCATGGAACAAGCAAGATGGAAGGAAATAAGATTAAAGATTAGTGACACTGAAAACAGAAAAATAATAGAGAAAAATCAATGAAACAATGAACTGCTTCTTTCAAAACACCAATAAAACAGCTAAGCCTCTAGTCTGAGAATAAAAGAGAGATGACCTAATTACCAATATGGAATGGAGGAGGGGATAGTACCACAGACCACACAAACATTAGAAGGATAACAAGGAAAAATATTCTCAACAACTCTGTGTACATAAATTCAACAACATGGATGAAACCAAATAATTCCTTGAAAGCCACAAACTACCAAAACACACCCAGAAAGAAATAGATAACCTGACTACTGCTTTATCTATTAAAAAATTAAATTTGTGGTTAGAAATGTTTCAAAAAAGAAAATTCTAGGCTCAGATGACTTCACTGGTGAATTTTACCAAATGTTTAAAGAAGAAATAACACCAATTCTTCTTATCTCTTCTTGAAAATGGAAGGGAACACTTTGTAACTCATCGTACAAGGCCACCATTATCCTGATACCAAAAAAAGATAAAGGCAGTACAAGAAAACTGTAAACCAATATCCAATATCTCTCATCAATATGGATGTAAGAATAGCCAATAAAATATTAATAGACTCCAACAATATATAAGGACAATAATATACTATGACCAAATGGAGTTTATCTAAGAAATGCAAAGCTAGTTCAGTACTCAGTAATTAACCACTGTAATCCATTGTTGCAACAGAATAAATAAGCCACGTGATTATATTATTTGATGCAAACAAAGTGATGAGTGATAGAAGCAGAAAAATCTTTAGCCCAGAAGGCTGACCTAAAGCCTGCATAGTTTTTTTTTTTTTTTTAATTTATTTCTAGGGGAGAGAGAGAGAGCGTGAGGAGGGGAGGGTCAGAGAGAGAGGGAGTCACAGACTGAAACAGGCTCCAGGCTCTGAGCTGGCAGTCAGCACAGAGCCCGACGCGGGGCCCGAACCCACGAACCGTGAGATCATGACCCAAGCGAAAGTCGGACGCTTAACCGACTAAGCCACCCAGGCGCCCCAAAGCCTGCATAGTTTTAATAAGGATCAAATAGGTGCTGGTTGCTGCTTTCCTAAAGGGTCTTATGACCACCTACAAATTTCACCAACAGTCATATCAAACTCAACGATAAGCACCAGAGAAATACTGAGAAAGTAGTTTCACAGGTAGAATTTTTTTTTATGGTTTATTTATTGTTGAGAGAGAGATAGATCATGAGTGGGAGAAGGCTAGAGAGAGAGAGAGAGAGAGAGAGAGAGAGAGAGGGAGACACAGAATCAGAAGGAGGCTCCAGGCTCTGAGCTGTCAGCACAGAGCTTGACGCGGGGCTCGAACCCATGAACTGTGAGATCATGACCTGAACTGAAGTCAGATGCTCAACCGACTGAGCCACCCAGGTGCCCCTCACAGGTAGAAATTTGAACATTTATTTTTACTTTATTAAAATTTATTTATTTTGAGAGAGAGAGAGAGAGAGGGAGAGAGAGAGAAGAGAAGAGAGAAAGCGCATGCATGTGCACAAGCGGTGAAGAGGCAGAGAAAGAGATGGAGAAAGAGAATCCCAAGCAGGGGCTCAATCGGGGCTTGAACTCACAAACTGTGAGGTCATGACCTGAGCTGAAATCAAGAGTCACATGCTTAACCCAATGAGTCACCCAGACACCCCTATTTTTAAATTTTTAAAAAGATTTAAAGTAAGCTCTACACCCAATGTGGAGCTTGAACTTACAATTCTGAGATCAAGAGTCACATATTCTGCAGACTGACATAGCTGGGCACCCCTCAATCTACTACTTACTGCATGTCCCCTCCCCCCTGAGTACAAAGCATATAACCACCAGCTGCATAGAGCAAAAGTGCATCTCTTTCTGCCCATGGGTCCTGTCCCCATGATATTTAAATAAACTTACTAATTTGCACTGTAAAATGTCTTAAGAATTCTTTCTTGGCCCTTGCACTCCATGACCCACCAACATTTTTGGTGGCCCTGCAAGGGGATTACGGAGTGATTTGCCTCAGTGTGATTTGCTAAATCCCTTTTATTCTCCCAGCTTCTACTTCTTTTTCTTTTCTAGAGATGTCCTGAATAGTATGACTCTTCAGAATGTGTCCTGTCTGAGTGCTCAGGAGACATCCTCTTGCCCATGGCTCTACTAAGGGGAAAACAAATTCCTGCTACCTGGCTGGACACCAGTATTTTGGCTGTAATGGTGTTGGCTCAGAAATCAGGCTCTCTCTGTTTTATCTGTTCTTTTAATACTCGTATTCTTCTTGGGCACAGGACAGACATATGTGCCCCTAGGACGCCGCTGATCTCAAGACTTCCATGGAAGGTTTCCTCCTAAATAACCAAGTGTGATCCCTCAATTAAACATAAAATCCGAGATACATCTGACCATATACGTGTTTCCTGAAAGGGTTTAATGGGAGCTGTTACCCAGTTGAGGCACTCATTCAGCGGGGGACTGGATCTGGGATAAAGCTCATGAGAAAGCTGCCCACATTAGATAGGAGCTCCATACTTTTGTTTTTCATATCTCTCATTTGTCCTGCCCATGGGCATTCTCAGTCCTGCTCTCAGATTGAAAGTACTTCTAGCTTAGATATATGTCACTTAATATGATACCAAATAGCTGCTGCTTCTTAACAAGGGCCAGGGCTTCTACCTCACCCATTAATACTAGATCCAGAGGCTTACAAAGGTATTATTACTGATTGTGAAATATACTGATGTCGCCCAAATGGAAAGAGGCAGCTCCAATCTCGGTGGCATTTCAGTCCATTCACTGACAGCTGCTATAGTCTAGGATGCAATAGGGAAGTGAAGAGAGATTGACACCCTTTTCAGGTAGTATAAAGGGGTCAGAGCAGTTGAAACTGAGGGACACCTCCCACCACTCTGAACTCCAGGAACCTTCGGCAATATTCCTGATGGGATGTCACTTGGAAGCTGAGGAGGATTTTGGTAATGGACTCCTAGTTAGTTAATGTACTCTCCTCATTTTGTAGGAATTAACTATGCGATCAGCTTCCTTGACCCCAAAGAATTCTCTTTTGGGTTGTTGTCACCTAACACAATGGAGTCAATCTGGACAACAGGATATAAAGAAGTGTCTCATCTTTTTCTGTAATAATGCTTGGCCTCAATATTCTCTGAAGCATAATAAAAAACAACCCATTAATGGGTCTTTAAGGTTCATTTCTATTTATCAATTGGACCTTTTGGTAGGCATCAGGGAAAATGGACCAAAATCCCACATAGTTAGGACTTTATGGCTCTCTACCAAAACCCTCATTTATCCATACTTCTTTAGGGGGTCTGGGGATACCCCTCTCCTCACCCTTTTCTCCTCAACCCACCATCAGCTGGCTGCCTAGGCCCTTCTACTTAACCCACCAGCTTCCCTGTGTTCTGTCATGTTTTTTACTTGCACCACCCCCTGCCCCCATCTCTCTGCCAATATCCTGTATACGCCTCCTTCTTTTTCCTGAGTTACTCTCTCCTCTTTTGTTTGCTTTGTGTGTCAGAGCTGGAATGTATCTTGCAACTACTGCATGAACGTTGCCTGACTCTTGTGCGGGGTTTTCTCCTTCATTCATTTCCTGGGTTAATGGCTATGATAATTGGAGCCAGTTGTCTGGTAAGTCTACCTCGGTATGGGGACCTTAAAGAACATTCCCAAGAAGCTGTCGAAACTCCTTTTGCCTCGGGGAGGTTCCCTGTCTTCTCTGCCTGACACAGACGGCCTATTTTCACTTTCTGTGGGTGGAAAGAAAAGGTGTGCCTGTTCATTTTCTGTGCTGGTGAACTTTAGGACTGAGAGAGTCCTTTTTCTCTGCCCTCTTGCTGGCAGCACCTCACCTCTTCTGCCTCCACCCCCCTGCTCCTCTTTCCCCACCACGTTGGGTACCACTTGCATAATGGCTCCCGTACCATCCTCCATGCCCTCAGTGCCATTGGCTCCTGTTCTTCCTATCCTTGCTATCAAGGAATGGAGAGTGCCTCTCTCTGGACTTAAATCGCTCACTTCAGATTTCCCCACCAGTGCCCCAGGTAAAAATTGACAATGGGGAATAAACTGATTAGTGAGTGTACCCAGGTGCAATATATTCAGTATTGAGGCTAACTTGAGATTGTTAGTTTAAAGGTAAACATGTCTTTAGAGTTATCAGCACTAAATATAAAACTTTTATTCTATCAAGGTTGGCAAAAGGTCAAATAAACTTGTATTATCTCTGGTGCAATCTGTCAGCAAAAAGATGACTTAAAATGATGGTTAATTTTGTCTGAAAGTTTTCATGGGTAATTGTTAAGAACAAGTAGGCTGAATAAATAAAAGGTTTACGGGTAAAACATTGTTTGTTTATTTTTAAGCTTTTAAAATGTTTATTTTTGAGAGAGAGAGACACACACACACAGCATGAGTGGGGTGGGGCAGAGAAAGAGGGAGACACAGAATCTGAAGCAGGCTCCAACCTCTGAGCTCTCAGAACAGAGCCTGAACTCACAAACCACGAGATCATGACCTGAGCTGAAGTTGGACCCTTAAGTGACTGAGTCACCCAGGAGCCCCATAGGTAAAACTTTTAAATAGCTTTCAAAATTTTTGGTAACATGAAACTTTGGAGCTTTTTTTTTTTTTAATATTTATTTATTTTGAGAGAGAGAGAGAGATCACGTGCTCATGCAAGCAGGGGGAAAGGCAGAGAGAGGTAGAATCCCAAGCAGGCTCTGCACTGTGAGCTCAGAGCCTGACACAGAGCTTGATACCATGACTGTGAGATCATGACCTGAGCCGAAATCAAGAGTTGGAGGTTTAATCAACTGAGTCACCCAGGTGCTCCTGACACTCTGACGTTTTGCTAAGTTAAACAATAAATTGGGTTGCATTTATTGGATATCCAAATCTTTTCCAAATAAAGACTAAAGCATGTTTACTAAATGTAGGTTTGGGTCCTTGGCTTCTCACCACAGAGAAACTGACGATATTGGGTCTATTGGTAAACTTGCTTTATGCTTTGTTGAAAGTTTGTACTATGGAAAAATACATTTTTAGAAAATTATGAAACATGTTCATGAATTTCAAATCTAAAGAATTTTGGTGTAACAGACCATTCACAATTGGTTACTACTTAATTTTCTTTGGAGATTAATGTTTTTAAGAGTTAAAGTTCCGCTAAATGTAATTAAGGCTTAAGGAGGGACACAGGGTGGCTCAGTCCAGTAAGCACCTGACTTTGGGTCAGGTCATGAATTCGCAGTTCATGGGAGGCTCTGTGCTGACAGCTCAGAGCCTGTAGCCTGCTTTGGATTCTGTGTCTCCCTCTTTCTCTGCCCCTCCCCTATTCACACTCTGTCTCAGTCTCTTAAAATAAATAAATGTTAAAAAAATTTAAAGAAGGGGCACCTGAGTGGCTCAGTTGGTTAAGCGTCCGACTTTGGCTCAGGTCACGATCTCACCATTTGCGGGATCGAGCCCCGCATTGGGCTCTGTGCTAACAGCTAGCTCAGAGCCTGGAGCCTGCTTCAGATTCTGTGTCTCCCTCTCTCTCTGACCCTCCCCTGATCACGCTCTCTCTCTCATAAATAAATAAAAACACTTAAAAAATTAAAAAAAAATTTAAAGAAGACTCATAGAAATAAGGAAAGCAACTCTGTATGTAGAAAACTAGAGGACTATGAGAAAGATATAAGAAATGGGAATACCTTTTGCTGAGGGAAAAAGATATTCTGTCCTAAAATGAGACTAATTGTTTAGGACAAAATCTGAATAAAAAAGGAAGCTGTAGAAGATTTGTGAAGGGAAATTTTTGGAAAAGAATTTTATTTATGGTCAGGACTGAGGTTGAAATGAATGAATTTTAAAAAGTACACTGGCATAAAACTGAAATTCGGCTTTTCTATTTGTTAAAAAGACAATATTTTCTTGGATTGTTGGTCTGCTCTTGAAAAGAAAATGTAAATAAAGTTTAAAAAATTTTTCTTTATCTGTCCAGGAAACCAAAACTTCTATGTTTTGTCTTATCAGGTCTTTGATTACTTAAGAAAGTTAAAACTTCTCAACATTAAAGGAACTAAGTTTTGCTAACAGCTCTATAGCATCCTGTAGAATCTCTTACTGCCAGCTTGGTTAAATGTAAATATTAAATTTATAATGACCTGTAATCCTATTTAGGCATATAATTAAAAATATATAAAAATATAATTTCGTGTATTCTAGAAAATATATGAAATTCCTAAAGTTTTAATATGTTCTAATATAAGGTCATCACTTGACACTTTAATTATTAAAATGCTATGTGTCACAGGAATAACTAAGTTTCCTTGTCAGCTACATTATAATGAACTCTCTTATCAGATCTTTAACCATTCTATTTTTGAGTCTCTTGTGGTTTGCAGTTATTATTCTAATGCTCTTGTAGAATGGGTTTTGTCTTCAAGGAGATTCAGGAAAAGGACTTTTGGCAAATACAGGTTTTTGGTATCTTTAAAAATCATAAAACTAAAATGGTTAAGCATATCCAGAACTAACGGAAAAAGCTGCATCCGAAAAACTAGAATTAGTAGTATGGCACTAAATAAACTGAGGAAGATGATTATAGTTTTTGTCACTCTTACTTGACACACTGCTGGTTCCCTGATGTTTGCTCTTCTAGATTTAAAGAAAGTTTCTCTTAAGAAATCTATAACTTACAGAAATGTGATAAAGGTTTCCTTTGTGAACAAATTGAAACAGTTAACTCTTTTTTTTATTGGAATTCTCCAGAATTCAGAAACTCCCAGTATTTTTTCTTTCTTGGCAATTAGCTATTTGCATAAGTTCAATAAGAATTTGTTCTCTTTGTAGTTTCCTCAAAAAGTTAAAAACAGAACTAACCTACCATATAGCAATCACACCAATAGGTATTTACCCAAAGGACACTAAATACTAATTCAGTAGGATACACACATCCTGATGTTTATAGCAGCATTATCTACGATAGCCAAATTGTGGAAAGAGCCCAAATGTCCATCTACTGACGAATGGATAGAGAAGATATAGTATATACGTGCAATGGAATATTACTCAGCCATAAAAAGAATGAAATCTTGCCATTTGCAATGACATGGATGGAGCTAGACAGCATAATGTTAAATGAAATAAGTCAGAGAAAGACAAATGCCTTTTGATTTCACTCATATCTGGAGTCTGAGAAACAAAACAAATGAGCAAAGGAAAAAAAAAGGGAGAGAGGCAAACCAAGAAACAGATTCTTAATTATAGAGAACAAACTGATGGTTACCAGAGAGGAGGTGGGAGGGGAGATAGGTGAAATAGGTAAATGGGACTAAGGAGTACATTTGTGATGAGCACCGGGTGATGTATGAAACTGCTGAATCACTATATTGTACACCTGAAACTAATATTACACTGTATGTTAACTAACTGAAATTTAAAGAAAACTTAAAAAGAATCTATTCTTGTAAAGGACACCACTGGAAACACTGGTTGTATTACCAAGGTTTTGACTGGAAGGTCCTATGTGAGAGAGACATGCATAGACTCTCATATGACCAGACTGCTCTAAAGAATTAAAGTTGACTTTATGGAGTCAATAAAGCCCCTTAAAATGTTGGCTTGATACCTTGCTTACTGAGTTCCCAGCAGCCTTACTAGGGGAGTAAAGAATGTCACTTGCTGGCAGGTGCAGGAAAACTCTGGATATTTTGGGGACTTCAAGAAGAAGAATATACCCAAATCTATAGGTATTATAGGCAAGTCTGATGAAAACAATTTGGCTCAGCTCTACCCCTAAGCACCTATTAAAAGTTCAGTCTAGAGGGGTACCTGGGTGACTCAGTTGGTTAAGCCTCTGACTCTAGATTTCAGTTTAGGTCATAATCTCACAGTTGTGAGATGGAGCCTCGAATTGTTGGACTCTTCACTTAGTGTGGAGCCTGGTTAGGATTCTCTCATTCTCTCTCTCTCTCTCTCTCTCCTCCTTGCCTGCTCACATCGTTGTGTACATGCACGCTCTCTCAAAAACGTTCAATCTACAGATTCCTTATGAAAAGTTCCTGCAAAGCAGATTTTGAAGGATCCATATAATCAATCACTATTCTTGCTGAATATTTATCAAGGACCTTGCTGAGCTTAAATAATTAGGCCAAGTTTGTTAAAACTGGACTTGTTTTACAAGCGAATCAGTCTTGATTTGGCTGTCTCTGGAAATAAGGGTGAACTTAGAGAGAAAAATTATCTTTCTCAATTATGTATCCTTATGGGTGTTAGAGTCTAGTTTTAATTAATTGTCTTTAAATGTTTGTTGTTTGCTTAAGCTAGACAACTTGGGGTAAACTTCAGAGATACTGCTATAAGTCTTCCTGCTTGTTACTCTGTGGAGATAATAAAAGGGACCCCATGGACCTATGATTATTTGAATAGCTGGACAATGGAATGGACTCCTCAACAACTGTGTAAGTCAGCTCTCACCCTGATCAATGCTATGTGTCTGGGATAACACAACTGCTCCTTAAAACCAGATTATACCCCACTCCATGGAGTTAACTTGGACTTATAGGAATAATGTACGGCCGAGCCCTGGGTTATCCTGGATGTGGGAGGGTGACAATGAACTGGACGATGTGCCCTCATATTCTTGTGAACCAGTGGAAGGTCTCAAATTCCTCTTTAAATGACGAGATAAAAAAAAAAAGAAGGTTTCTGATCTTGCCATCTACACACCATACCTAAATGGAACCCTTTCCTACAAGGGGCCCAACACTATGCTGGGCTGGAACCAGTCTCCGGGCTGGGTTTGTGGCTCACGCCCACAACAAGCACTTAAGGCCTCTCTTGCTGGGTGTCTCCATTACGAGGTACAGACTGGCATTATTTACATCCATACGCAGCTGAAACGATACCACACCCTAATACCAGCACATAGAGGGATATTTTTATTTATTTATATTTATATTTATTACTAAAAAGAATGTTTCTTGCTGGCCTATGGTAAATGTTACATGGGACTCTCCAGGCCATAAGAGGCCTTTTTCTTATCCTCAAACTATCACAATTTTAACTGAATATGCCAATCCACAGATAGTCTGACGACAACAAACTCCTTGACTGTATAGTCCTTCCTATCGATATACCCAGGAAGGATTATCTCAACTAGGGGATGGATATATGTGGCTCACTACCACAATAGGACAATTAAGTCAAAAGGCACATCCCTTATGCTAAGAGAAAAACCATACCCCTGATTCATGGCCTAACAGTGCTTGGCCGAAGGGATGGTTACCCCCCCCCCCCCCCCCCCCCCCCGTAGCCTGTAACCATACCATTATTTTACAGGCAACTGGCTGGTTTGCTATTGACTGGACAAGGTGGTCAGACACCAGACGGCTAGCACCTAATGGAACACAACGGTTATGTGGGCCAAATTTGTAGGCATGGCTTCCACCAGGCTGGACTGGAATATGTTCTATGGGTTATGCCTGGACACACGGCCGTGGCACTGAGACTATCACAAGTCCAGCGAATCTTCTGTAGCTAAAATGATGACGGACAAGGTCTGTGCTCCTTTAGTATGAGGATCTGACACCTATTTTTCTTCCATCAGTAGGTCTAGAAGATGTTTTATGGCACATAGAGGTCCTTGATAAATACACAGGTAAGATTTTAAAATGACTCTCAAAATAGCATTACATTATTAAACACCAAAATGACCCAGGTGCATAAAGCAGTTCTACAAACAGGTAAGATTTTAAAATGACTCTCAAAATAGCATTACATTATTAAACACCAAAATGACCCAGGTGCATAAAGCAGTTCTACAAACAGAATGGCAGTAGATGTCTTAACAGCAGCACAAGGACAGGCATGTGCCATTATTAAAGCAGAATGCTGTGACTCCATTCCAGATGGTGACAAAAACATAACAGGATTACTTGTTGATATGAATAATCAAACTGACGCTCTTAAAGACCCTACATTGCCACTTAATGCCTGGTTACATTTGTGGTTGGGAGGTAGACTCTGGTCCACACTTAAAGCATCTTCTCACTGCTCTTCTGATTTTCTTTCTTTCTTTTTTTTCTTAAAGTTTATTTATTTATTTTTTTGAAAGCGAGAGAAAGAGAGCACGAACATGGGAGGGACAGAGAGAGGGGGAGAGACAGAGAATCCCAACCACTAACAGTGCAGAGCCTGATGTGGGGCTCAAATTCCCAAACTGTGAGATCAAGACCTGAGCTGAAATCAAGAATCAGATGCTTAACTGACTGAGCTACCCAGGTGTCCCTCTTATTTTCATTATAATAACAATGTATTGTCCCTTGGGCTTTGTTCTTTTCTACTGTGGAGATACATGCAAGCAGGTGCAGACTCTTTCACTCAAAAGATCTTACTACTCAAAAAAATTCACCCTGATGTCCTCTCTGGACTCTACAGCAGTGGTCTTCTATTATAGTTACTTGTAGGGGCAGATAGTGACCAATTTCAGACCCAAGGTAGCAATATCTCTACGACCCCTGACAGCTTGAAAAAGTTACAGAAGATGAGTCCCTCGCCCTTTAACAACCTTAAAAGATTTAAGGACCAAAAACTGGTCAGGGGGGAAACAATGAGGGACAGAGGCAGGAAAGTGTTCACCTTTAGCACAGAAGGCTGACCTGTATACAGCCTGCAGAGTTTCGATAAGGATCAAATATGTGCTGGTTACTACATTCTTAAAGGGTCTCATGACTTCCTGTACATCTCACTGATAGTTAATATCAAACTGAATGATAAGCAACAGAGAAATCTTGTGAATGTAGTTTCTTTTTAATTAAAAATTTTTTTAGTGAATGTAGTTTTATGAGTGGAAATCTGAAGAAGCATTTATGATCTACTACTCCCTGCACATCCCCTCCCCCTTGAGCACTGGGCATACAGCCACCAGCTGCACAGAGCAAGAGTGCAGCTCTTTCTGCCCACGGGTCCTGTTCCCGTGATACTTAAATAACTTCCCTCAGATGCACTTTACGATGTCTCAAGAATTCTTTCTTGGCTATTGTGCTCCACAACCCCACAACAAAGGCACCTGACAATATTCAACATTCATTCGTGATAAAAACCTCTCAAGAAACCAGGATGAGAAAAGAACTCAACCTGATAAATCACATCTACATAAATTAACAACACACTTAGTGGTGAAGGGGATCTTTCTGTGGAGATCAGAAGCAAGGGAAGGATTTCCATAGTCACTGCTGTTGTGCAACATCATACAAGAGGCCCTCGCCAGTACAGTAAGGCAGGTTTAAAGAAATTTAAAAGGCATATAGATTGAAAGGGAAGAAACCAGAGTCTTTCTATTATTTGATTACATGATTATCTACATAAAAAAAATCCCCAAGGTACCTACAAAATAGCTCCTAGAACTGATAAGTGGGTTTAGCAAGGTCACCAGATTTGTTGGTCACAAGGCCAACACGCAAAGATATTTCTCTATACTAGTAATGAACAACTGGAAATATAGTTTTTAAAAATAAAAAAAAATTTTTAATGTTTATTTATTTTTGAGAGAGAAAGAGAGGGAGAGATGGAGAGAGAGAATCCCAAGTAGGCTCTATGCTGTTAGCACAGATGCTGACACAGAGCTTGATCTCACCAACTATGAGATCATGACTTCAGCTGAGATCAGAGTTGGATGCTCAATTGACTGAGCTGCCAAAGTGCGCCAAAAAACTAAAAAAAATTCAAGTGTAGTTGGCATATAATTTTGGAAACAGAAATTTAAAACAAAACCATCCACGGCAACTCCAAAAACAAAAATACTTATTTTTTTCCCAAACCAAAAATACTTATATGTAAATCTAAAAAACATGTATAGGACCTATATGCTGAAAAGTACAGAATCAAATCAAATTGCTGATGAAAGTAAATAAACAGAAATAACATGTTTATAGATTGGAAAACACATTGTTAAGATGCCAATTTTCCCTAAATTGATCTATGGATTTAATGCAATCCTAACCAAAATCCCTGCATAACTTTTTGTAGATATCAATAAGCTGCTTCTAAATAGTGTATGGAGGGGTGCCTGGGTGGCTCAGTCAGTTGAGTGTCTGACTCTTGATTTTGGCTCAGGTCATGCTCTTCCGGTTTGAGAGCCCTGCGTCAGGCTCTGTACTGATGATGCAGAGCCTGCCTGGGATTCACTCTTTCCCTCTACCCTTCCCCACCCAAGTGAATAAATAAACATTTAAAAAAAAAATGTGTATGGAAAGGCAAAGGAACTAGAATATCCAAAACTATTTGAAAAGGAGAACAAAGTTGAAAGACTCACAGTAGCTGATTTTCTTACTATAAAGCTACAGTAATGAAGATAATGTAATTGTCAAAGGGATAAAAACATAGATCAGTGGATCAGAATGAAGAGTCAGAAATAGGTACAAATATGGCCAATTGATTTTTCACAAAGCTACAAAGGCAATTCAATGGAGAAAGGATAACTTGGATATTTGGATAACTTGGACCACTTGAACATCCATAAGTCAGGCCTTCTATAAAATGAATTCAAAATGGATCACAGATGTAAATGTAAAACCATAAAACTTTTAGAAGAAAACAGGAGAAGGTCTCTGTGGCCTTGGATTGGGGAAATATTTCTTAGAAATATCACCAAAAGTGTAACTCATAAAAGAAAAAAATTGTTAAACTGAATTTAACCAAACTGAAAACTTTTCTTTGAGAAAGACACTGGTAGGAAGATGAGTAGGTAAAGAACTCTTAAAACTCAACAATAAGAAAGCGAACAACTCAGTTTAAAAATGAGCAAATGGGGCTGCCTGGGTGGCTCAGTTGGTTAAGCATCTGACTCTTGATTTGGGCTCAGGTCCAAGATCGAGCTGTCAAGGCAGAGCCTGCTTGGGATTCTCCCTCTCTCTCTGCCCCTCCCTAGCTCATGCATGCATGCTTTCTCTCTCTCTCTCTCACTCTCTCTTTCTCTCCCTCAAAATAAATAAGTAAATAAACATTAAGAAAAAATTAAGAATGAGCAAAGTATTTGAAGTCACTTCACCAAAGAAGACATACAGGTGGCGAATAAGTGCATGAAAAGATGCTCCACATCACTAGCAATTAGGGAAATCAAATTAAAACCATAATGAGATACCACCATGGACCTACCAGAATGGCCAAAATAAAAACAAAGCAACAAGAACAAAGCGACAAACTGGTGGGGATGCAAAACAGGTGGACTCTTATACACTGCTGGTGGGAATGTGAATTGATATAATCACTGGGAAAACAGTTTGGCAGTTACTAAAAGAGTTAAAGGTAGAATTACCATGTGGGATGCCTGGGTGGCTCAGTCAAGTGAGCGTCTGACTTCAGCTCAGGTCATGATCTCATGGTTCATGAGTTTGAGCCCTGTGTCAGGCTCTGTGCAGAAGCACGGAGCCTGGAGCCTGCCCAGGTTCTGTGTCTCCCACTCTCTCTGCCACTCCCCTGCCCATGTTTGGTCTCCTCGCCTCTCAAAAATAAATAAAACATCAGAATTACCATGTGACCCAGCAATCTCATTCCTAGGCATATATCCCAGAGAAATAAAAACATATGTTCACTCAAAAAACTTACACAGGAATGTTTATAGCAACTCTATTCACAATGGCCCCAAACTGGAAATGAATGGAATATCCATGGATAAACTATGAACATCTATACAATGTCATGCTCTTCCGCAATAAGAAGAATAAGCTAATGATACAAATTATTAATATGCAACAGTGTGGATAACTTGCAAAGCCATTATGCTGAGTGAAAGCAGTCAGCCTCAGTAGATTACATACTGTAGGATCCTGTCTATGTGATACTCTCTAGAAGACGGAACTATAAGGATGGACAACAGAGGGGGGTTGTCAGAGTTTAAGGTCAGGGGTAGTCTGACCCACAGGAGTTGTCTGGGGATGGTGGACAACTGCGTATCCTGACTGGGGCGGTGGCTACATGCATCTATACAAGTGTGAAGACCCATAGACTTGTAAACCAACCAACCACCACTACAAGCCAATTTTATTACATGTAAATATAAAAATAGAGCTCCTTGCTTATTTTGATCCCTGGATAGTCTACTTCGGTCAGTAAAGCAGAAGCCTGAGAGATTTCTCACTCTGTGGTTTGTTCTACTGCAGAAAATACCAAAGTGCCACCTCCTGGCCACCACAGGTGCTGTCAGTCTGGCAGTCAACACTGGCAGGGCATCCACTGGGGGCAATGCCGAGTGCCAGGCTCCCTGCGGGGGACGGGAGAACCTAACATGCTGAAGGTGCAATCCTGTCGTAGGGGGATTCACAATCCAGGGGGATCAGTGGAAGAGACAAACAAACAACTGGAAAACATTTTAATAGTTCGTGTATTTGGAAGGCCACTTAGTTCCATGTCTGTATTTTACAGATAGAGAAACTGAGGCTCAAAGAGGCTGGCGGGTCTGCAGACCTTGGAACTGGAACTCAGGCCTGCAGACGGAGCCAAAACCATGTCCTTTATTGTAAGCAGTTTCAGATACCACATACAACTGAACATAAGCTGCATACGTAAGTATTCCTAAACATCAAGTGAATACATTTTCATAGGAGGTGAGTTCTTAGGTTGATTTTAAAGAATGCCAGGGCCAGTGCTCGGAGGAGGGAAGGGAAAATTGGAAATCACTTCCCAAACCTATGTGGATCAGGGGCTTTCTGAGGCCACTGGTAAGAGAATATGTCAATCTTTCTACCACATACATGTATCCCATCCAGATGATTTTACATGATTAAAAATACCACTGTCATTTCTAAAAACATTTTATGTCTCTGATGCTTCCCTCTCATTTGATTTTATATGCAAAATTCAAAACTAAATTCATGTAGCAGTTCACAGGAGAGCTTCATTAGAGCCTAATAAAATGAGGATTTTAACAGCAGCGACTCTGCCAAAGTAGCCTGGGAGCCTGGGCTGCAGAGCGTCAGGGAGAAGAGGGTCAGCACGCTGAAACCATCCAGATGGAAGACCCTTCTGGGTGCTGCCTGGGCCAGGGGGAAGGGGCCCAGGACTGTTTTCTCGGCTCCCTCCCCCCTCCCCCCTGTTCCTGCCGGCCCCTAGTCCACCCAGTCTGGTGGCATGCCGCTGACAGTCACAGGAATCCCCCATGTGTATGCCCAGACCCGTGGGCCAGGGCACTGGGCAATGAGAGGGAAGAGAGCACCCAATTTCTCCTGCTGCACAAATAATGAAAGATTAAGCCCCTAGTGGGGCCCATGAGGGGATTAACAGCACCCAGAATGCCTCCTTGGGTTGTGGGAGACAGGACGGTAAGTGGGGAAGAGCAGTGGAGAAAGGGGAGACTTGAGTGCCAATCCCACTTCAGCCCTGTGATTATTCAATCACATGACTGAGTGAGTCACCAGATTTCTTGGAGCATCTGTCTCCTCTTCTACAAAATAAGGATCATACTAGATGCCTTATCTTTCTTATGAGTCGGTGGTAAGGACCAAATAGCAGCAACTCAGAAGTATACAAAGATGAAGAAGCAACCCCTCCTTGCCTTTCAAGGGTTTTTACACCCAAATCTAAAAGGAGATAGGACAGCAATACCCGAAAACCTTTA
Organism: Hyaena hyaena; assembly: GCF_003009895.1. Lineage (NCBI taxonomy): Eukaryota > Metazoa > Chordata > Mammalia > Carnivora > Hyaenidae > Hyaena > Hyaena hyaena. The sequence goes on along the minus strand of NW_024080642.1, from coordinate 1,371,475 downwards.
CATGAGTTCCATGGACAGGGAAGGTCCTGTACTAAAGTGCATCGGTTAGGGAAGGGGTCACTCTCTCAGCCACAACACGTAAATCAGCTTCTCTGAACAGAAGTACACCTCCTTATCAAGGCTTCACTCTGTTACCTTCTTCTCTCTCATAATCTGTGGGATCTCTGTGCTATTATATGGCTAAACCTTCCTCTTCTTTGATATTTAAGATTTTGCACAGAGCAGATACAGTGTCTGGTTGTAAACTATCTCAGTCCTCCCAGGCTCTCCTCAGCAAGGACGACCAAACAGTGGACACAGGTAGACAAGTAGAAAGATCTGGCAGTTCAGGAGGAGGAGGCTTAGCCTGAGGAGTGAGAGCAGGTGTCTTCCCTTGCCATGGAGTAAATGCAAGAAGGCAGAGAGAACTAGGAAAAAAATCTCTAATTTGTACTTGTACTTATAAGTACAAAGCAGACCAATATTAGAAGCAGAAATAATTCTGCAAAAGAAACATGATAAATTAAAGACACAGTGATTCAAAACATCATGTTGTACACCTTAAGTATATATACAATTTTTGTCAATTATACCCCAATAAAGATAGAAAAAACCCCCACAACAAAGCAGTAAATAGCAAATAGGTACTGCAGAAAATCAAGCAATAGAAGAAAATTTCTCAATGTCACAAAGATTTCAGTCTTCAGATAGAAAAGAGTCACAGATACCAGCCCAACTTTGTTAGCAGAGAATCAATCACGTGGAAATGTAGCTCAGAGGAAGTTTTAAATTTCTAAAATAAAGGATATAATATACTCAAGTATCTGGGCACAAAAAGTAAGTTTTCTGCATAGGAATATAACTTTCAAGTTTACATACTTTTTAAAAAAATGTGTCTCTCTTGTCTGAAAATGTAGGAAGGCCTGGAAGAGGAGAAATATTAATTTTGTCATCATACACAGGAGGAGATAAGTAAATTCATTTTAAATTATTTTAGTCTTAAATTTTAAATTTTAAATTTTTATAGAGAGGGCTGCCTAGGTGGCTCAGTCGGTTAAGCATCTGACTTCGGCTTAGGTCATGATCTCACAGTTCGTAGTGAGTTCAAGCCCCACATGGGGCTCTGTGCTGACAGCTCAGAGACTGGAGTCTGCTTAAAACTCTGTCTCCCTCTCTCTGTCTCTCCCTTGCTCACACTCTCTCACTCTCTCAAAAATAAATAAACATTAAAAAAATTAAAAAGGAAAGCAAGCCATTTACTAGCAAAATTTATTTAAATTTTTTTTTAATTTTTAGAGAGAGAGAACTTGCGTGTGAGTAGGTGTGCATACATGAGTAAGTGAAGAATCTCCTCAACTAGGCTACATACTCAGCGCACAGCCTGCTGTGGGCTCGATCTTACAACCAGGAGATCATGACCTGAGCAGAAATTAAGAATGGGAGATTCAACCAACTGAACCACCCGGTGTCCTAAAAAGTAAATCCATTTTATTCTCGGTATTGATGAAGAGATCAGTTTAAACTTTTAACAGTAACCATTATTAGAGTTCAAATGAATGTATAACTCTTGAACCATAAATAAAAAGAGGATAAATAAAACTTGACCAACATAGCAACTAAAAAAAAGGGAGACAGCACATAAGTATTAAAAATAGAAAGCACTGTGGTGCCTGGGTGGCTCGGTCAGTTAAATGTCCGACTACAGCTCAGGTCATGATCTCGCGGTTTGTGAGTTCGGGCCCGGGCCCCTCATCGACTCTCTGCTGTCAGCACAGAGTCCCCTTCAGATACTCTGTCCCCATCTATCTCTGCCCCTTCCCCACTCATGCACTCACTCTTGCTCTCTCTCTCAAAAAAACAAAAAATTTAAAAATAGAGAATATTTAAATAATACGGTTAAATTTAAGAAAAGAAAATCTTGTCAGTTTCTATTAAAAATGTGAAGAGGATACAACTCCTTTACTGGGTAAAACCAAAACCAAACCAAAAGTTAACTATACTCTATTTATTTTTTAATGTTTATTTATTTTTGAGAGAGAAAGAGAGAAAGAGAGAGAGAGAGTATGAGTGGGGGAGGGGCAGAGAGAGAGGGAGACACAGAATCTGAAACAGGCTCCAGGCTCTGAGTTGTCAGCACAGAGCCCGATGTGGGGCTTGAACTCATGGGCCATTAGTTCATGACGTGGGCAGAAGTAGAACACTTAACTAACTGAGTCACCCATGTGCCCCAACCATACTCTGTTTATAAAATATCTAAAACAAAGACATGGAAAGATAAAAAATGAAAGGATGGCAAAGATTTATCAGAAAGAAAGTAAGGATGGGAATAGTAATAACAAAGCAAAATCCAAGGCTGGTTTTTTTGTTTGTTTTCTATCAACAAAAAGTATAACTTAAAAAATGAAACCCATCAGTCTTCATGCATTGAATAATAAAGCACTGAAACATATAAATCAAAACTGTTCTAATACAAGAAGAATGGACTGAATTATGATTTTTGTAGGTGGCCAAGTCTTTGGCAGTTCAAGCAAACAAAAAGTAAATGAGGGTGGCAGGAGTCCAAATAATCAATAGATTCATTTAGCAATTAAATGGAACTTCCAGACACATTTAATATGGTCCCTGAAACGTTTATACATATTTATTATGTGTTATGCAATGAAGTAACACCTCCTCCCCAATTACAAAAAGTAGAGTAAGTGACTGGTCATATTCTATAATCACAGTGCAATAAAACTAGGAATCTACGAAAAGGTTAATAACAACAAAACAACTTCATTAGTGGGAAAGAAAAAGAAACACCTCTTTAAACAACCCCTGGACTACAGAGATTAGAGTTGCAATTACAGATAATAAGTTAATGAGAAAGAGATTTTACAAATCAAAATTCACAGATGCAGCTAAAGCTATATTCAAATGAAAACAGGTTGTCTTAGATACTTTTATTATTAAGTAAGGAAGTAAATTAAATATAAAAAATTCAGAGAAAGACTAAAAGAAATCTATTGAAACAAAAATTAGTTAAGAGAAAAGCACATCTTTTCTGTGGATGAATGAGAAAAGCACATCTATAAATCCAACAGGTCTTTCAAAGACCAATTAAAAGAGCCAAACCTTTGGCAGAGTCTAATTAAGAAAATGCATGGCAAACCCACAAATATCTAAGGTTACAAATGAGAACGGGATTCATTAAAAAAAAAAAAGAGGGGGCACCTGGGTGGCTCAGTTGGTTAAGTGTCTGACTTCGGCTCAGGTCATGATCTCATGGTTTGTGGGTTCAAGCCCTGCGTCAGGCTCTGTGCTGACAGCCAGCTCAGAGCCTGGAGCCTGTTTCAGATTCTGTGCCTCCCTCTCTCTCTGCCCCTCCCCTGCTGGCACACTGTCTCTGCCTCTCAGATATAAACATTAAAAAAATTAAAAAAAAAGAAAAATAATCAAAAATTGATTCCTAACTATGAAAACAACCTTTTTTTTTTTTTTAATTTTAGAGAGTGAGAGAGAGAGAGAGCACAAATCTTAAGCAGGCTCCATGCTCAGCACAGAGCCTGCTTGAGATTCTCTCTCCGTCTCTCTCTGTCCCTCCACTCCCCAAAATAAATAAATAAGCCAGGAAGGAAGGAAGGAAGGAAGGAAGGAAGGAAGGAAGGAAGGAAGGAAGGAAGGAAGGAAGGAGAGAGAGAGAGAGAGAGAGAGAGAGAGAGAGCGCTCGCATGAACAGGGGAGGGTCAGAGAGAGAGGGAAACACAGAATCTGAAGCAGGCTCCAGGCTCTGAGCTGGCTGTCAGCACAGAGTCCAATGTGGGGCTCGAACCCATGAACCGTGAGATTATGACCTGAGCTGAAGTCGGGTGCTCAAATGACTGAGTCACCCAGGCACCCCCCGGCTTTCACTTTTTCCAGGCACGTTTGAAGTCTGGTATTTGTATCATTTTTATTTTACAATACTCCATGGTATTTCTTTCCATAGTAGTCTGGTACTTAAATGTATTTATACTTACATCATCACTATAATACTGGGTTTAATTTTTTTCTGACTATCTAGTAATCTTTGAAAAAAATTTCTAATGTTTATTTATTGAGAGAGAGAGAAAGAGAGAAAGCATGCACAAGTAAGGGAGGGGAGAAAGAGAGGGAGAGAAAATCCCAAGCAGGCTCTACACTGACAATGGAGCCTGACACAGGGCTCAAACTCATGAACCATGAAATTGTGACCTGAGCTGATATCAAGAGTCGGATGCTTAACTGACTGAGCCACCCAGTTTCCTCAGTAATCTTTTTAAAAAAATGTTTATTTTTTTATTTTGAGAGAGAGAGACCTTGTGTGCATGAGCAGGGTAGGGGTAGAGAAAGAGAGGGAGAGAAAGAATCCCAAGCAGGCTCTGTGATGTTAGCACACAGCCTCATGTGAGGCTTGATCTCATGAACTGTGAGATCATGACCTGAACCAAAATCACGAGTTGGATGCTTAAGTGACTGAACCGCCCAGGTGCTTCCACCCACTGTGGAGTAGATAAAGGACAGAACAGACTTCCTCCACTGTATAATAATGTTTTGGGACTAAAAACAAGCATCATGACTGAACATAGAGAATTTTTGCTTCGATTTTTGAATACAATTTTTATTTTTAAAAAAATTTTAATGTTTATTTTTGAGAGAGAGAAGAAACAGAGTGTGAGAAGGGGAGGGGCAGAGAGAGATGGAGATAATCTGAAGCAGGCTCCAGGCTCTGAGCTGTCGGCACAGAGCCTAACACAGGGCATGAACTCACAAGCTGTGAGATCATGATCTGAGCTGAAGTTGGACGCTTAACCAGCTGGGTCACCCAGGTGCCCCAATACAATTTTTATGTGAGAGAGACTAAGTATGTTAATAGATATCTTGTACCCCTTATTATTTTTACAAATAGGTAAAACAAGAGTTAAGTGGAAGTTAAAGCATATAACTCTACTCCCACCAAAATACTCCATACAACTTGACCCATCAGTCAAATAAGATTTTTAAAATTGAAGTATAATTAACATAAAATAAAATGCACAGACTTTTAAGTGTACTGGTGGATGATTTTTGACACTCAAGATACAGAACATTTCCATCATGCTAGAGAGTTCCCTCTGACTGTTCTTTTTAAGTCAGTTCTATATTTGTAAGTCAAATTGGCTTATTTAGCTCTTGAGAGATAAAAAGATGAGCTCATTACTTTAGACCTAGAAATCCAAGGGTCCACTATAGTAAGAACAAAACTACAAAATACTGAATTTTCTCCGTTTGCTGTTTTCATGGGTTGTACAACTAGGACTATGAGAATGTTATAAAGAAAGAGTTAGGGGTGCCTGGGTGGCTCAGTTGGTTAGGCCTCTGACTTTGGCTCAGGTCATGATCTCACGGTTTGTGGGTTTGAGCCCCGCGTCGGGCTCTGTGCTGACAGCTAGCTCAGAGCCTGGAGCCTGCTTCAGATTTCATGTCTCCTTCTCTCTCTGACCCTCCCCTGCTCTCTCTCTCTCTCTCTCTCAGAAATAAATAAAATAATTTAGAAAATTAAAAAAAAAAGAACAGAGTTATTCTTTGAAAACAATAAACCAGCCAAATGCTACTATGGTGATCTTAGAGCCACTTAAATTCTTATAATAATATAATGCAAAGTCATTCAAGATTATTTAAAATTGGTGGTTTGGAATTATAATTGTTTTTGGTTGCCTTCTCATAGCAAGATTTCTTGTGATAGAATTTAACTTCATTAGATTTCTCTTTTTTTTTTTTTAATTTTTTTTTTTTTTTATGTTTTATTTATTTCTAGGAGAGAGAGAGAGACAGCGTGAACAGGGGAGGGTCAGAGAGAGGGAGTCACAGACTGAAACAGGCTCCAGGCTCTGAGCTGGCAGTCAGCACAGAGCCCGACGCGGGGCTCGAACCCACGAACCACGAGATCATGACCTAAGCGAAAGTCGGACGCTTAACCGACTAAGCCACCCAGGCGCCCCATTCATTAGATTTCTCTTAACAGACGGACCGTCCTTGACCTCTGACTTCCAGTTTTCAATAACAAAAATTTATGTTGAGGTTATGAACCCACAGTTGTTGGAATAGGTTCAGTCTCACCTTGTAGGACAGGAACCAATGCCAAGTGGAAGTCTACAGTTGCAAAACTGTTCTTTGAGATATAACAGCACACAAGGTCAGTCCCCCAAAGTGCACTGTTAACTGCGTGTCATTTTGCTGTGTTTTCCGCTCCGTATACCTCTTTAGTTCCCTGTTTGCATCTTTATGTCTCTGGCCTTTCTGTGTGTGTGCTGCCCGTGCTTTGTCAGTGAAATTGGGGGGCCCAAGATGCTCACTGTAAATTCCAGAATCCCAAGCAATAATTTCAAGAAGCTAAAGATTTCCGAAGATACGTGAATCACAAGCAGAGGCTCTGACATTTCATGACAAAAGACTCTAATAATGTAATAGAGCATGAGCTCTTTAGCTCTTGTTACTTTAAAGAGAATTAGTCTTTTAAGATGATGATTGAGCCCTTGAAAACCATCAAGGACTAACTAGGGAGGAGAACATATGCTTTTTTTTTTTTTATGGTGTTTCATGTCTGGTTTCCTCTCTGGGGCCTTTTTCTCAGACTCTGTCTTCTTGAATGAGAGGACTCTGTCCCTTGTGTGGCTGATGCTCTCTACATGCACTTTTTTCTGCCTCTAAATATGATTTAATAAACAAAGTCTTGTGTCTACTACTTTTTACCCCCAGTTTTAAGGTTCTGTTCTATGAGTTGGTCAAGGAGAGGAGAGGAAACCTGTGGGAATAACACCCCACAAAGCTGCCATGAAACACAGCAGGAAAAGGCATAGCTAGGTCACCAGGGCCCAGGACTACCCTGTTCCAGAGCCCCCAGGTGGGAACAGGAGGGTGAGCAGGCTGTCGGGCTCAGCCCACCCCGGGTTCGGTGCATTCTGCATCTGTGCCGAGCCTGCCACTGGGTTGGCAGCAAGGAGGTCAGCATGCCCAGGACACCGGTGAGCGGGTCAGTACCACACACAAAGAACATCAAGGGAAGGACATGAATCTACATATGCTTCTAAGGGACTCCATTATCTTGTTTTTCCCCCCTCTCTGACCAAAGGTGTACCTAACACACAAAGAGCTTTCATAAAATCATAGTGGTCACTTAATTTCTTCAGGTATCTGCTTGTACTTTGATATACACACTCGGCCTTGGGGATTTACTCTTCTCTCTTTCTTTGGTTTGAGTGTGGAATTATAATATTTATGCTCTTTTGCTCTCAATTAACAAACTGATTTGGCTGCTTAATGATGGAGGGAATATTCTGTTCATTCTATTCTCCATTCAGAAACTTGGAAGACAGACATTCTGACTTTCTGCAGGACACCTGGTGACTTCATTTCTCATTTTGTCTCTTGGTTCTCTGTTCATCTGTCTCTCTCAATCTCCCTTCTTCTCTCCCTTTGCCTTCTTCTTTCTCCTCTTCCTCTCCCTCTGTGGCCCAACTAGCTATGAATCAGAGACCCTAACTGTGCAAGGTTGTCCCAATGGGACAAAGTTTAGGAAAACGGAGAGTTCACCCACTTACAAACAACCATCACTTGAGATAATTAAGTGCTTGTCCCCTGAGCCCCTATGTAAGGGGGCTGGCTGTCCCGGGGTTGCTGTGCATGGGGAGCCCAAGCTGCTCAGAGAGGGTGGGTGTTGATGCTCTGGGCAGCAGAGCTGGCTCACTTTCCCCAGCCCCAGTGCCACACAAGTGAGCGTTGGAGGGTTCCCATGGTTCCATCCCTCAGTTGTTGAGTCATCCCCAGCCTCTGAGTGTTCCCAGCTGAAGCTAGATATTGTGGAGCTAGGACAAACGGGTCCCACTGTGCCTTTTCTAGATTCCTAACTCAGGGAATCCACGAACATAATAAAATGGTGGTGGTTTCACTCCATGAAGTCTCGGGGGGTTGTTATATAGTAATAGTAACTGGAACTAAAATGTGGAAGGAGGAGTGAGGTGCTATCACACAGCTCTGTATAGCTGGCGCTGGCTTCGGGAAGTGGGGGTAAGCCTGCCAGTGGAATCACGATGGGCTTTTAAGGAGGTGGCTAGTGAGGGCCACAAGGAAAGCAAGGAAAATGACATTTCAAGCTTGGGGATGGGAGACCCTTGCTATGATGCGGCAGAAAATCTGACAATGCTGTTGCCTGTGGGAAGGTCGAGACTGGAAAATATACGAGACAAATTCGATGATTTAGATAAGGATTTCTAGATAGAATATTGAAAGTGCCATCTGGCTTCTTGCTGTCTATGAAAAAATGTGAGAGGCGAGAGTTGATCTTAATAAAGAACTGTTGAGCTTTCATACAAAATTTAGAAGAAATATAAAGAAGCCGGCACTTGCTGGATTTCAAAATACAACTGCTTCTTATTCCCAGCTTCTCCAGATGGCAAATGAGTCTCAAATTAAGAAATGATTTCAGGGCAATGATCAAATCCAGAGTGGGATTGTAAAATCCTCTGTCAAAACCTCAGAAAGATCTAAGGCAATGCTGCATAGAAACTTCCAGACATACTAAAGGCTCTTTAAACATCTTCAGGCCATGTCTTACACATTTTCTCTATTAAACAGTAGGGGCCTTAAAGACTCTTGTGGGCCATGTCTCACAGTAGCTCCCAGGAGCCCAAGGTACTGGAGAGTTCATCTTGCAGAGATCTGCGGGTGTGGCTTCTGTCTAACGCAGTGGATTATAAACTGATGCACAGTATGTCCGTGAATATTTCAGAGGAACTGTATCAGGGTGGACTAAGAGGCATGTTACAAAATGTGACAAGGCTTTTGGACTCCCAGCCCATGGTGGCAGGAAGCAAACTAAGAAGGCTAACTCACAGATGCCAACACTGTATCCTCCATTCCCCATCTCCTGGAATACATGGGGTCTACTGGGGATCCCACTCCTGCATCGCCATTGTGTTGGGTATGTGGGGCCCCTAACTTGTCTTTTCATTTTATTTTTTTTAAAGTAAATTATTTTTTATACAGTTATTTATTTTTGAGAGACAGAGCGCAAACAGGGGAGGGGCAGAGAGAGAGAGAGGGAGACACAGAATCTGAAGCAGGCTCCAGGCTCTGAGCTCTCAGCACAGAGCCTGAAGTGGGGCTCAAACTCACAAACTGTGAGATCATGACTTGAGCCGAAGTTGGATGCTCAACTGACTGAGCCACTTAGGCGCCCCTGACTTGTCTTTTTATTTTATTTTATTTTTTTAAACAGTTTTTTAAATGTTTTATTTATTTCTAGGAGAGAGAAAGAGACAGCGTGAGCAGGAGAGGATCAGAGAGAGAGGGAGTCACAGACTGAAACAGGCTCCAGGCTCTTAGCTGGCAGTCAGCACAGAGCCCGATGCGGGGCTCGAACCCACAAACCGCGAGATCATGACCTAAGCGAAAGCTGGTCGCTTAACCGACTAAGCCACCCAGGCGCCCCAGTGACTTGTCTTTTTAAAGACCTTAAGTTCATAAGTCTTCAGATTGGAAGAACTCTAGCTGAGGAACTGCATCTGACTCAGATGACTGGAGTCTGGACATCAACCCTGCACTTGTGCCATATGGGGAGAATTGGGGGTATCTTGAAAGAGGTGAATACATTCGGAAAGTCAGAGCAGTGAAAAAAATTTTGACCAAGGGGTAGACTGTGGAGGATTGAAAATCAATTTACAAATTCTCCGACGTTCTTTCCACTGAAAGATGAGGTCTCTGTCCTTTCTCCTTGACCACAGACTTGCTTTTAACCACTAAAATGCAACCGAAGTGATGCTGGTGACTTGGAAGGTTAGATACACAAGGGGTGTGGCTTTTGCCTTAGTCACTGGCACACTCGTGCTCTGAGCCCTGAGACACCTGTTAGGAAGTCTGACCACTCTGAGGCCACCATGTTGTGAGGAAGCCATGCATCAACAAAAAGCCTTATAAGGATCTCCAGTGAGCGACCCCAGCCTTCATGTCCTCTTGGCCCAGGTAGCAGTCAGGTGAGGGAATGAGCCTTCAGTAATTCCACCCCCAGTCCTTGGTTCCCCCCCAGCCTTCTAGTCTTCCCACCGGAGGCCTCAAACACTGTAGAGCAGCGATGAACATCTGCTTTGCTGTTTCTCAATTCCTGCCCTACAGAACCCATGGTCATAATAAAATCGTTGTGGTTTTAACTTTGGGATGGATTTTTACGCAGTAATAGTGACAAGAAAATTGAGAAATCTTCATTTTGTAAATGTATAATGGAAAGAATGCATCATTTGGGAAACCTAAGAGTGCAGTCCTTTACAAACAAATATCACTTTCAACAGCTTTTGAAAATTTTACCATGTTGGAAGAACATTTAAGGAAATACCATATTTTAGAAATGTTTTCCAGTTTCATTAAATGTAATAAAATTAACTCTTTTACTTTCTTAAGGATTCAGAGTTGCTATGGGTTAACATCAATTAGTAAATGTGCTTTAAAACAGATGCATCTGCAGGGCTACTGGAGTTCATACAGTGTGCCTCCGGATCACAAACTCCAAAAACCATACCAACATATGTAAACTGCGTGACATTCTAATGGTGAAATAAAACCTATCATACAAAATATGGGTCATGAGCAGTAACAAAAACTGGCTTGGGGCGCCTGAGTGGCTCAGTTATTTTGGCATCCAACTTTGGCTCAGGTGATGATCTTGTGGTCCATGAGTTTGAACCCCGAGTTGGGCTCTGTGCTGACAGCTCAGAGCCTGAAGCCTGCTCCCTCTCTCTCTGTCCCTCCCCTGCTTGAGCTCTCTCATTCTCTCAAAAATAAATAAACGTTAAAAAAAAAAAAAACTGCTTAAAGCCAATATAATCAACTTTATACATAAGCACTTAGTTATGAGCCTGGTACTATTGATCAATGAAAATAACTGTAATCCACTGGCTAAATTTGTATCATTGATTGACAGGGGCTTTCAACCCTTGATTTAAACAGCTTGATGAAGGCAATTCAGTAAAACTCTTCAGTAAGTTTCTAATACCAATTCATCTAACTGAATTAACATGGCAGTAGTGAATTCCAACTTCTTCCAAATATTTCACATCTTGACAGGGATTTAGGGCAACATCAAGAAGAAAATGCACAACTTAGATAATGTTCTTATCGTGAATCAACTTCATGCTTAATAGAATTAAATACAAATTCCGTTAGAAACTGTCATACAGGAAGCTGGGCCTGTCATAGCTTCCTCTATTAATTAAAAACATTTTTTAAGTTTTTATTTATTTATTTTTCAAGAGACAGAGACAATGTGACCAGGGGAGGGGCAGAAAGAGAGAGAGGGAGAGAGAATCCCAGGCGACAGCACAGAGCCTGACATGGGCCTCAAACTCAGGAAACCTCGAGATCAAGACCTGAGCTGAAATCAAGAGCCAGGCACTCAACCAACTGAGCCACCCAGGTGCCCCTCCTTTTGTTGAGAATACCTTGTTTGTGGCATGCAAATTTGGCTATTTCATACTTAGATTAAATTTGTCAAATTCCTTACTAGAAAAGTGGTTAGAGCCTACCAATTCTTGGGTTTGGGCCAAGTGGCTAATTGTTTTCGATTTGCTAAAAATCTCAGGCCTGTTGGAGGTCTCTCTTCTCGAAAGAGTATCTGACGGTTTGAGTTTCCGGATTTGTGTTGCAAGTTGGAATTCAGTAGTTTCGTGAGAACTTGAATTTTAAGTCCAAAAAGACTGCTCTCAAGAAACAGCTCCAGAAATCACTTCAACAGATCTTAATACCAAGCTACATAGTGGAATCAAACTCAGTTTCTTCTGAGTCTTCTCATACTTCATTTCTCATATATTGCAACTGTCAATATGCCTGCTTGTAAGAGGCTGCCTTCTAATTACTGCTTCAGGTTTATTGTGGGCTTGGGAGCAGATCATCAGATGTATCACAAGGGTGCACGAAATAAGACAATGGCCCAAGAGGGCACTCCCTGAGAAAGAGCCAGCAAAGTTTAGTGTGCAACCAGTCATGTGTATTCTGATTATTCAGAAGGTCGAAATGAATTCTGATAAAATTCAGAAGGTAATAATCCACTTACGTTCTATTTATCTCCTATGGCTACAAGGCCAGTGGCTATCAACCTTGGCTGCGTAGTAGAATCACTGAGGATACTTTGGTTTATGTGGTCGGGGACAGCTTTGCACAACTGTGGTTTTTAAAGCTCCCCAAGCGATTCCAACCACACACTGCCATTGACTTAGGTACAACTATTAAGTAACTGGGGCCCACACAAATTATTATTTTAATAAGCTAATTGTTTTACTAATTGAATCACATTTTATATTATCCATTTTAAATTCATCTTTTTTTCCTCTCTCTTAAAATACCAACTTAATTAAGTTACTTTCCTTATTCGTATTTTAATTGAATTTTTTTTAACCTGACAAATTAATGATCCTGTCAATGCAAAAATATTATTCACTCAAAATTTTAGGCTTACTTATCCTGTGTTTGTCAACAAGTTGAATCCATATACACTAGTACCTTTTTCTTTTAGGGATGATGAGTGATTTTCCAGTTGTATCTTGGTCATCTTGGGTACTGTGCTATCAGATGAGGGATCTCATTTAAACCTTCTATTTTAGCAGGCTTCTGCTAAAAATGGACCAGTAGGGGAAGAAGGCACCAGTGCTTTAGTGCTCCATAGGGATGGGAGTCCAGGGCCCCCAGTTTGGTCTCTACTGACACCACCTTTTTTTTTTTTTTTCAAATGTTTATTTATTTATTTTTGAGGGAGAGAGAGGGGGAAGGAGAGAGAGAGAGTGAGAGAGAGAGAGAGAGCACAAATGGGGGAGGGGGGAGGGGCAGAGAGAGAGGGAGAGGGAGAATCCCAAGCAGGTTTTGCGCTGTCAGTGCAGAGCCTGATGCGGGGCTTGAACTCATGAACCATGAGATCCTGACCTGAGCCAGACTCGTGAGTAGGATGCTCAGATGTTCATCTGACAGAGCCAGCTAGGGAACCCCCCCGCCCCAGCCATACCACCTTGGTGGGGAGGATAAGAGGTACCTCACAACCCATAGGAGGGGATGGAAACCTAGGATCCTCACTCAGCCTCCCCTCCCCCCCACGATACTTTGGAAAGGGAAGTAGATATGTACCTTCCCCTGGGTGGGGGTGGAAGTACGGGCTCCCCTTTGGACTCCTTGATACCACCCTGGTGGGGAGGGAGGGATGCCTCTTTACTGCCAGCCAAGGGCAAAGGTGTAGGCTTCCTCTTAGGCCTTTACTGATGGGAGGTGTGGGTGTGGGTGGGGTTTTCTGGAGAAGTGTTGATTATTAAAAAGGTTTCTGTTTTGCTAGGCTGTCCATTTCCTGGTCCTTTTTCAAGAGACAATAAGCTTTTCTTGTTCATGCCTATTAGCATTTCTGGCTTGGGGCTTCTCCAGCACCCAATCCTAGGGTGTATAGGAGGCAAAAGGAAAACTCAGAGAACTTGCTGCACACAGCTTCTCGCTAAGTCCTAAAGTCCCTAGCTAGTCCTAGCTAGTCTATCTTTCAGAGTCTCTGTATGTTTGTTTTATAATATAATGTCCAGGGATTTTAGTTGTATTTAGTGAGAGGGACAAGGTGAAATACATCTATTGTATCTGGTCCAGAACTGGAAGTCTGAACACTCTATTCCAGATTATACATGCAAACAAATGAGAAAATGTGGTTTTCTCCGTAGGGAGTTTATAATGCAGTGGGGGGATCAGGAGGCACACATCACATGAGTGGACAACACGAGCCTTGTTTGGGGAAAAGAGGCTGCAAGTTTCTGTCTTGTTAAAATATTGCTAAGTCTCAAATGTGAATGTCAAGCTTAGACCTTTCTCTGGCGCTCCAGATGGGTATTTCTGTGTGTCTGGGGAAAGCGCAAGCAGGGGTGTCCCAGAGGGCCCATCTACTGGACCTGGCCCAAAGGAAACTCATCACCTTGCCTTAACCAACCTCCCTTAACAGGCCCTTAGCTTCAATTAAGCACCACCAGTTATACCATGTCCCAAGCCCAAAAGAAAGGGCAGGATAGGATGAAAAAATTATCTAAATTAACACAGATAGAAAATGAAACTAGTGCCTGGCACAGAGAAAATATTTTTTTAAAATGTTAACTTTAAGATATCTCAGAAACGTCCTATGGCTTATCTCTTCCATTTCTGGTGCCACTGCATCCAATGAGATTACTCCAAGAGTCTCTGAAATGGTCTGTATTTCACCAGCTTCTCCGTATTTCAGTCCGTATATTTTAATGCTGTCAGAATTTGCATCCTAAAAAAGAAGCCTCCTGCAGCCACTGAAAATCTGTCGCTCTGTGCTGCCAAAGGCGGTAGTTCACACACCCCATTAAGAATTTGGAAAGGGCAGGGGGTGCTTTGGTGGCTCATTGGCTTAAGCGGCTTGGGCCATGATCTCGTGGTTGGCTGGAGTCCCTCACTGGGCTCTCTGCTGTCAGCACAGAGCCCGCTTCAGATCCTCTGTCTCTTTCTGCCCCTCCCCCACATTCTCTCTCTCTCTCAAAAATAAACATTAAAACAAAAAAAGAATTTGAAAAAAGTAGGACAAGATTTCAGTCAAGAAATCAAGAGTCGGTTAAGAGCTTGTGATGTGAACCCTGCATGGGATTCTCTCTCTCTTCCTCTTTCATCTCTCCCCCTCCCCTTCCCTCCCTCTCTGTGTCTGTCTCTCAAAATAATAAACTTAAAAAAAAAAAGAATTTGAAAAAAGCTCGGGCACCTGGCTGGCTCAGTCAGAAGGGCATGTGACTCTTGATCCCGAGGTCATGAGTTTGAGCCCCATGTTGGGTGTAGACATTACTTTAAAAAAAGAAAAATAAAAAATAATGTAAGTCAGATTATGTCACTCTTTAAAAAGAAAAAAAGAATTTTGATAAAAGCTCCTAGTGGCTATTAAAAAAAAAAAACTTAAAAAAATGTAAGTCACATTATGTCCCTTAAAAAAAATTTAGGGACGCCTGGGTGGCTAAGTCTGTTAAGTGTCCGACTTCAGCTCAGGTCATGATCTCGCAGTTCATGAATATGAGCCCCACCTTGGGATCTGTGCTGACAGCTCAGAGCCTGGAGCCTGCTTTGGATTCTGTGTTTCCTTCTCTTTCTGTCCCTCCTCTGCTAGCACTCTGTCTTTCTCTCTCTCAAAAATAGATTTAAAAAATTTTTAAAAAATTGACAAAAGCTACAAGTGCCCAGTGCAGAAAAAAGCAGAAGTGATTGTATATACATATGAACCCGGGAAACTCTTCCTTTTTTGAGAAGCCATTTCTACCCCTCCACAACATGTGCACAGCAATTCATGCTTATCTTTGTTTTAGCATTTAATAATTTGTACCATGATGATTTCTGTATGTTTGCTTCACCTACTAAACACTTAGGAGGTGTTGAGTCTTTCTCATCTTTATTTTCCCTAGTACGTAGCACGGTGCCATAGAACCAAAGTAGATAGCAGATAATCAAAAGGTACCGGATGTGTGGAAGACAATGAGAGTCAAAGGCAGAGATTAAGTCAAAGGGTTCTCTTGGCTCAGGAGGTTCTGATGGTTCCCATGTGTTCGTCTATCAAACCCATGCCCTTAATCACAGCCTGCAAAGCATTTTCTTCCTGGTTCTACCTGGTTGCCTTGCAAGTAGTTTCCCCCTCACTTCACCTTCTCTAGATGTTTTCATCTACTCTCTGGCTTCAGCTACCACACATTAATTGCTTCCAAATCTATGTCTCCATTCTGGATTGTTCTCCAGACAGTCCAATGTCACTGGGCCGATTTTATGTTCCTCACCACCTGAAATGAGATTCATTTAGGACTGGACTTACTTTCATTTCCACCCTCTCCTGCCACAGCCCTGCTTCCCTCTGCACTTCTCACCTTGGTGAGTAATCAGCACCGCCATCTGCCCAAGTTGTCCTGGAGAGAAACCTAGGAAAAAAGACCCTTTTCTCTCCTCAAGACTACGGCCTGTCGTTTCTACCACTTAAACAGCTCTTGAATCCAGCACCCTTCATTTCTTAACAGGAATATTGCAGCTTCATAATTGCTTTCCCTGTCTCCAGTCTTGAATCCTTCAACTTATTCACTGACACCCATTTACTGAGCACCTACTGTATGATAGTAATGAGAGTCCCTGACCCTTCTCTCATGGCGTCTCTGTTCTAATGGGGTGTCTTGGGGAAACGGACTACAAACAACTGTGTCATGTGAAAGGTGGTGACCCAGTCTATGAAGAAGAATAAAGTAGCAGTATAAAGGCATAGCGAGGCCCAGGATGGAGTTGGGGGTATCATTCTAGAAGATCCCTTTGAGGTTATCTGGGGCAGGGACCCTGATGCAGGTATCTGGGAGAAGAACACTCCAGGCAGAATGAAAAGCAGGAGGAAAGAATAAACAGTGTGGACACGAGTGTGACGTTATCTTACTCCTCTGGTTTCTACAGGCACGAGACTGCCAGTTTGCAAGGGGGCGAAGAGCTGCTTGTAATTCTTGAGTGTTTTGCTATGTGACAAGAACTACACTAAGGACTTCACACGCGTTTTTTTCAGGCTTATTTACATGCATCTTATATGAGACTCCAACACTCTGCTGAGGTGGGTGTTTTGTTAAAATGGGGCACGAATTCAACAAACCCCCATTCTCTTCCATGCATCCTACCACGCGTGTTGGCCAGACCCCACTGGGATGTGATTTCTCTTTTATCCTTCACCATTTGTAGCGCAATACTCCTTAAATGCAAAGTCAGATATGCTCACAACTCAACAAGCTTGGTAAAAGGGTAAGGCACAATGGAGCAGGGATGCCGGAGCAGTCATCGGAGGGGGCTTCCTGAGGAGCAAATGACGCTCCATCCACAGAAGCCAGAGCAGTAATTTAGCAAAGTCAACAGAGATGATGCTGAACTTGTCAGCTTCGCTTGCCCCACTAGATTTGCTCTCACCCCTGGCACATTGTATGGATGTTTTTATTTAGATATAATTCTAGTAAGATGAAATATTTATGCCTGTTATATTAAAAAGTCAGATTCTCCCTGGAGTGGCCTGGTACTTCATTATAATAATTCACTGTAAAGGAAGTTTGCTCTGCACTCAACCAGTAACAGAGAGACAAGTTCATTTAATACCTTTGAGTTCAGGACTAGGATAGGGTGCCTCCCAGTGATGTGGGGAGGGTCAAGTGAGACAGTGTATGCAGATGTCCATCATAAGGGATGAGAGCCATCACATCTGAGGCAATTTTATTGTTATACTACCCTTGCTTGTTTAAGGAGACTCTTCCTTTTGAAGTTGGACGCTTAACTGACTGAGCCACCCAGGTGTCCCAAGGAGACTTTTCTAATAAGACAGTCCTCACACATAAGACCATAGTCAGTACCTTAAAGAAGATTTGATTTTTGATGCAGATGTTAAGACCTCACAGCTTTCTAGAAAAAGCATACACATACACATTTTCTCTCTCTTTACTCCTTCTCTCCCTGTCTCTCTGTTGTGTGTGCACACACACAAAAATGTAATGGCAGAAGTGAATTTTGGGGTACGTACAACTTTTTTTAAAAAATGTTTTATTTATTTACGAGAGAGAGAGAGAGAAGGGAGGGATGAGCAGAGAGAGAGGGAGACACAGAATCCAAAGCAGGCTCCAGACTCTGGGCTGTCAGCATAGAGCCTGATGCGGGGCTCGAACCCACAAACCGTGAGATCATGACCCAAGCCGAAGTTGGACACCTAACCAACTGAGCCACCCAGGTGCCCCTAGGTACAACTTTTGACAGAGGTTTCTGAGAAATAGCCAGAACAACAAAAATGAATATATTTAGGGAACAGAATAATTAGATCAGTGGTTCTGGGACCTGACTACATACTGCACTTACCTGAGGAGCTAAAAAACATGCCAATGCCTACATCTGCCCACACAGAGTCCGTTTCATTGGTCTGCTGTGTGTGGCCTGGGTATCAGGATTTTTACAAAACTCCCCCGGCTATTCCAACATGCAGCCAAGATTGAGAACCCCTGAGTCAAAAGGGCACTGATGTTTTCAGTTTGGCTTTAAAAGTGGATACTAAATAAAAACAAATTCAAATACTCCTAAGTATCAGGTTAGCAATGAAAACACGCCATTTTCCCCCTGGGTTGCCTGAGACTGTAGTCCCCTTTCCTATTTCTTCCTTCTTGGAAAAGGCAGGATTGCAATTAAGAGAGAAGCAGTTGTGCCAATATGAAGTATAATGTTGGGCAGCTCCCTTCACAGGTGCTGGTTTGTGTTTATTTTTTCTTTCTGACAAATAAAAGGTTTTCTTTTTCTTTTTTTTTTTTTTTAAATGTTTTATTTATTTCTAGGAGAGAGAGAGAGACAGCGTGAGCAGGGGAGGGTCAGAGAGAGAGGGAGTCACAGACTCTGAAACAGGCTCCAGGCTTCGAGCTGGCAGTCAGCACAGATCCCGACGTGGGGCTCGAACCCACGAACTGTGAGATCATGACCTAAGCGAAAGTCGGACGCTTAACCGACTAAGCCACCCAGGCGCCCCAAGGTTTTCTTTTTCTTTTCCTGTATCCCCATGGACTGCACCTTGAGAGCCTCTGACATGCAGAACACAGTCAATACAGGGGCCCTGGCCTTGATCATGTCATTTCCTGCAGGGTCTCCAGGGCTTACAAGTCACTTATCCTTAAACGGTTAAGATGAGATATTTTAGAAAGCAATTATTATTATGAGAAAGACATAAATAAACAAGGAAAATGAGAGATAAAGCGAGAGAACATTCTAGAAGCCAGATCATATGTTCACTTCGGCTTGGGTGTCTAAAAAAAAATCTGTATTAAAACCCTGTGCAACAGAATTGGTTTCTTCATTTATAAAATGATATTTAGCTTCTTGCACAAAGATGGAGATATAACATATTTAAATGACCTAATAAATACCTGGCATTGGGTGCATGAGAAATGTTAGTTCTGTTATTTGTTTCCTCTTCTTAAAATAGGATTTTAGCTGTGTTATTTGTCGCAAAAAGGAGGTAGCGGGAGCAGTTCACCATCAGGA
This sequence comes from Hyaena hyaena, assembly GCF_003009895.1. Lineage (NCBI taxonomy): Eukaryota > Metazoa > Chordata > Mammalia > Carnivora > Hyaenidae > Hyaena > Hyaena hyaena. The sequence goes on along the minus strand of NW_024080642.1, from coordinate 1,352,443 downwards.
CTGTGAAGTCCCCAAGGGTGTCGGGTAACAGATTAGCATGGGAGAGTCATGGCCTTGGGTGGGTCACCTCCTTTTCTGAGGGGTGGTGTCCTCCTGAGAGAGAGGTACCAAGGCCATCTGAACATTAAGGCTGCTGCAGGCCCGCGCGGATGGGCTAGGTCACTTCCTTGCCTCTCTCCTGGGTCCACGAGGCTTTGCGGGCAGACTGTGTGATGCACTGTTGCGTTGCTAGTACCTGTCAGACGCACAGCGTGCAGTAGGTGCTCAAAAGTGTTTGCTGCACGAGAGCTCCGATCAGACACTTATGTAAAAGGAAGCCTATTACTGCTTCTGCTTGGTGACATCTATTTCTGCAACTGCAGAGATCTTTTTATGTATATGCCTCCATTTAGGGCTTTGCTTTAAAAGCATCTTGTTCGTGGCAATCTGACCTCTGGATAAATATGGCGGTGCTGTACTAATTTTCCCATACTTTAGTGGTTTAAAGGCTGTGTGTTTCTTTAATGAGATAGCTTTTTAAAGGAGTCATAAATTGGGTCTAACTGATTTAGTGCATCTTTTACATTTGTAATTGAATTTCCAAGTGTAGTACTGATGAAAATGGACTCTACCTTGTGCCCCAAAGCACTGACTTTTGACATTATAAATCGGTTGACTTAGTAGTTTAACATAAGCAGTGGTCTCTAACTGTTGTGACAAAAGGCATCTACTTCTAAACACATGTCAGGAAAATAATCAATTGGGTGGCTCTGAAATTCTGGCTTCTTCCTCTCTTATTAAAAAAAAGAGAATTAGAGAACATGGCTAAATGTCACATTTCTTAGAAGTATTTTCAAACCACACGACTTACTAGAATCCAATAATAAAATCACTGAGCGCTTTAAAAAAAAATTACAAGGAGAGTGGAAAGGTGATTTCATTGCCAAAGCTGCCAGACCAAGAAGAGATTGTTGAAAAATTAAACTGAAATCTTAGTATCTGTATCTTAAAAAAAAATTCCTCTTTGATAGAGACATCGCTGTTTTCTAAGAACACAGGTTCTAGAGTCTAATATTGCTATGCAACTCTTTGTTGTAATAGGCAAAAATACAAACGTTTGCACGAGATGTTCAAAATAATAGAGATTCTGGGACCTGCTAAGAATTAATTAGGAAGTAAATTTATTACCTACATAAATAAATGAACAAACCTGAGCACGTTCCATGTCGACATCAAGGGGTTATATACTTTCCATTAAAGACGACTCATAAATACAGTTTAAAGGCTCGAGGGAGGAGAGAGGGGAGAAGGCTGGCTCACACCAGCTCAGGCGGTGCCAGACATCAGCTGACCGACTTCATTGAGATTACCATGGAAACACCTTCTCCTGGGACGCTGCCATGAGGGTAGGGTGCTTTAGCAACGGTGCTGGGGAGCAGAGCCCACAGTGATGGATTTCAGCAGGGCTCACCCCTGTACACACTATAAGGATGATCCATCTTCCAAATGAAATGATAGCTTTCGAGCGAGTCACCATCAGATAGAGTAATAAAGCATGAAGCCCGGCATAATTACAACCCATTTACCTCTACAAAACACTCACATCAGTTCTGATAATTGTCTTTCTTCTCTCCCCTGCTTGCCTGTATTCTCCACAGAACTAAAGGAGGTATTTGTGTAATTAATTGGCTACTTCCTTGGCCATCAAGCTCTCACTGATAAAAAAGGGCCTATATCAAACAGCTTTAGTGGGCAGGTTCAAACATTCTTCAAAATGAACACAGCTCACCAACAACAGGATAAGAGGAGCCCAGCCGAGGTTGGGTTCAATGTTTTAGTTTATGTGGTCTCACTTGAAACCAGTGAACAGATTTTATGTTTACGTAAATTAAACTCGATCTTGGCAACCAGCTCCCTGAGTGCTGGCTGGGGGAGCCCATGTCCCCGTGAACTCACACGGTACAAGCTCGTTGATTCAGGGGATTCACTTCAGCCAGGGGGTGCAATCTTTTCCACCCATTTATAGTGATCTCGAGATGATTCTCAGAGTTAAAGACACTGTGATCAAAGTTCTGTACACAACGGTACTAATGATGCAGGTTACTTCTCGACTGTTTTCTGTATCAAGCCCAGGAACCAGGAGTCTCCCAGCTTTGCAAAACATTCAAATTCTGACCCTCCTTTCCTCGTAAAAATTTTATTAACCTTTCTTGACATTGGAAATAATGCTTTAATTCACTATTACAACTTACAAATACAGCGTAGAGAGTGACTCAAGGCGGATGATGCTAATCTGACAGTAACACAGAAGCCAGCTGGCTGAAATCCTATCCCAACTCTACACGATTTGTACAAAGAAAGCCACTCTGTGGCTAAGACAGGGGTCACTTGTAACTTGAATGTTTCATTCTCAGACTGCTGTTTATAATTACTTGACTGTGCCATCTGTGAGAACAGTGTTTACTGAAAACAGTCTCAAAAACCTGTCATGATTTCCTATTTTTATATTTCTTTTTTTTTTTTTAATATTTTTATTTATTTCTAGGAGACAGAGAGAGAGAGACAGCATGAGCAGGGGAGGGTCAGAGAGAGAGGGAGATACAGACTGTGAAATAGGCTCCAGGCTCTGAGCTGGCAGTCAGCACAGAGCCTGACGTGGGGCTCGAACCCACGAACCGCGAGATCATGACCCAAGTGAAAGTCGGACGCTCAACTGACTAAGCCACCCAGGCGCCCCTATTTTTTTATATTTTTTACGATGAGTGACTGGAATCATTGCTAAGTGATAGGCTGGCTGGATCATTTCTACTAATGAAAGAGAAAAAAGGTGTCAAACTTATATTTTAATTATATTTTGTTTAGGCTTACATAAAGATCAGTCTTTCTCTCTTGAACACAAACCAATTGATGACAGAGCCTGGAGAGGTGATTCCTGGAGAGATTAGCTGAGACCCTAGCATACGATGAGCTACCTAGTTTAGGGTAAGAAAAAAATACATGACCCTACCACATGACTGTTAGAATGGGTAGGATTTAAACTGACAATGGCAAATACTGGTGAAGACGCAAAGCAATGGGAACTCTCATTCACTGCTGGTAGGAATGCAAAATGGTACAGCTACTTTGGGAGACAATTTGGCAGTTCACATAAAGCCAGACTTAGTCTTGATGCATGATATTGCAACTGCACTTGTAAGTATTTACCCAAATAATCTGAAGACTTGTGTCCGTACAAAAACCTGCATATGAACGTTTATAGCAGCTTTATTCATAATGGCCCCAAACTGGAAGCAACCAAGACGTCCTTCAATAGGCAGATGGATGAACAAACTGCAGCACATCCACATGCTGGAATATTATTTGGTAATAAAAAGAAATGAGCTGTCAAGCCATGGGAAGAGATGGAGGCATCTCAGGTACCTATTGCTAACTCAAAGAGGCCAACCTTAAAAGGTTACAAAGTGTATGATTCCAATTATGTGATATTCTAGAAAAGGCACAACGCGTGCAGAGACAGTAAAATGATTGGAGGTTGCCAAGGTTTGTGGGAGAGAGCTACAAGTTGTAGAAATAAATAAGAAATATCAAGCTTTCCCTCCCTGGCTGCCTGATGATTGACTGCCATTATGAACAACATAGTTTCTATCCGAGCCAGGAAGTTCACACCCAAGTGACTACTTTAGCAGAAACAAATGGCCATCTATGTCCTTCAACCCAGAAAGGCAACAGAAACTAAGACAGAAATTTGGGAAAAACTGGCCAAAACATACAAGACCACATCAGATGTCATCTTTGTATTTGGATTCAGGACGCATTTTGGTGGTGGTAAGACAAATGACTTTGGCACAATTTAGGATTCCTCGGATTACAGAAGGAAGATGAACCCAAACACAGACTTGCAAGACAATGCCTACCGTAGTCACCTACGGGGACGGTGCAGGCTTTTCATGAGGGGATTAATAAGCTGTAAAAACTTAAACAACAACAACAAAAAATGAAGAACAAAGTATTAGAAGAATCTGGTTATGAAAATAGACTGGGAAAAGAAACTGAAAATAACAGGTGTTGTTATATAATGGGCAGCCTTTCAGTATGTAATTTTGTTATGGTTTATTGATCTTTATTTTTATGCTAAATTCTCGTCATTCAGAGGAGAACACTGGGTATCTATTCTACAAGCAGTCAGAAACTTAGACCACAGTGGGGAAAACATAATACTCGTATGGCTACATATTCCAAAGATAATCACGAAGCAGGGTTAGCTGGATGTATGCCACTTCTGTTGAGATGCAAGGTATGATCTCAAGAAGGGGGAAGCATACTGTGCAAATAAAATTAATACCTGATTTAACTTCTGGTGTACAGGAACTACAGGGATGAGGAGAATAAATTAAATGAACCATGAGGAAACAGACAAATCCAGATGAGACCAGTTCTAGACTCTAAAAAGTTCATGTCATGCAGACTGTGTGCCGGCGGGGATGTGGAGAAACCAGACCTCTCATATATGGAAGAGAAGGTAAAATGGAGCAGCCATGTTGGAAAAGTCTGGTAGTTTCCTATAGAAGGCCATATGATAAGAATAATTCCACTCCTAGATAACCACCCAGGAGAAATAAAAGCATATACTCACATAAAGACTTGTATACAAATGTACCTAGAAGCCAAATGTCCATGATGTGGTACACAGAGAAATGAAATATGGTATATTCATTCAGTAGAATGTTGTATGATTCCAGGTATATGAAATTTCTAGAAAAGGTAAAAGGATAGGCTGAAGTTGGGAGTGGGGATTTACTGCAAATGGGCACAAGAGAACACTCTGAGGTGATAGAAATGTTCCAAAACTTGACTGTGTGAAGTTTGTACAAAAGCGTAAATTTACTAAAAGTAACTGAACTGTACCTTACAATGGGTGAGTTTTATGTAAGTAAATGTATGAGTTTGCTACAGCCATACAAAGCCCCACAGAACAGATGGCTTAAGTAAGTTCTGGAGGTTTGAAGTCCAAGGTCAAGGTGTGGAAGGGCGTGGTTCTTCTGAGACCTCTCTCTTCCACTTGTGGATGGCCGTCTTCTCTGTCTGTCTTCACAGGGTTTCCCTCAGTACCTGCCTGTGTTCCAACTGCCTCTTCTTACAAGGGTACTGGTCATACAGGATCAGAGCCCACCCCAATGACCTCATTTTAACCTAATTACTTCTGTGAAGATCCTATCTGCAAACACAGCCACATTCTGAGGACTAGGGGTTAGGACCTCAACCAATGAATTTGGGGGAAGCACCATTCAGTCCATTACAGTAAACTATAATTTAATAACGCTTTTTAAGAAGTCAACGTCACAAGGGGTGCCTGGGTGGCTTAGTTGGTTAAGCATCCAACTTTGGCTCCTGTCATGATCTCATGGCTCTTGAGTTCAAACCCTTTGTCAGGATCTGTGCTGCCAGCTCAGAGCCTGGAGCCTGCTTTGGATTCTGTCTCCCTCTCTCTCTGCCTCTCCCCTGCTCATGCTTTGTCTTTCCTTCAAAAATAAATAAACGTTAAAAAAATTAGGGGCACCTGGGTGTCTCAGTCAGTCGAGCATCTGACTTTGCTCAATGAGCGACTTTCCCGTGTCAGGCTCTGTGCTGACAGCTTGGAGCCTGGAACCTGCTTCAGATTCTGGGTCTCCTTCTCTCCCTCTGCCCCTCCACCGCTCATACTCTGTCTCTTTCCTTCTTAAAAATAAATAAAAACATGGGGCGCCGGGGTGGCTCAGTCGGTCCAGCGTCCGACTTCGGCTCAGGTCATGATCTCACAGTCAGGCTCTGTGCTGACAGCTCAGAGCCTGGAGCCTGCTTCTGATTCTGTGTGTCCCTCTCTTTCTGACCCTCCCCTGCTCATGATCTGTCTCTCTTCGTCTCTCAAAAATGAATAAATGTTAAAAAAATTAAAATAAATAAATACAAACATTAAAAAATAAACAAATAAATACAAAGTCAACATCATGAAAAATAGACTGTGTAGGTACAGTTCTGGACTAAAAGACATGTATCTCTATAACAGAAACCTATTTTTAAAAATAGGTATAAGACATTCTTTGAATGAGTAAAGAAATTTGACTAAGTGCTAGATACTAAGTGACATCAGGGAAATGTTTTTTTCTCAGATATGAAAATGGGATTGTGGTTACGAAGGAGAAGGTCCCTGTTCTCAGAGGCATATGCACATAGGAGCATTTTAGTGGCAAAGTGTCATGAAAGAGAGAGCAAACAAATATAGCAAAAAAAAAAAAAACCAAAAAACCTTATTGACTCTAGGTGGAGGGCATAAGGGCATTTATTCCCTGTACAATTCTTCCAACTTCTCGATATATTAAAAAAATTTTATAATAAAGAGTCAGAAGGATAGAATTGGCAGTGAACACTGAGGATCTCAGGGACAGTAAAGACACCTCCCAAAATTTCCTTTATTCGTTTCCTTCCTTGCTAATTGAAGTAGGAAATGTTTCCTTCTATGAAGCTCACACCCAGTTACAGCTTTTATAAGTGAGAAATGGTTAGTGTTTCTACTGTTCCTGCCATACAAAATCTAGAATGAAACATAATGTAGATTTTGGAAGTTGTAAAGTCTGGCATGGAAGAGGCCAAGACACATTGAGTGTAGTTCATTTAAAATAACAAATGACAACAGGGTGCCTGGGTGGCTCAGTCGGTTAAGCGTCTGACTCTGGATTTTGGCTCAGGTCATGAGCTTGTTTGTGGGAGTCCCGCACAGGCTGTGTGCTGACAGGGTAGAGGCTGCTTGGGATCCTCGCTCCCTCTCTCTGCCCCTTCCTTGCTCTCTGTCTCTCTCAAAATAATAAATAAACTTAAAAAAACCCAAATGACAAGAAAAGATCCTTTTTTAAAAATGTTTATTTATTTATTTATTTATTTTTACAAATAGTTTATTGTCAAATTAGTTTCCACATAACACTCAGTGCTCATCCCCAAAGTGCCCTCCTCCATGCCCATCCCCCCCTCCCCCCACATCCATCAGTCCTCAGTTTTTGTCAGCATTCAAGAGTCTCTCATGGTTTGCCTCTCTCCCTTTCCCCCACCATTTCCGCCCTTCTTCTCCCCCTTGTTCCTCCGTCAAGTTCCTCCTAATCCTCCTTTATTTTTGAGAGAGAGAGTGTGTGGGGCAGGGGCACAGAGAGAGACACACACACAGAATCCAAAGCAGGCTCCAGGTTCTGAGCTGTCAGCACAGAGCCCGATGCAGGGCCCAAACCCACAAACTGTGAGATCATGACCTGCACCAAAGTCAGATGCTTACCTGACTGAGCCACCCAAGCGCCCCAAAGATCTTTTTTTAAATATGAGTAGCAAACCAGTGACCTATGGGCTGAATATGGCCAACAGATGTGTTTTATTTGGCTTGCAAAGCATTTAACAATCAGGAGATTTACACAAAATACAGACTTCAGCTTTCTTTAAGGGAATCCAAAGACCTGGCAGGGTGGGCTCTGGCATGGCCATAGTGATTACAGTGGGGTGAGGCCTGCCCCACGTACAGTATGGGCTTCATTCATTTCTGAACCTGCCAGACTCCCAAAGGAATTTGACATTAAGACAAAGAAAATGAGTAAATGCTGTCACTTCTGATGAGATCTGCTTTATCAGCATCCTCTGCTCTCTTTCCATTTATATGGCTGTAGCTAGCGAGAACAGTTGGGAGGGAGGTGAAATGGAAGGGGAGGGATTTGGAAAGTAATGAGTGGCACTAGGCCAACTGTTTATATATGGGGGGGGGGACATGAAGGCAGGGCTACAGCCACACATACAAACAAAAATCAATTCGAGGTGCACTGTTGACGTTGATGTGAAAGGTAAAGCAATAAAGTGCATAGAGTATAACAGAAAAGGATACCTTTGTGACCTTGGGATGGGGAATGACTTCTCAAACAAAAATAAAACTGCATCAGCCTCAAAGGAAAAAAGTTCCTCAAAGGAACCATAAAAATTTTGTTCAAACAAAACATAAAAATTTTGTTCAAACACACCATTCAAAGAATGAAAAGTCAAGTCACAGAGTCAGAAAGTATGTGCAACATCTGTAACTGCCAATGGGCACTTGTGCAAAAATACAAAGAGAATTAGAAATCAACTTTTAAAAGACAACTGAATAGAAAAATGGGCAAGGGATTCACAAAAGGCATCCATATAACCCACAAACACACAAAAAGTTGCTAGACCTTATTAGTAATAAGGGAAATGCAAGCACAAAACACAGTCCACATCTGTCAACAAATGAATGGCTAAAGATGTGGTATATATACATAACGGTATATTATTCAGCCACGAGAGAGAAAGAAATCCTACCATTTGGAGGAACCTGGATGGGCCCTGAGGGTACTATGCTCAACAAAATAAACTAGACAAAGAAATACTATATGATCTTGCTTACACGTGGAATCTAAAAAAGCCAGACTCAGAAAAAGAGTGTAGAGTGGTGGTTAGCAGTGGCTGGAGAGTAGGGGAAATGGGAGATGCTGGACAGAGGGCATGGACTTCCAGTTATAAGATGAATAAATTCTAGCAAACTGCTGTACAGCACTGGTGATGACAGCTAATAATACTGTATTATATACTTGAAAGTTGCTAAATGAGTAGATCTTAAATACTCTCACCACAAAAAAATTGTAATTATGTAGCGTGATGGAGCTATCTGCTCATGTTATGGTGGTAGTCATTTTGCAATGTGTAAGTGTATCAAAATTGGCCTGCTGTATATCTTACACTTGAACAATGTTATATGTCAATTATATCTCAATAAAGCTGGGAGGGGGGAATCCCACAATGTGTAACTACCACATACCTACCAAAATAGCTAACTTTTAAAACACTCTCGGTAGCTAGTACTGGAGAGAACACGGGAGCGACTGGAACTGCCACACGGCGTTGTACTACTACTTTGGCAAACTGTATTGATCTACTATAGTTTCACGCCTGGGGATCTATACAATGAAAATGTATGCACATAAACACTAAAGAGACACTAAAAGAGACATAAAACATAAACACTAAAAGAGACAGTGACCAGGAGGGAACACAATGGGGGCTTTTGGGAGTCCTATTAATGGCCTGTGTCTTGACTTTGGTGACAGTTACATAGGTGAATTCACTTTGTGATCATTCATCAAGCTCTACCCTTAAGCTTTGTGCACTTTTCTGAATGTAGGGTATACTTCAATAAAAGAGTTAAAATATTTGCTCAGATGTGAACAGGTGTGTGTGGGGGGGTATGCCACATGCCAATAAAATCTTCCAAGGGTCTGCTAATCCAGTGATCTCAGTTTTACTTCAGTTACCCCAAGCCTCATGAGAAAGTTTGAAAATCTTTATTCTAATGGTATCTTGTCACCAAAAATGGAATACAAAAGCAAAGATATATTCAGTTCTAGTTCAGACACTTGTTTTCAAAGAAAAATTGGACTGGGACTATTTTGTGTATTGATATAAGGGATTAATAATATTGCTCTGACCTGTTAGAAAGATGGTAAGAGTGAATAATGGGGCAATGGCAGAGAAGAAGGAGATCTTTCTTTCTTCCCCTCCCTCCCTTCCTTCCCTTCCTTCCTTCCTTCCATCCTTCCAGGTTTCATGCCCACCACGGAGCCCAGTGTGGGGCCTGAAATTACCACCCAATATCCAGACTGACCTGAGGGGCACCTGGATGCTCAGTTGGTTAAGCATCCCACGTTGGCTCAGGTCACAATCTCACGGTTCTTGAGTTCGAGCCCCACGTCTGGCTCTGTGCTGACAGCTCAGAGCCTAGAGTCTGCTTCAGATTCTGTGTCTACCACAGTATGGTACCGGTACAAAGACAGAAACTCAGATCAATGGAACAGAATAGAGAACCCAGAAATGGACCCACAAATGCATGGCCAGCTAATCTTTGAAAAAGCAAAGAGTGCCACATGCACCCCAATGTTTACAGCAGCTCTACCAACAATAGCCAAAGTATGGAAAGAGCTCAAATGTCCACTGATGGATGAATGGATAAAGAAGATATGATATACATATACATATATATGTGTATATATATATATATACACACAATGGAGTATTACTCAGCAATTAAAAAGAATGAAATCTTGCCATTTACAACTACATGGATGGAACTAGAGGGCTTTATGCTAAGTGAAATTAGTCAGAGAAAGACAAATATCATAGGACTTCACTCATATGAGGAATTTAAGACACAAGACAGATGAACATAGGAGAAGGGAAGCAAAAAGAATGTAACAACAGGGAAGGGGACAAAATATAAGGGACTCTTAAATACAGAGAACAAACTGAGAGTTGCTGGAGGGGTTGTGGGTGGCGGGATGGGCTAAATGGGTAAGGGACATTATGGAAGACACTTGTTGGGATGAGCACTGGGGGTTATACATAGGGGATGAATCATTGGAACCTACTCCTGAAATCATTATTGCACTATATGCTAAGTTGGATGTAAATCAATCAATGAATCAATCAATCAAAATGAAACCAGTTAATCCCTCAACTCAAAAAGCTAGAAAAGGAACCAACAGAGTAAATCTAGAGAATAAAGAAAACACAAGAGCAGAGGTCAATGAAAAGGTAATGAAATCAATAAAATAGGTCTCCACCAAAACTGATCTGGGAAATGAGGGAAAAAAGTATATCTGATTAATGTTAGGAACACGGAGGGACTGTGGCAAGTACAGTGAGAAGCTCTTGGCCCCAGGCCTGGGTCACTGGCAGCCTACAACGGGCTTCCCTTAAGTCAGGGCTCCACCCTCATTTAGTGGCTTCCTCTCTCCTCTGAGGAATATCTGAGGGCCGCGTCTCTGGGTGGAGGGGAGTGGGGGTGTACTCTTGTTTAGATGGAGGAGAAAGCAAACACGGCTGTCACGTGTTTCACATGCTGTGCGATAATGGTCCACACACCGTTGGCTGTTGAGTGGGTCACAATCCCCCCTGGGCTTGAATTATCATTTGCTTCATTTACTTTTCTCTTTGACTTACCCTCTCTCCCTTATCCTCCTTCATAGATAGCTTCCTTTTTCCTTCCCCTTTATTGAGGTACATAGCTTACACTCAGCAGAGTGCACAAATCTCAAGCAAACAGCCTGGTGAATTTTAACAAATGTATACAGAAGTGTAACTGCTACCAGATCAGGGTGCGGAACATTTCTAGCCCCTGGTAGGCTCGCTCTTTCCTCCTCACTCATATCTGTGTCTTTGCTCTTCCTTGTGCTCCAAATACTTTTCCTCCAAGTAAGCATATGGCTCATTCTTTAGCTCCTATGAGTCTTTGCTTAAATGTCAACTTCTCAGTGAGGCCTGATCACCTGATTTGAAATTAGAACACCTCTCATATCCTCTATCTTCCTTCCCTATTCTATTTCTTCCCTTATCCCTTCTAATGGATTATATGATGTGTGTATATGTATGCGTATACATATGTGTGCATACATATACATATATACACAAATATATACATGTATGTACAGTCTGCTGCTCCCCCCCGCCCCCCGCACAAAGTTCTGTAAGGGCAGAGATTTTGATTATTTTGACACTTCTGTGCCGCAATACATCTATGTCTGGCACATAATGAGTGTCCAGCAATCACTTGTTGAATCAAGAGTTTAGTAATTGAGGCTGTCACAACACAATTGGTCTACAGCTTTCTAAAACCCCAAATGAAGGTAATTCTTGCACTCCCTTCTAACTCAGGTGTAACTCTCCATCTCTTGAGTCTTCTTAAGCCTCTTTTCGTTACACCTCAAGATCTAGCAGAAAGGAATGAGGCACCAGGATGCTACAAGAAACACCTCTCAGACGAGATGTGCACTGGTTGCACAAGGTTGTCAACAAGGAGGAGGATCTCTCCACCCAGCATGGAAAGCCGTGGTCTGTAGGGATAAAGCAGTCACTTAACTGATCCCTGGGGAGACCCTGGGGTCTGGTGGATGTGCCCATTCGAGTTAAGTGCCTAGGGCACTTAGGTGCTACTGCTTTATACCAGGTCAATGGGTTAGGAGATGCAGAGATAATAAATTGGTTGAGTACTTTTTACGGTGCATTAGGAAAGCAACAAATATTGGTCCCATATTGCTGGCTGGAAGCAGTTAAGGAAACACATTCTGCCAAAAAGCACTGGTGAAGACCAGGTTTAGAAACAGATTAGACACACAGCCAAACTACAGCAGCACCTAAACTCTCACCTGCGATGGGCATCCATGGGCACGATTTAGGCCCTGTGTGACAAAGACTGGAATCCAGGAGACTGGAATGGGTGTAGGTGGGAAGAGTCCAAGCATTGAAGGATGCCTGATGAAGCTGGCCTATCTGAAGCACTTCTCTCCTACTGACCCTCGCCAGCATGATTTGTGCCCAAAGGTGACTTGGGCCTAAGGACAGCAGTCAAAGATTGTAGAGGAAGAGATCAGTGAAGCCCCAAATGAACTGTAGTAATTATCCATGCTATACAAGGAAAAGTCAGGAAAGACGATGCATGGATTAACAAGTGCTTGACAAGGAACTATGGTACCCATGTGGATCACGCAGAATTGGTGGCTATGGGGAGGACTCACCTGGAGCCCGTGTGCAATATGTTACTGTGGGATGGCACTCGGATGGTTTGTCGGGTTGGCTGATTTAGATCTAAGCCCATGCCATCTGGCAAGGACGGTGACTGTTAGTAAGAAGACACAAGGAGAGAAGTAGAGCCTGAGAGGATGGCAGGAACGCAGACTCTCTAAGCACTCGTGTTGCTCAGGGGCCTACAGGATAACACAGCCCCTTCGAGCTTCTTTCAACAGTGTGGTAGCATTTCCTAAGTTTGCACCAGATTCTTCTCCCTGACTACCATGTGTATCCTCATTAAAGACATTACTCAAGAGAGTAGATGGTCCCAATCTGTTTCTTGGGGCTAGAAAAGCTTAACTGAGACAGGAAAGGAGCCTGTGCAGAAGAAATGAAGAGAATGGAGGGGTGTGGGCCCCTCAGCTGTCTGTTCTTACAGATTACTCTGACTTCCAAAAACTTTCCAACTGGATTCTGAAACACAGTGTTCCTACAGTTCTTATCTTTCCTAGAATAACTCATAACCTATGGAACTGAAGGGAAACTAGAGCTTATTCAATGCATTAACAGAGAGATGAGCAAATGGAAGCCCACTGAGAGAAGAGATTTCCTTCTTACTCCATTTCCTTCAGTGATTCTTTCCTGACCATTTAACTGTGAATGTTCTCGAATCATCTGCCCCCTTTCTCTCTCTAGACTCATAATTTCAGCCTCCAATCCATGGATCCATCCATGGATCTGCTCTTAAATTTTTATCTTGAGTGCTGAATTCTTTCCCCCTCTATAATCTTAGATTTCCAATTATCTGTGGAATGTATACTTCCAAATTTCACCACTGCCTTGAAACACAGCATGGTTAAAACTGAGATCATCTCCTTCTTCCCTTCCCAGTTTCTTTTATTTTTTTTTAAATTGTTTTATTTATTTCTGAGAGAGAGAGAGAGAGAGAGACAGCGTGAGCAGGGGAGGGTCAGAGAGAGAAGGAGACACAGAATCTGAAGCAAGCTCCAGGCTCTGAGCTGGCAGTCAGCACAGACCTGATGTGGGGCTCGAACCCATGAACTGTGAGATCATGACTTGAGCCGAAGTCGGACGCTTAACCGACTGAGTCACCCAGCTGCCCCCACCCTCGTCCAGTTTATGCATTATTCTTATCATTGTTTAAAGGTTCCTTGTCTTATCTGTTTTTGAATTTCAAAATATTCCAATCATACAAAAAGCCTAAAGAATAAAACAACAAAGACTCGTGTCTTCATGATCAACATTTAATATTTTGCCATAATTGTTTCAGACTGGAAAAAAAACACTTTCATAGATCTGGTTGGAGTCCCCATCCCCTTCAACCTGGTGCCTCCGAAGAGGCGGCCACTACTCCAAAGTCAGTTCTTTGCAAAGCAGACCCCGAGACAAAGGCTGATAAACATACAGAAGTCATTTGGGAAGTGCGGGGACACTGGCAAGGGAGTGGGGAGACGGTTCAGGGACAGAAAGACAGCCAACAGGGCCCATTGTTAAAGCACATACCACTGTGGCCCGCAGGCAAAGTAGGTTCTAGCAGCCTGAGGGTGGCCTTGTGACAAGGATGTTGGCTTGTTGGAGTCAGGCAGGTGTGCCCAGAAATGAGAAGGGAGTGCAGGGGGACACAGGCAGAGGACTGACTGCATCCGTGACACTGTGTGCCCATCTACTGACATTGTTTTACCTTCACTGCAATTGTTCAACGTTGTTTAATTTTCATATCACATATTGTTGCTAACATTGACAATGATGCTGATGATGAAGGGGAACAGCGACTATAAACACACACCAGTCATGAAAAAGGATGGTAGTCTGGGAAAATAACTTCAGTTCAAAGAGTTGTTCAGCTGTTTATTGAGTTTGTATCAAGTGCTTTGATTGATCTCCCTTTAATAGAAAGTAAAGAAATAAAACATGGGCCACAATTTATTTTTTGTTTGGTTCCACACTTCATTTGACTTTGACAAAATCCGATTTTCTCCTGTGTCCTCCTTTGCTTCCTACTTTAAGGCTGCAGTGACTAGGCTTAAACTGTCATCGATATATGATTACAAGCACTTGCTAAGAAGACGCTATACAATCAAGAATGTCTTTGAATATCATTTTCTTCTTAGTTGCAATCCATTAGCCTTTTTATTGAAAGGGAAAAAGATACATGTGTGTGTATTGGGGTGGGGGTGGAGAGCGTAATGGACATGGGTCTCAACCCCGTAATCAACTCGGCAGTGATGTTCCAAATCATTTAGCAAAGGCAGGAACAGTCTGCCTTCTGTGGTCCCTCACAACCAATAGAACTCAGGATTTAACAACATAAAACTACAAAACAATATGTTTCCTATTCCCTTTTGCAGACACCAAAAGGATTTAAAATAATCTTTAAATAGTACTCTGCATGGATTCTATTATTGGACAAATAGAGACCTCTGTCCTTAGGAACTAACAGACAGACAAAACCACCTGACACTCAAAAAGATCTGGTAGTCAGCAGGATCTTTCTGAAGAATTGGAACAGACAGTCACTTGGAAAGCAGACCACATACAGCAGGAGAAAATTTAAAAAAAAAAAAAGAATTTCATATTGAGATTCAAGGATATATCCACCAAATTTCATATCTGAAGTGAGAAATGATTACAGAACTTGAAAACCACATGGAGAGCAACTGAGTGGCTTTAGATCAAAAGGAAAATATACTGGTGAAAAGAACTTCTTGAAACAGCAAGCATTTTACCTCTGAAAGAGAGGTTATGTTTTCATAAAGTAATTCTCTACTGTTTTTCTACCTGATTCCATTTCCCTATGAAAACAAACCTCTTGAAAATAAATAAGAAAATGCATTATGTGTCACAACATTTAAGTGGTACGTAAGAACACAAGATTAGGCATAAAGAAAGGTCACACAGAATGGAGAACCCTTACACTCTGTCTTTTAAAATGTTTCATGAATCTATTGGTAACTTTGGATCCTTCTATTTTTTTTAAAGTAGCCTCCACACAGCCAACCTGGAACTCCAACTCATGATCCCAAGATCAAAAGTCGCACGCTCCAGTCAGGCACCCCTGGATCCTTCTAATGGAAAATTGTACATTTGTACAAAACATAAGATTGGCATACAATTTCAGGAATTCATGGGCTTCCTAAAGCCCCAGAGGTAGTAGTGATTAGTTACCAACCCACTTGTGGTCCAGGAATACCACGTTAAGAATCCCTTATTCAGAAAGGAGCAGAAAACACTTACGTTGTAGAGCGGAATCGTCTTCATCACCTTGTATTGTTTAGTGGGGTCCATCTTGTACAGGTGACGGTCAGTGACAAAAATTGCTCGGTCTTCCACCTTACTAAATCGATTCACCTGTAAGAAAACAAACCAATAAACCATAATATCTCATCAAGAATGAAATCAAATTGTCTGCCAGGAAAGCACAGAGGGGCAGTGGTGGCTGGTGGTGGAGACATGTTCTGGAACAGACATGTACCACGCAAGGCCCGGGCTCCTGGATGAACAGAGATCTAAAAGGAGTAGTGGTTTCTGGATCTGTAGAACTTTACAATTTAAATTTCACAATTTTACGGTTTAACAGGGAAAATAAGAAAAACTGAGAAGAATTACGGGACTAAAAATATGTGACTCAGACACTATAAAGAACATAAAAAGGCGAGCCAGAGAATAGGAGAAACATTTTGCAAATCAAATTTCTGATAAGGGGCTTATATCTCTAAAGGAACAGAATGTATATTAAACCCAGGAAATATATCTCAATAATAAAAAGACAAAAAAATGGGTAAAGAATTGGAACTGACATTTCTGCAGAAAAGACATACAAGTGGCCAGTAAGCACATGAAAAGATGTGTGACATCATTAGCCACCAAGGGAATGTAACTCAGAACCAGTGAGATACACCTTCACATTCACTGGAATGACAATAATAAACAAGACAGGTAATAACAAATACTGGCCAGGATGTGGAGAAACCGGAACCCTCATTGCTTCTGGTGCGAATGTAAAATGATGCAGTTGCTTTGGAAAACAGTCTGGCAGTTCCTCCAATAGTTAAATATAGAATTAGCATATGACCCAGAAATTCCACTACTAGGTATATACACAAGGGAACTGCAAACGTAGCCACACAAAACCTTGTGCATGAATGTGCACAGCAGCAGTAATCATGACAGTGAAAAAGAAGAAACAACCTAAATGCCCATCAACTGAGGCACAGATAATAAAATATGATATATCTGCACAATGGAATATAATTTGTCAATAAAAAGAAGTATCGATACATGCTGTAACATGGATGAACCGTAAAAAGATTATGCTAAGTAAACAGTCACAAAAGACCATATATTGTGTGATACCATTTACGTGTAATGTCCAGAATAAGCAAGTCTGTAGAAACAGAGAGATTATTGCTTGCTTGGCGGGGGGAGATGGAAGGTTTGGAGGGCTGACAGCTAAGGGGTTGGGGCTTCTTTTTGAAAACTGATTGTGGTAATGGGTATGCAACTCTGTGACTACACTAAAAGCCAATGAACTGTATACTTTAAAGTGGTGAATGGTATGGTACGTGAATTATATCTCAATAAGGCTGTAAAAAATGCAACCCCTATTGGAAACAACGCATTCTGCCCTTTTCCTAATGCAATGGGTAGCTGTATTTCAGATGAAATTCCCTAAAGAATAATGAGTATGTCATTAAATCTACATGTTCAAAAATGGACAGTGCCTTCCACAGGCAATGGTACAAATGCCTCATAATTACCACTGTCCATAACAAGAACGGGCTGCGAGGAAAGCCAGTTAATGCCCCACACAGAAAGGATTCAAACAGAATCCTAATGTGGGTATGGTAGAGGGGATTCCTGCTCTGAATGCAAAGATAAGAGTCCCCAAGGTCTCCTGACACTCAGATTCTATCATTCCCTTACCTGACTTTCAAGAGTTTCTTTAAAAAAATTTTATTTTAGGGGCGCCTGGGTGGCTTAGTCGGTTAGGCGTCCGACTTTCGCTGAGGTCATGATCTCGCGGTTCGTGGGTTCGAGCCCCGCGTCGGGCTCTGTGCTGACTGCCAGCTCAGAGCCTGGAGCCTGTTTCAGAGTATGTGACTCCCTCCCTCTCTGACCCTCCCCTGCTCACGCTGTCTCTCTCTCTCTCCTAGAAATAAATAAAACATTAAAAAAAATTTATTTTAAATGTTTTATTTATTTCTGTGAGACAGAGAGAGAGAGGCAGCATGAGCAAGGGAGGGTCAGAGAGAGAGGGAGATACAGAATCTGAAGCAGGTTCCAGGCTCTCAGCTGTCAGCCCAGAGCCCGACACGGGGCTCGAACCCACAAACTGTGAGATCATGACCTGAGCCGAAGTCGGACGCTTAACCAACTGAGCCACCCAGGCACCCCAAGAGTTTTTCTTCAAAAAAAATTTTTTTAATGTTTATTTTTGAGAGAGAGAAACAGAGTGCGAGCAGGGGAGGGGCAGAGAGAGAGGGAGACACAGAATTTAAAGCAGGCTCCAGGCTCTGAGCTGTTAGCACAGAGCCCAATGCTGGGCTTGAACCCATGAACCCTGAGATCATGATATGACCTGAAGTCAGACGCTCAACTGACTGAGCCACTCAGGCACCTTAAGAGTTTTTCTTTTTTTTTTCTTAAATACTTTATTGTCAAGTTGGTTTCCATATAACACCCAGTGCTCATCCCCACAAGTGCCCTCCTCCATGCCCATCAACCCGCTTCCCCTCCCCCCGACACCCATCAGTCCTCAGTTTGTTCTTAGCATTCAAGAGTCTCTCATGGTTTGCCTCCCTCCCTCTCCCCCACTATTTTTCCCCTTCTTCTCCCTTATGGTCCTTCGTTAGCTGTCTCCTAATCCTCCTATACGTGCAAACATATGGTATCTGTCCTTCTCTGCCTTAAGAGTTTTTCTATCTGCCACTCTTCTCTTTTTATTTATTTTTTTTATTTTAAAGATTTTACTATTATTTTTTTGGGAATCTCTACACCCAACATGGGGTTCAAATTCACAACCCTGAAATCAAGAGTCACATGCTCTATCGACTAAGGCACCCCTCTGTTCTCCTTTTTTAAACTTAATTTCTGTCAGGGCTCTGCTCCTGACAGGTTTCCTCATGTTATGCTCTCTCTTATATGTTTGTGATTTTCCACTCTCTCCTTTTATCTACGTATATTTTAAGATATTGCTCAAGTTCTCATTCCATTACAAAGCCTCTAAAATTCCTAATGTAAAAATGATCACTCTTTCCTTTGCACTTCTATTACACAGTTGTAGAATGAATATATAGGATGCATTAGAGTTAAGAGTGAAACAAAACATTAACATTGCAACTCAAGGGCACAGGGTTTTTCTATTAAAGCAGGATACTTGAGAATATGGTGAGCTGTTGGCCTAAGTGCTTTTGCTAATGTAAATAACGGATCCTCTCCCAGCCCTTCTTTTCTGAAAGAAAGACAGGGAAGGTTGCTGGTGCTTATAAATTCCAAGACAATAAAGTTAAATCTGTCCTTAGTCTGTATCTTCTTACTGTAAAATTTAGTTACTATCTATACCTCGCTACTAAAAGGGCAAAAGTTTTCATTTAATAATTGCAAAGTTTTAGTAATTTCAAGGACACCTGTAATTTAGACCATGGATGCTTGTTATGAAAAAAAAAACACAGTGCAGAACACTGTGTTTTTATTTTTATTTTTTTAAAGCCTATTTATTTTGATAAAGAAAGCAAGTGTGGGCAGGGAAGGGGCAGAGAGAGAGAACCCCAAGCAGGCTCCATGCTGTCAGCGCAGAGACTGAGTTGGGGCTTGAACTCACGACCTTGAGATCATGATGCGAGCTGAATCAAGAGTCAGATGCATAACTGACTGAGCCACCCAGGCACCCCTACAACACTGTGCTTTTTCAAAACAACTTTTTAACCTTTATTCATTTTGTTTCTTGGGAGACAGAGAGAGACAGAGCACAAGCAGGGGAAGGGGAAGAGAGAGAGGGAGACACAGAATCCAAAGCAGGTTCCAAGCTCTGAGCTGTCAGCACAGAGCCTGATGCAGGGCTCCAACTTATGAACCATGGGATCATGACCTGAGCCGAAATCAGACACTTAACAACCGAATGAGTCACCCAGGCACTCCTAGTGTTTTTAAACTTATAGCTGAAGCTATGTTTGGCATAGGAGATTGATTTTACTCATGAATATTGTGATAATCTGATTATAACCTCACTAATCTAGATTTAAGCAACTCAGCCAGTATAAGAGATTATACAGATTATCTTAAAATTGGAAGTATTTAAAAAGCTGCTTCCCTTATAAAACAGCCAAAAATAAGTTACCAAAATAGTTATAAATAAAATTTACAAATTTAATTCATAACAAACTAAAAAAAAATATTTTAAATGAAGACCAAGAATCAGTAGAACTATTTTATGGTAAAAATAGTAAGAAGTGTGGTTGCCTTTGGTGGTGGTAGAGCTTGGCTCAGAAGGGGTATGAGAGAGCTTTTCAGGGTGATGGAAACGTTCTATGTCTGGACAGGGCTGTGATTGACATGGGTGTACGCACCAGCCCAAACTCATGGAACTGTATACCTTAACACAACTACGGAAACAAAACAGTGTAGCACCTCAAATATCCAGGGCAGATTCTTATTTACTGCCTTATTATTTCACAGACAGTAATTCTGTCTTCAGGCCAGATTGGAATCTCCTCAAGGGTCATTACCATACAGTGGCTTTCTTCTTATACCTCGCAGCACCCAGTACAAAGTGGGCAACTTGTAGCATTTACTACATCCTTGCTGATCAGTTGGTTGAGCACTTTTAATCCCACAAGATAATTTCAAGAGGTGTTCTTCCCCACATAAGCCAATCAGTGTTGATGATAAGAACTGTCAGACTAGAAAACACAGCAGCACACTGGGGAGGTTGCATAATGTGCGAAAACAATTTCCCAAGTGGCAAATGAAAGCATGTTTGCTCAAGAGCTGAAGTCCCCACTGCCTGGTTTGGTCCTGGAAAACCTTCATTTCTACACTGAAGAAAGAGGAACTGTGGCCTCTTGCTTTCTTATTTCTGAGGCTGGAAGACTATCAGTGAGCTATCTTTTTAATAAAGAGCTCCCTAACATACCACGTATTATAGAAGCACATGGATTGCTCATCTGGAATTATTTTCTTCTTCTGGTTGGAATTGTTGAGATTTGTACTTTTTTGTTTTTTAATCTCATGGCGTGTCTTTCCCATGAGTTAACCTTTCCCTTCCGAGTCTATGTTTCTGGAGGGTAAGGCCCTCAGCAGTAGTCATCGCAACAGTGCTCTGTGCACAGAACGCTGACAAGCCACAGACACAGTCCCGGAGGGATCTAGCAAAAACGTGTCTGCCTGTACTTGCAGCCACGTATTGCTTGGTCATAGCTACGCTTAAATATAGACTCATACTTTCATGGAGAAAAGGGTCTTTCTACAACTGGACATCTAAATATGATATTGAATTAATTTTTTCCTATATTACAAAATTTATTTATTTTAACATTTATTCAGTTTTGAAAGACAGAGAGAGAGGGTGAACAGGGGAGGGGCAGAGAGAGGGAGACACAGAATCTGAAGCAGACTCCAGGCTCTGAGCTAACTGTCAGCACAGAGTCTGACACAGGACTCGAACCCACGAACCATGAGATCATGACCTGAGCTGAAGTCAGACACTCAACCGATTGAGCCACACAGGCACCCCACAATGTGCATTTTGAAGCACTCTACAAGCTGCTGCTGATATACAAAGGAATGACAGGAAGTCCTTGGTTATATAGTAAGAATCTGAGTCTAGTAGTTGAGATAGATAAATAAACACATGAAAATAACTTCATACAAAGATAAAATAAATCTAGATAATGGAATAGGGAGAGAATGTATACATGTCTTTGTGATTCTGTATAATGCCACTTTAGGAGACAGTCAGAGAATGCCCATATTTGCAGGTAAATCTTTCCCTAACAGGTAGAATTAACCGCAGAACATTTCATCAACAAGGAATTAGCTACATGCTAATTGGGATGTTTCAATTTTAGATTTGGGTAATAGTTAAATCAAAACTGAGCACAAAAAAATTTCTGAACAACTATAATGTCATGTTCCTCAGTGACAAGAAGGAAATGCAAAGCAAAATAAAACCATAAAGGACACTAAACGCCCCCCACGCCAGGTAAAGCAGAAGCCACACCTGTGATCATACATTCCCCATCCCTGCTCCCGAGACCACATTTGCAAGATGCAAGCGAAGCAGTTAGAGATAACTTTGAACACACTGTTACCTCTGGCAGCAGCCACAGCTAACTAAATTAGGACAGGGGAGACAGGACACAGCAGGGCAGGATACAGCAAACTCAAATTTAGGTTTTTGAATTTTATGGTCTCCTCCCTTCTGCCTCAGAGTCTTAGAAATCAGTCAATTCGCTAAACATTTCTTTCATAACCAAAGCGTATTTTTCAGCCTTCAACTTGACAAAAAAAGTATCTGTACTTAAGAGGAAAACAGAGTCCATGTGGTAAAATAATAACTCCTCTTGGTAGTAATTATTTACTTTACACAGCAATGGTTTTGCCATGAAAGAGAACTGGTCCTTGTCAGAAGACTTGAAACAGGGTGACGATAGAGGTTCTACATCAGCATTTTTCTAAGTTGTTCTGCAAACATCAGCCTCAGGTGAAGCTTTGTGAAATAAAGGGTTCCAAGTCAGGTGGGTTTGAAGAATGCTGCAAACCATGGCTTCCCCAAGGGTATTCGTACCCCATGAATATATTAAAGGTTCTGAGAATTCTGTGCTTAAAGAGCGTATTTAACGGCTGAACCCTGCATTTCCCAATTATGACACAAGGAATCCTTTTTAAAGACAAATTAATATACATTAAGCAGAACACTGGCTTGTGAAACTCAAGTTGGAGAACGCTAATCTACTAATCATTTGTATCCATCTTGGAGTATGGAGACTAGAGAGCATCTACAGTGGATCATGAATAGTAAGTAAAGCAGTCCTTCATCTTTGGCAAAATCTTATGAAGAAATACATGTGCATTGCACAAGAACATGAGAAAAGAAAAGCTTATTGCGTAACTTCACAAAGTGACACAAGAGTCAAAAACAACACCACAGTAGTAAAGTGGAGAGGACTTCCTTTTTTGTGATGGGTCTGTGAGTTAACCTGGAAACCAGAAGACAAAAACCTCAAAGCAGAAATGTTACTGAAGTGCTATTGAGAAATATTACAGTCCTTTTTATATAAAAACGTAATTTGTAAGGAGAACAGGTCATAAATCCTTACCTTGAGTTTTAGCAACTCAAATCATCCTTAAAACAGAGCAAGTGAGTGGGAAGGACATCATGTACCAATAAAGAGCTTTACATGGTGTAACTTAGCTGAATCTGAGTGCAGAGAGAAAATTTTAACATGCATATACAAATTTGTAAACTCAAAGTTAATTAAAATAATTACGGCACAGGAACACTTTCTTTCTTTCTTTTGAACTCATAAAGTAATAGAAAAACTGGATGACAGACTCACTATAGAAGGTGATCTCATCTTATTTCTTTTATTCCCCATGCTACACTCCTCAACCAAAGAATCTATTTATAATTTTAGTCACCACCCCAGGAGGCCAGAGATAAAGTTCCCCTGGAGAGTTAGACCAACAGAAAACATAATATTGGTGAAGGTAGCTATTTGCATAAGCCTCCCATCTTAAAGGACATTTTATAACTAGTTAGGGAAAGTGGTCATTTCCAAAAGACTCAAAGAAGAAAGAAGATGACTTTGCTGAAACTGTATCAAGTTTACCTTGGCACGTCCCTGGGATTGAAATGTTTCTAAAAAAGGCATTATATAAGCTCAACGGCAGAAAACCAAACAATCTGATTACAAAAAGAACAGAGGACCCAAACAGACATTTTCCCAAAGATATGCAGATGGTCAACTGGCACATGAAAAATACTTATCACTCATCATCAGGGAAATACAAATCAGAAGCACAATGAATATTACCCTACACCTTGTCAGAATGGTAGAATCAAAGACAAGAAATAAAAAGCGTTGGTGAGGATGTGGAGAAAAAGGGACCCTCATGTATTGCTGGTGGGAATGTAAAGTGGTACAGCCACTGTGGAAAACTGTATGGAGATTCCTCAGAAAATTAAAAATAGAAATACCATATGATCCAATAATTCTACTGGGTATTCACTCAAAGAAAATGAAAACACAAATTCAAAAAGATATCTGCACCCCTGTGTTTACTGCAGTGTTATAAACAGATAAGGAAGATGTGAGGCATCTATCAGAATATCACACAGTCATAAAAACAAATGAGATCCTGCCATTTGCAACAACATGGATGAACCTATAGAGTATTACATGAAGTGAAATATGTCAGACAAAGACAAATACCATATGATTTCACTCATATGTACAAATGGGGTGCCTGGGTGGCTCAGTCGGTTAAGTGTACAGCTTCGGCTCAGGTCATGATCTTGCAGTCTGTGAGCTCGAGCCCTGCGTTGGGCTCTGTGCTGACAGCTCAGAGCCTGGAACCTGCTTTGGATTCTGTGTCTCCCCCTCTCTCTGCCCCTCCCCCTGCTCACGCTCTATCATTCTCTTTCTCTCCCTCAAAAATAAATAAACATTAAAAAAATAAAAAATAAAAGAGAAAACATATGAATAAACAAACAGAATCAGACATAGACATATAAATACAGAAAAGAAACTCAAGCTGATGGTGGCCAAAGGATGGGCATTTGCATAAAGGTGTGTGGGAGAAACAGGCTTCCAGCTATGGAAAGTCATGGAAATAAAAGGGACCGCATAGACAATATAGTCAATGATACTGTAATAATGAGGTCTGGTGACCTATGGTAGCTACACTTGTGAGCAGAACATAAGGTAGAGTTGTTGAATCACTATGTTGTACCTGAAATTGGTGTAACATTGCGTGCCAACTACACTCAAATAAAAAAATTTAATTATTTAAGGTACAGTGTGAAGAAATATTATTTTTCACTGAATTTAGAAACACAAGAGCATGACTAAAAAATTTTCAGCTTTTATCGAGCAGGATCCAGGGAGAGACATGCTGTCAGACATCAAACTGTCATCACTGGAGATGAATCAGAGACACCAGGTTCTTCCACAGTAGATGACATAATTCTTTTTTTTTTTTGTAATGACATAATTCTTAAAACCATTCAATGCTCTTTGATCAACTGTTCTGATGACTAATTTCTCACATAGCTTGATACTAGAAAGGAATTGCCCTAGATAGTAGATATGAGAAGTCACTAAAATGATATATTCCTTTGTGAAATTCACCAATTGACATTGTGGCTTATATATGGTTTTGTGTCTGATTCCGGTCAGCAAAAGCTATTTCCTGATTGTCTGATCAACTCCAGGTACACTTATAAAAGAGTTTCTGGACCTAGGAGTTCAGAACTGGACTCCAACATACTGTCAGCAAGTTTTCCTTGGTGATGTTTATTTCATTCTGAGTTGTAAAAAAGCTACTCTCTAGTTTGTTAAAAAGTCTGTATTACATTGAGGTGATCTCTTCTTCCTTAGAATATTTAAATGCCCCAGTTCTGGGTCACCACTCTTCTACTTTTTTTCTCTATTAAGGTGATGAATCTATTACTTCACATAAGTGTAATACAATATTTGCCTTTTTTTTGGTCTTATTCACTCAGATAATATCTTCAAGGTCATTCATGCTGTATCATGTATTTCATTCCTTTTTATGACTGAATAGTATTACATTGTGTGGATACATGTATTCTTTATTCATCTGTTCATGGACATTTGGGCTGTTTCCACCTTAACTACTGTGAAGAATGCTGCTATGGGCACTGGTATACAATTATCTTTTCAAGAGATTGATTGGTTGGTTGATTTAAAGTTTGTTTGTTTACTTATATATTTTGAGAGAAACAGAGAGGGAACAAGCAGGGGAGGGGCAGAGAGAGAGGGAAACAGAGGATCCAAAGTGGGCCCTACGCTGACAGCAGACAGCCTGATGCGGGGCTCAAACTCACAAACTGTGAGATCATGAGCTGAGCTGAAGTTGGATATTCAACCAACTGAGCCACCCAGGCACCCCAAAAGATTTAAATAATAAGAAAAATATTATGTATTTCCACACATGGCCACCATTCCCCTTACTCTTCATTCCTTGGTATATGCCCATATTACCATCTGGAATCACTTCTCTCTGAAGGACATTCTCTAACATTTCCGGTAATGCACATTTTTGGATATGTCTGAAGAAGTTTTTCTTTCACTTCAATTTATTTATTTATTTAAAAAACTTCTTTAAAGTTTATTTATTTTGAGAGTGAGAGAACAAGCAGGGGAGGGGCAGAGAGAGAGTAGGACAGCAGAGAGCCTGACCTAGGGCTCAAACTCACAAAAGGTAAGATTGTGACCTGAGCTGAAGTTGGGCGCTTAACAGACTGAGCTACCCAGATGCCCCTATTTCACTTTGGCTTTTAAAAGATGTAGTTGCTGGGTGCTGAATTCTAGGTTGACAGCTTTTTTCTTCTTTCAGAACAAGAAGTTTTAACGTTGTTGCTCCAACTATCTTCTCACTTGCATTGTTTTCTGACCAGGGATCTGATGTATCCTCAGATCTTTCTCTTCCGTCTTTTTTCTCTCTCTCTTTTTAAAACATTTATTTTGTGAGAGAGAGTGTGAGTAAGCAGGGTGGGGGCAGAGAGAGAATCCCAAGCAGGCTCCACACTGTCAACACAGAGCCCACTGTGAGGCTCAAACTCATGAACTGTGAGGTCATGACCTGAGCCAAAAGCAAGAGTCAGATGCTCAACAGACTGAGCTACCCAGGCGCCCCTCTTTTTTCTCTTTATCATTGCTTTTAAGCAATTTGATCATGTTGTGCCTTGGTACAGTTTTCTTCATGTTGCTTTGTGTTTGGGGTTTGTTGAGTTTCTTGAATCTAAGAGTTTGTAGTTTTCCTCAAATCTGAAAAAATTTCAGCCAATATTTTTTCAAATATTTTAAATTTCCCCTTTCTCTCCTATAGGGACTCCACAGGCACATGTATTAGGCCATTTGATGTTGGTCCACAGGGTCCGGATTTTTTGCTCTTTTTTGAGGCGGTGGCATCTTTCCCCTCCTTTTCTTGTTGTGTTTCACTGGAGATACTTTTATTGCTGTATCTTCAAGGTTATAAATCTTTCTTCTGCAGTGTCTACACTGCTGTTAATCTCATCAAGTAAATTTAAAAAAAAAAAAAAAGATCTCAGATGCTGTATTTTTCATCTCTATCCATAACATATATGCCTAACAATTATTTTAATGATCTTGACTTTTAATTCTATAATCTAGGTCAGTTCTGGATCAGTTTGAATGACTGACTTTTCTTCTCATTATAGGCTGCAGTTTCCTGCTGTTTGGCATGCCTGGTAATTTTGTATCCAATGGTATGAATTCTGAATTTTATCTTTTGGGGGCTAGCGAGTTTGTATTCCCATAAATACTTTTCAGCTTTGTTCTGGAGCACAGGTTACTTGGAAACAGTCTGATTCTTTTGGGTCATGTTTTCAAGATTTGTTGGCTGGGATGAGGGCAACATTGAGTCAAGGGCTAATTACTCCCCAAGACCAATGATTCCTATCAGTACTCTACCCGGTATCCAATGAATCATGAGGGTTTTTTCCCCAAGGGTTGGTGAGAGCAGGTACTATTCGCAATGCTTGGTGAGTACTGGCCAATGCTGCTGCTTATCCTCTGGCACGGTTGTTTTTCTGACCTTGGGCAGTTTCTTCATGTGCACATGCTGAGCAGTGCCCAGGTGAACACCTGCTGCAGACCCTCTGAGGCTATTGGGAGGTCCCTCTCTGCAGCCTGCTTTTCTCTGGCTCTCGGCTCTTTAAACTCCAGCTGCCCTGGTGTCTTCCAGCTCAGCTCTTTGTTTCACTAGTGGGATCTACTGAGCTCTGCCTTGGCTCCCCGACTCATCCACAGACTAGAAAACCTCTCAAGGAAGTAGACCAGTTAACTGTAGGTCTCACTTGTCTGCTTCTTGTATCTCAGGAATTGCTGTCGTCCCCTACTTGAAGTGCGCTGACCAGAAAACTATGGTATCAAGTCTCTTTAACGTGTATCCTTCTTTTGTTCATCTTATAGCCACACTACATTCTACAGTGCACATACACCATTATTAGTCTAATCATACATTGATGCAATTTTTCCAGTTTTTCGGCTATTACAATGTATAAAACTCTATCTTTGTATATATGTATGACTATATTGTACAATAAATCCTGCGTTGTGGAATTCCTAGATTAAGTGGTCTAAGCATTTAAATTTTTGATAGCTATTGCCAAACTATTCACTCAGAAGGATGCCTACCAACAGTGTTTCCTCTAAATTCTTGCAAATGCTAGTTGGTATCAACATCTCAAAGTTTGCCAAACTTACAATGGAAAAGTATTTCATTATTTTGACCTGAATAATATTGCAGTTGTGTACTTTTTCAAGATTTGAAACAAAACAACTGTAAAATCACCCAAACCTGGGCTTTTGTCATGAGATAATTCCTCTTTTGGAAATATACTGGCATATTTATGTCAGTATTTCTTCTGGGCTCAATCTAGGAAATATTTTTCTTAAATTCACCCATTTCTTTAATATTTTGAAATTTATTTACTTAATTTTGCACAGTGCTTTATTAATTACTGCAATGTCTTTTGTATTTTTTGAAAACAAGCATTCTAAAATTAAAAAAAAAAAAACCTAACTATGTCCTCTGCCATCCACCCTCCAACTTCCACACTTCTACCTGCCCAACGGCCATCATCTGCAGGTAAATAACAGTCCACACACACGTGTTGTCTCAGATAAGCAACTATATTAATAACTCATAACTTCCCCCTCCCCCACCTCCCAAATCCTCTGTCCTTCTCTCTTTTCTAAACTATGTCCTTCCTCCCTCCCCTCCTTTAAAAAAAGTAATAAAACATGTATAAAAAAATACTAAATGACCATCTGGGGTGCCTGGGTGGCTCAGTCAGTTGGGCATCTGACTTCAGCTCAGGTTATGATCTTGTGATCATACAGGAGTTCAAGCCCTGTATTGGGCTCTTTGCTGTCAGCAAGGAGCCTGTTTTGGATCCTCTGTCTTTCTCCCTCTGCTCCTCCTCTGCTCGTGCTTGCTCTCTCATTCTCTCTCTCAAAAATGAATAAAACATTAAAAACAATCATTTAAAAAAAGTACTAAATGACCATGAAATCCAAGGTAGACCAGCACATGGTAGGAAAGACACACATGCAGTAAAATACAAATCCCTGATCTCAGGGAGGCCTCACTTCCCTTACAAAGGCTCAGAGCCTAACCCTGAAGCTGCGGTCACCTCAGCCACTGAACCCGCGCCTCACCACGGGCAGAGAGGGCTCACTCGTGGTGTGGCAGGGGATGCACCTATGGTGAGGGCTTCCAGAGCCACAGCTAAGTTAGGTTCATCTGAATGCATCTTCTCTTCCCACGGACGTCTGTTTCAAGACCACCTCACCTTACGGACATGACAGGAAAAGAGGATGTTCATGTATTTGTCCTTCCGTTTCAGTTCGTTTGCGACGGGGACAAAAGTGCCCGATGTCTGAGGAGTATCTGGCTTCTGAAAAAGGAAACATGATAAAATGAGTCTGCTTAGCATTTTAGATGAAAAGGCAATCTTTCAGTTGCCTGCTTTGTAACCATGCTCAGTTTCACACACATACTTTTATCTCCCATCCCAGATGGTGAGCTGCTACAGGGGTGTTACAATACCAAAGGGCCTGTAAGATTTTTAGAATAAGGGATGGGAGGGAGAATGAAATGTAGCTTTGGGAATAATTAGTATAAAGGTAGTAATTAAAAATAGCTGCTGAATTATGCAAGGGAAGGTTTAAATGCTCAAAAATTAGGTTGTGGAGTGTACTTAATACATACGGCACAGAGACACAGACAACCTTTTTTTAAAGGAGGGGAAACATCAAATATTGCACAGTTAGAAGCAACAAAATCTTTTAGGTGAGTATCTTATAGTTTACAGAAGTTTAGTTTCTGTAGGTGTCTTGTTCTTCCCACAAATTATTGCAGAAAAATTCTTCCCTTTCTTTGTAAGGGGAGCAGCAGTTGACTGTACTTTGTTCTCCTGGACGTACCGAAGCAAGATAGTTGCCCTCCCAGGCTCTCTGCAGCCCCAGGTCGGCCCTTTGACCTTTCAACATTTCCATGGCTGCAACCTTTGCCCTGACTTGGGGCAGGTCAGAGGCGGGCATGCTCTTGATGAGCTGGGATGCTCTCCATCTGTAAGTCAATAAACGAAATGTATTAGGATTTAGAAACCCAATCCCATTCATTCTCCAAAATAACTGAGCTGGCATTAAGCAGAATTTAAACCAAAGTACCTGCATGCTACACACACACACACACACAAAAAAAAAAAAAAACAAAAAAAACGAAAGGTCTCTAAAGTATACACAGAACTTGTTAGACAAAGATTTCTGTATAACTTGCTTTGTCATTTGTGTGTTTTGAAAGCAACCAGAACTTCATGATACGTGGGTTCTCCTAAAAGTTATAGTTAGGACACAGAGAGTTTGGATTTTTCACTCATTCAATCAACAAATGCTTCCTAGACACTAAGTAAACTCCAGATGCTGTTATAGGCAGTGAAGGCCCAGCAATGAGCAATCGGATAAAGGTCCTTTCTGCTAAGTGCTTACATTCTAGAAGCAGGTACAGACAGCAAAGAAACCAACCAGCATGAGCAACGTGTTAAGTGCTATGGAGAAACTCAGGGAAGGAAGGAAGGGCAGGGGTGCAGCAGAGGGTAGGAACAGGGTTGGGTGTTATTGATATAGGGAGGTCTGGGGGGCACCACTGATCTATGAGCAGAGACCTTTAAGAAGTGAGGGAGGTGCATGGATATTTGAACAAGAGTGTCTTCTCCAGGAAGAGAGCACAATAGTGCAAAGGCTCTAAAGTGTGCACCTGCTGGGTGGGTTGGGGGACCAGTGAGAAGTCCTGTGAAGCTGCAGGAGGAGGGGCATGGGGAAGGGGAGCAGGCGGGGAGCCCACAGAGCACACAGCCACAGAGGCCATTGTCAGGACTCTGGTCTTTATTCTGAATGAGACTAGAAGCCACTGGAAGGTTCTGAACAAGGAAGGGACATGACCTGACCCCTGCTTTACAGGATCATCCCAACTGCTGTGAGGAGGGAGGCTGGAGCGGGTAGGAGGCTATTTCTGTAATGCACATGGGAGAGGTCAATGGCTGGGATTGCGCAGGGAGTGGTAGAGTGGTTCTGAAGGACACACCAGTAGATATGCTGATGTATTAGATGTGGGAGCAAGAGAACAAGGGAGAATTTAAAGACGACTCCAAGATTGCTGGTCCAAGTAATTGAAAGCATAAGCTAATCTATTCCTGACTGAGAAAAACAAGCACAAAGCTTTTACTCCGTTAGAGCCATCTGAGCCCTAAATGCACTTATGCCGTCTAAGAGCAGGGGAATGGAAACAAATCCAGATTAACAACATTTCCATCTTCATTTCCTCCTCCTTCTCCTCCTCAAAAGAGAGCATAGGCATGGGAGGGGTAGAGGGAGAAAGAGTCTTAAGCAGGCTTCATGCCCAACACGAAGCCTGACACGGGGCTTGATCTCACAAACCAAGAAATCATTACCTGAGTCGAAATCAAGTCAGACACTTAACCAACTGAGTCCCCCAGGTGCCTCCAGAACTTCTTTCTACCAGATGGAATAATCAAGGCCAGTGGCTATGCTTCCACAAAACTCGAGGATCAAACGCACCTAACACAGAGAGCTCCCCTATGTACATAAAATGTGACTGCTTCCATATAAGACTTTCCCAAGATGTGTTCTGTTTTCAAGAGGGTGACTTGAGCCTAAAAGTTTGTTTTTCTCTCTTAAATTCCTACTGAAATAACCAAATAAATATAAAAATGAGGAAAAACTCTGTAGCAGCGCCAGCAAACGAGAAGGATGTCAATGAACTTTGATATGATGACTTTCTCAGAGATTTGAAGCAGACGGGCCCGAGATGCTGGCAAAGTGGCTCAGTGCTGAGCTGAGCAGTCTACTTGGTGGGAGGAGAGGAAGCCTTTGGGCAGAAATGGCCTGGAGAGTCCTTGGGCCTGAAGTAGCCGGGGCCAGTGGCCAGGATAGGCGGTGAAGGATCTCACGGTGGGAGTGCCAGCTCTCTGCACAAAGAATGGCTGCCTGCGGTGAGATGGGGCCATCTGCTGTAGCAGACAGCGCTAAGGTAGCAGGATACAAAAACAACAGCCATGGAAAAAGTAAAGGCTAGGCCTAAGAGTGAAATCCTCTTCTCAGCTTTCTGTGGCCAACTGACACTCCAATGGGACAGACTGTCCTAAGATCATTCTGGAAGAGGCTGGAAGAATGACAGGCTGGGAGCAGGTGGTGGTCATAGTCAAGGTCAACTGGCAACGGGCACATCCTACAATGCTAAGCAGCTTGCCAAGCAACTGCCCCAATTAACCCTCAGGTTCCAAATTTTATTCTCTGTGGGGGGAAGTCTTTGCTCTATCTGCTGGTCTGTTTTCAGCCTGAGTGCCCGTCTGTCCCTTCTTCGCTGGCCACAGTGGCCCAGGACAAGGCCCATACCTGACTGACTCCAGGGACACGTTGGGGACCTGATAAGTAAACTCTCATCTATAAACCTAGTAGCCCCCAACAACATGTTTATTTATGGTGGTCGTAATAATTGCCAGCCTTGACAACATGAAAATGGGGAGCACAAGGAAGGCTCCCAGTCTTCCCAGAATGAAAAAGAATTACTGTGAGGAACAGGAGTGACCTTAACTATGATGAGACATGCTGAGATTTTAGAAGACAAAACAAGAAAAACCCCTGATCAGAGTGGAATTCTTGAACACACTGCTCTCAGTAGTCCACAGATCAGAAGAGTTAAGAATAAATCAGGTAGGACACAGTGACTACGTGGTCACTGGTAACCGACGGTCTGTGGCACATTCAGCCTATGGCTTGGTTTTGTGCTGCTCGAGAACTAAGAATAGTTTTTACATGTTTGACAAAACAGAGCAAAGCAAAGCAAAATATGTGACAGAGACCATACATAGTCCATAAAGCCTAAAATATTTATAACCTGGCCCTTAACAGGAAAAGTCTGCCTTCAGACGAGATTAACACAACTGGCAGGATTCTGTGTGTGTGTGTGTGTGTGTGTGTGTGTGTGTGTGTGTATGCAAAGTCAGCAAGCAGAGCAGATGCATTATTTTAAAAGTGTTCATTAACCAATAAGCCCCAAGAAGGCTGGAACTCTCTCTCACATCTTTCTTTTCTGTCACCATATCCCTGGAACCTAGGCCAGTGCCCACGACACTGTTGGCCTGGAGTAAGTATTTGTTAAATGAATGAACTGAATTTTGCAATGATGAATCAATTATAGGCCATATATAAAACTACCTGAATCTGAAAAGAAGACTGTACAGGTCACAGTGCGACACAATCAAAATCACTAATTCTTTGCGGCAATTAAAAATACTACATAGATCTTTTTTTCTTGTCATGGACAGGTCTCCAAAAATTTTTTTTGTTGTTTATTTATTTATTTTGAGACAGAGAGAGTGAGAGCAAGCACAAGCAGGGGAGGGGTAGAGAGAGAGAAGGAAAGAAAGAGAATCCCAAACAGGCTCTATGCTGTCAGCGTGGAGCCCAACGTAGGGCTCAATCTCATTAACTGAACCATTTTTTCAACATGACCTGAGATGAAATCAAGAGTCAGACACTTAACCGACTGAGCCACCCAGACCACCTTCCAAAAAACTTTAAGTAGTCATATAACCTTATTTGTGTAAAGAGAAAGATGAAAAAAGTCCCAAATGATATGTGACTGTATATGCATACACACTCTTAGCATGAGCGAACATTTCTACAGTGTTTATTATGTGCCAGTTACTATCTGAAACACTTCATACACCTATTTACTCATAATCTTTTCCACAACCCTATAAGCAGGTACTACTATCATGGTACTTTTACAGGTATGGAAAGTAAGGGAAAGAGAGATTATCTAGTTTGCCCAAGGCTACACAACCAGGCAGCAATAGAGACTGGACATGGGCCCAGGCTTCAGGATTTGTGTTCTTAACCATTATACCATGCTGTCCCTTACACAGGGGTGTGTGCTTGTAAATGCACAGACACAGACATATATAAGGGCACAAACTAACTATTAATGAGTGATTATCTCAGGGGGAGGAAATAAAATGGAGGAGAGAAGAGGAGGTGTGGAGAATTTCAACTTTATATCCTGTAGATTCCATATTATTTCACTTAAAAAAAAACATAGTGAGCATGTATTCATGTACAGCTCAGTTACTTTTTAAATTATGTCACAAGTGCAGGTTACAGATGATACCATTCATGAAAAACATGTACCTGCACATTAAAAAGCCTGCCAGGATTTACAGTGAACACTGATCATATTAGATCTGAGAATAGAGGTAATTTTGCTTTAATTATTGTTTGATTTCTTCTTTTTATGAGGTATCATTCCTTTTTCTTTCTTTCTTTCCTTTTTTTTTTACAAAAGGCAAATGGGATACATATTAAAGAATTTTTTTCCTCTGCATTTTCAAAAATCTTTGATATCTGCCACCAGTTATACAGAGCTAACTCTAAGGGAAGATAAAATCTGATTTAGCACAGAATTAGAAATTAGTTCTTTTACATTCAGTATGCCGATTATCTCATAGTGTTCTTTGGGGAATACCCCAATGCCACATGACTGCATGTGAGACTGCCAGCTTAGTGTGTGTGACGAGATGGCTGTGTCTAAGCCACAGCTAAATGTTACCTGGTGCCCAGTGGCAACTAGCAGGCTATCTGACGAAGGGGAAAGGGCTGTGAATAACTAGATATACCCTCAGATTCAGGGCAGCTTGCTGAAAATGAAGATCAGATGAAAAGATATTAGATTTTATGTGGGGGTTTATTATGTTAAAAAAAAAAAGGAAGCAACTGTGTTCCCCCTTGTACTTTAAAGTCACCTGGGAAACTTTAGAAAGGACCTCTGTTTGGCACGCCTGGGTGGCTTAGTCGGCTGAGCATCTGATTCTTGATTTCGACCGAGGTCATGATCGCAGGGTCATGGGATGGAGCCCCACGTCAGGCTCGGCGCTGGGTGTGGGACCTGCTTGAGATTCTCCCTCTCCCATTTGCACTCCTTTCTCTTTCTCTCTCTCAAAGAAAAAAAAAAGGACCTCTGTTTGGGCCCCACTTCACGGTTCTGCTAAACAGGACTTTCTGGAAGCAGGATGTGGACATTGGTGTGTTTCATAAACTCCTTGGTATGTTTCACAACCAGGATAGAGAGGCAAAGGATTAAGAGACTTTTGGGTTGAGTTCCATGTGGTGATTTTAATAAACAGTTAATTTGAAAGAGACAACATGCTAATAGCTTAACTACGGTGTGGCTAAGTGCTGTCAGCTGCTACAGGAGAAATACACACAGTTCTGCTATTCTGAGAGGTAAACAGATGCCCTGTGAAAGCGAAACCTCCAGACCTGAAGACACGAGGTGAAAGTCGTGTCGGCAAATGGCTGGGCCAATATCACGGTCGCAGATCTGTGACTTTATGTATTAAGTGTGTGACCGTAAATGGAAGCAGCATGTACCCACAGGCTCTTACCTATTAAAAATTGCCTGTAAGGCCTCCTCAAAACGGCGCAGAACTTTAGGTGGGGTTGGCCACTTCACATGCTTCCCATAGTCCTTCATGGTCTTGATGCCGTGGAAGCGTCTGGCAACCTCGTGAATGTAGGCCTTCACCTTGTAACGCCGGTAGTATCTGATAATTGTCAGAGCTGCCTTGGTCCTCTTGTACCGCATGCGGGCCAGCGTGCCTCGCCACACCTTCACAACGGAGAAAGAAGAAAGAGAAGAGTGTTGCCGGCTGGCTCAGCAAGCAGTACGTGACTTTGAAGTCATATACGCTCCTCTACTTATAGAGTACCAACGGGGGATGGTGCATGTTGCCAACAAAATCAGGCAGGGATAAAGCATGTCAGTTCTGCCTGCCACCAACAGATGGCGCCAGGAGTCATGCTGGCCATTGGCCTCGGCGGTCTCTCTGTTCACGATGTACACTGGGGTGTGTGCCCAGTCTGAAGGAGAGTTCTGGAGAGAAGAGTCATGAAGAGAAGAAAGCCAAAATGCAAATGTCTGGAAAAATATTTTAAGGATGTTGAAAGGAAGGATGAGCCAGAACCAAAAGCCATCAACATCTACAGTTCTCTAATGAAACCTAGCTTTACACAGATTACACCACTGGCCACTAGCGTACCCACACACTGGATTTACCAAAGGGCTTCTACACAGCCTGAGCAGCTCTCCTCCCTAGGTGCTGTGTAAACTACCCTGCAATCTAGATGTAATCTCAGAGAAAGGGTAAAACAGGTGACTAACACGTATGAATCTTTTGTTTAAATTGTTTTTCAGTGCTCAAAAATCAACCAGACCATATATAAGTGTCTCCGTGCCTGCTTTGCCCAAGCATGGTGAGGTCAGAAGTACTTAGACTTTTCCTTCAGGACCCGCTGTCCATATTCCTGTACTTCCCAGTCTCTCAAGTAAAAAGGAATTTGTTATAATCTTCATTTCATCATTGGCTCTTTCCCTATACCTGTCCTCTATCACTGAAACTTACTCTTTCTTGTACAAGATCCCTTTCTCTTCCTTTTTTGCTACTACAGTCTCCAAGACCCCAAACTACCCACATCACTTTCTTCAACAAATTCCCCGTACACACTGCCATCATGTTCCAGTTGATAGTAACTGCTGCTAATTAATTAACCATCCCACTTCCTGGGCTGTTGGTATCAACCTCCCTCCCTGTCTCTGGACTCCCGGGACCAAGATTTTCAACCTCTGGTTCAAGACCCATGGTATGGGGCTTCCAGACTCCCTCAGGTTTCTTTCATTTCCTCTTAAGTCCCCACCTGTGCCCACCAATTTCTCAGAAAACCTTGTGCAATGCCTCCTTTATTCAGTCATTTTAGGATTTCTTCATGCCGACTCCTAAACTGCCATCACATGCTTGCAATGTTCTCTTTTTTTCAGCCCACTGCACGATACGGATAATTTTTTTTTTTTTTTTTTGCAAGCAACATGTGAGGAAGGTCACCAAGAGACCCCGAAGAGGAACCTACGAGTCAAAAAAAGCCATGATATGGGAGGGAAACACGACATATGAGCAGTTTGTGACGGGAACCTAGAGCTCACGTATAAACAGAATATATAGAGACCGTGAGGCAGGGAAAACTTGTTTCTGCACCTGGCATCAGTACAGCAACCCTTTTTAGCCAAAATGGCTCTCTTCCCCACCGCCAAATCCATCATGCAGATGGCTTTGTTACGCCTCCACCCAAGTGCTAAAATAAAGGTCCCTTCTTTAGCATCTTGAAAAACCAAAAGAATACAATTACAGGGTGGAAGTCTGTGATTCAATTTCTTAAACAAAACACATTTTTTAAAGTTTCATACCGTTGGTTGCTTTTCTCTTTAGGAGAAAGGCAATTAAGACTCCCTGGAGCCACACCTGTATAGGAAATCAATTCTTAATTTTCAAGGAGGGTTCACAGAGTTTCTCATTAAAATGTTTTTGGTTTAATTCTTTAGTGATCTGGGGAAAAAAAGCATTTTGTAAGTAAGTGCTTCTTCAGGGGCAGGTTTTAACGTTGAACATT
The DNA here is from genome assembly GCF_003009895.1 of Hyaena hyaena. Taxonomy (NCBI): domain Eukaryota; kingdom Metazoa; phylum Chordata; class Mammalia; order Carnivora; family Hyaenidae; genus Hyaena; species Hyaena hyaena. The sequence continues at coordinate 1,315,070 of NW_024080642.1, read as the reverse complement.
TCATCTTTGTTGTTGGCTTCTTTGGGTTTTGCCTAGTTAAAAAAAAATCAGATGGTATTTTACAAATCAAATACTTATTTAAAAAGACAGAGCTGGGTGGTTCAGTCAGCTGAGCGTCCAGCTTTGGCTCAGGTCATGATCTTGAGGTTTGTGAATTTGAGCCTCGTGTTGGGCTCTGTGCTGACAGCTCAGAGCCTGTTGCCTCCTTCCGATTCTGTGTCTCCCCCTCTTTTTACCCCTTCCCCACTCATGCTCTGTCTCTGAATAATAAATAAATGTTAAAATAATAATAATTTTAAAAAAAAGAACAGCAGCTCTTCCTCTCGCCCACCTGACCCCCACTGCCCCACCTCACAGTCTCATTCCACACAACTGTTCTAACTACTGCTTCCGGTGGTAACAAATAATGCACATATACTGTTATTTCTGGGTTGATCCCTTTGGACATTATCTAGATTATAGACATTGGTGATTTGGCTCTCTCACCTCCCTCTTACCTCTCCTTTATCATCTCAATAATAATCACATCATACATTTTAAGTGGATAGTGTTTACATCACACGTTATATTAACTACCATATATTGCACAAATGATATTTACATATCTATTATATACACTATATATGTTACATATAGATTTGCTCTATCTCTGTGCTTTACTTTGTCATGTAAATCTGTGCTTACTTATAGTTAATAACTGACGCGTTTTCAAAATCTGCTTTATTTTCTGTATACCTACTGCTAAGTTTTGCCAGATGCTCTAACAGATCCATCAAATGATCGGTGATAATTTTCTGATTGTTGAGCACATCACCTGTCTTTTTCTTTGATGTTCCCCATATCCTTTATGCCCCTTTGGCCCAGTGCACAGTTCCTATCCCAGAAACTTTTAAAACTACTCTTCCATATTGGATCTCTGAGGTTTTGTCTTCCTTTTTTTTGGTTTTCCTCTCTCCAGTAGCTTCCAAGAAAGGGTGCATGGCCTGTAAATTTCTGTTCTCTTCAATTTCCTTGAGAGCACAAAGCAGTTGCCTAAAATGCTGTCTGTGTTTCAGAGTACAAGAGCAGAGTGCCCGAGAACAGGCTCTGGACACAGAATGCTTGTATTCAAACCTTGGGTACACTTGGGCCAGCTTCTTAATTTCTCTGTGACTTAGTTTTCTTATCTGTAAAATAGGGATGATAATGGTGCTTATCTTTTACCAGTGTCATGAAGACTGAAGGTGTTAATACATATAAAACCCTTAAAAAAAACAGTGCCAGGTAGATAGCCAGTACTCAATAAGCACGGGTAGTTATGACTATTTGAGAGTCTACTCTTTATTTGTCTCAGTGAGCTGTGTTACTTTCTTTTTTGTATGTGAAGACTTTTTGCCTCAGTCACACGTCCGTGTGTCCTGGAAACTTTTTAATGAACGTGAGCCATTCTCTCTCAGCCTACTAATTGCCCCCAAATAGTGTTGGATTGGGTACTGCTTTATTCTTCCACCTATAATGTAGACCAGATGTCCATTATTTATATGCTTTATCTAGTCTCTGAGTTGCCCAAGAGGAAGGAAAAGAGAGCTAGGGTTTGAGCTGCCATTGAGTTCCTTCTTTAAGAGTAAAGAAATGCACCAGGGGCACCTGGGTGGCTCAGTCTGTTGAACGTCCGACTTCGGCTCAGGTCATGATCTCACTCAAGGGTTAAAGTCCCACGTCGGACTCTGTGCTGACAGCTCAGAGCCTGGAATCTGCTTCAGATTCTGTGTCTCCCTCTCTCTGCCCCTCTCCTGCTCATGCTCTGGTCTCTCTCTCTCTCTCAAAATAAACAAACATTAAAAAAAAAAAAAAAACAAAAAACCAAGGGAAAAAAAAAAAGAAATGCACCAGAAGTTTGCTTCAGGGAGTCTGGGGTGTCTTGCAGTCTTCTGGCTCAAATGAGGACGGCTTATCCTTTTTTTCCATGTCTTGTGAAGCTTTCTCTTGATTCAGCCCTAATATTATTCCTAGCAGGTGCTTCCCCTATTCTTTGCCCACTTATTGATATATCAGAGGCAAGGAAGGATGGTAAACCTTCTGGACTCTTCTTGCCTGAGGGAAAATGTCTTCTTGATGTAAGAAGGGGTCCCCAGGGGGAGGGTGTGGATTATTCCAAGCCTTCCCTCTGGCATACCTTTATACACAATGCCGGCACTGTCAAAAGCAGTGAGACTTTTCAGAATTTCCTCCTTGTACTTTTCCATGTTCCATTCTTCTCTTTGAAGAATATATTGATTTTTTTTTTAGTACCTTCATTCAGTTTGGTCCACCTTTTCTTCTTCTGGGTGACACTTCTCAGTTTATGGTATGCAGCTGGGATCTTTTCTTGATTTGGGGGTTCATGGCATGTTCTTTGGAATTTTTACATTTTTGTTAATTTCAGCAAATTTGAAAGGAAGTTTTGTGAGCCTGTGGGTATGTTACCAACTTTATCAGAAGTCCCTTAGGCTTTAGTTTTTTTTAACTCGGAGAAAAAGTAGCATTGAAAAACTATAGAGGCAAAAGACTATGTGCAAAAAATCATTCATGTATTTTTCCTTATAATCTAAGCATATTTGGTTGCAACAGATATGTTCCCATAAGAGTTTGTGAGTCTGTGTAGGGGAGGGTTGCTGATTTTTCCACTTCCATCTTTGTTTAAAGCAGCTTAAACTGCTACTTCTTTTTTAAGTTTTTAATGTTTGTTTATTTCTGAGAGAGAGAGAGAGAGAGAGACAGTGTGAGCAGGGGAGGGTCAGAGAGAGAGGGTGACACAGAATCCGACGCAGTCTCCAGGCTCTGAGCTGTCAGCACAGAGTCTGACGCGGGGCTCGAAACTATGAGCCATGAGATCATGACCTGAGCCGAAGTCAGCCACTCAACCGACTGAGCCGCCCAGGCCCCCAAGGGTTTTTCAAGAGTCATATAAAGCGTGTGCCTGTAGAGGACTTTGCCTCATGATGAAATGTCAGAAAACGGAGAATTAAATGTTATATTCAATAAGCAAATATTCAATGCTTATTTGCATGTCTAACAAAAAAACAAGGGAGCCAAAGGGGCCCTTGTTAAAACACTATTAACCTTAAAGAGGAACCAACCAGATACTATGTGTTTTAGGATATGTTGGAAGCTGAAAGCTGAAGGAGACACAATGGGATCTGGGAGGGAAAGTTAATCAGGAGATACAAAGCAGAGGGCAGACTGACAGAGGAGAGGGCCAGCAAGCTATTTCTTAGGTAGGAAAAAGGACAGAGGCAAACAGAGAGGCTGACTCAGAGGGAACAGCCGAGGTACAAAGAGAGACCATTAGAGAACAGGGGATACATCCCTGCTATTGAGTGAATCCAATTCCTCTCCGTGTACTTTAACCCCCTGTAGTCGATTCTGCCCACACAGTACCCAGAGTGATCCTTCCAAGAGCAAAATCAGATCCTGTCACTTCTCTGCTTAAAACTGCCACTTGCTACCACTCTGTAGTTCCCTGAGGAGCCCCCACACTAACATACAAGGCTCTGCGTTCTCTGGTGCCGTTACCTCCCCCACCGAACTCCAGCCACCACCCCCAACTCCAGCCACCCTGGCACAATCCCCTTGCGCACAGGCCATCCCCCACCCCATTCACTCCAGCAACCTTGCCACCCCCCCCACCCCTGACCTCCCACCCCCACCTCTCTCTCCACCCCCACCTCCCCAACCCCCCTCGAACAGGCCAGCACCCTCTTTTTTTTTTTTTTTAAAGGAAATTAAAAAAATTTTTTTTAATGTTTTATTTATTTCTAGGAGAGAGAGAGAGAGAGAGACAGCATGAGCAGGGGAGGGTCAGAGAGAGAGGGAGTCACAGACTGAAACAGGCTCCAGGCTCCTAGCTGGCAGTCAGCACAGAGCCCGACGCGGGGCTCGAACCCATGAACCGTGAGATCATGACCTAAGCGAAAGTCGGACGCTTAACCGACTAAGCCACCCAGGCGCCCCTAGCACTTGACACTTTGTAACACAGCATGTAACTCATGTATTATTGCACTGTTTACACTCTCCTCCTATTGGAATGTAAGTTCTACCAGGCCAAGGGCTCTTTGTCTTTTTTGCTCACAGACCATATGCCACTGCCTAGAATAATGTCAAGGACACGGTAGCCACTCAAGAGTATCTGCTGAGTGAATGAATGCTTTCACCTTCATCTTCCAAGCCTCATACTAAATCTTTCATTTTGTCTGTCATGTTTTCCATTTTCAAGAGCTCGTCTGTGTTCTCCAAATATTTCTTTTAAAAGCACATTGCTCTTGTGTAACAAAAGCAGCATCTCATTTTTCCTCTCTGAGGATATAAATCATGGTTTTACTTTTTGCACTGCTCCCTGCATTTTGTATTACTTCTAAATCCCTTCTTCTCCCATTTATCTTGGTTTCAGCCTTTTGTGCTAGAGGCCTTCCTCAAATGTCCAAATGTCTGGGGATCTTCAGCCATCCATTACCGAATGCCACTAGAAAAATCTGTGTATGTGCTTTACGAGTGGGGGTGCTTTAATACATAAAGTAATTATGGGAACTCCAGAATTCCCCTTCACTATGTGTGTTTTTCCTCTTTACTGTCAGAATTCTGAGTAAAGAGGCATGGGGGGGGGGTGGGCAGGAATTTTTAGTATCCAGATTTTCACTTAATTTTCTTGGTTTTGATACGGTGCCTGACCCCTGTCCTCCACTGTGCTTGGTGTTCCCTAGAGTCCAGAGCTTCTTCAAAGTAAGCTGCTTCTACCAGAATGAGACTGAGGTAGTCACCTGGCTTTGTGAGGTCTGGGAGGAGACCTTTATTTTGCTTTTTATACAGATTGTTAACCAACCTCCTCCTTCAGCTCTCCCCCTTATAACTACCTTCAGAGGTACTTGGCCCTTCCTACTCCTGGATTTTCTATAGCCCTGTGGCTGGGTAAATCGGCTTCCCCATCTGCCTTCTTCTCTGCAGGCACTTAGATGTTCTCCACCTGCTTGGGGGACTAACCACACATCCACCTACTTCCAAAATTATGTTGCTGTTGTTGCCCTTGTCTGCTGTTGTTGCTACAATGGTTCTATCTGTCCTTGTGGGTTTCTACCATTTTTATCCCTTACTGCTCATTTAGGGGGTTTGAGAGGGAGTGGATATAAATACAATCTGTCATGTTTAAACAGATGTTTTTATAATGCCATCTTAGTTCTACCATGCTTTCCTCTGGTGCATACTTCCTCAGTGGTCAGGCATTTCAAAGCAACATCTGGCTGTCATTAAAGTACAATATTCATTTTGCAAAAGATGTAGGATTCTAGGTTATGCTCTATTAAGAAGTAGGTCAATTACATATCTTCAGTTTAGTCTCAGAAATAAACACAGGTCAGCTTTCCATCCTTTTTTAATTTTTTTTCCCCCGGTTCTCTGTGTTTTGTTTTTCTATTTTTGTTTTCTAGTCCTCATGAGGGTTAGACCCTTTCTGTCCTGTTCTCAAACAGTTCCCTAGTGCTCTGAATTGGATATTCTCTTGGTTTCCACAACCAGAACCCTTCAAAATCTCAGCTCCCTGGGCCCTCCATGCCTAGGGACAACTTTTGGGAGAAGTATCTTTCCTATGTTTCTAACTTAAGTTCCCCCAGGTAGTTATTTTGGCAGAGTTATGACAGTTTATGATTGTTAAAGAGTTGGAGAGAAGAATTTATTTAGGTAACTATAAGCAAACTGTAAAATTCAGAAAATCTTTCCACATTCCTATCAAATTACAGTAGTCACCGCCACCCGTCCCCACCTCCCTTGTCCATGGTTTTGCTTTCTGCATTTTCAGTTGCCTACAGTCAACCACGTTGTGGAAGCAGATGATACTCCTGAGGTATCACCAGAAAGTCAATAGTAGCTAAATGCTGCATCACAAGGCCAATGTCATTCACTTTACTTCATCTCATCACATGGGCAACTTATCACCTCACATCATCATAAGAAAAAGGGTGAGTACAGTACAATAAGATTTTGAAAGAGAGTCCACATTCACGTAACTTTTATTATAATATATTGTTAAAATTGCTCTATTATTAGTTATGGTTGTTAATCTCTTACTGTACTCTTTGATAAATTAAACTTTATCATAGGTATGTACATATGGGAAAAAACACAGTATGTATAGGGTTCAGTACTATTTGTGGTTTCAGGCATCCACTAGGGGTACTGAAATGTATCCCCTGTGGACAACGAGGAACTACTGTAGAGTATGATGGTTGCATCCTACTGGGGATATTTCATGATTGATTAATGAAGGCATGACCTCTTCTAGGAGTTATTTTTTAAAAAAAGACTCAAAGAAAGTAACATCTTTCCAAGTTATTCCTCTTCAACTCAAATATTCTATGAGGGACAAGATGAATAAAGACTTGAGGTACTATTTATAAAGTGACAGTGCCAATGTTTTTGCCAGAAGAGCAGGTTAGTATGTAACAAAAAGAAAATAAGACTGAGTGGATAAATTTGTAGGTTCTGAGCTTATATTTAGATACAAAATTCCTTATTTTTATAGATAAATTAATAGCTTCTCGAGGATATAAGGGGAAATTAAGAAGTAATAAAATAACCAAGACTTTAGTCAGTAAACAAAGTAAAACCAGTAAAATGAAGAGAAAAGAAAGAAGGAAAGAAAGAAAGAAGGAAAGAAAGAAAGAAAGAAAGAAAGAAAGAAAGAAAGAAAGAAAGAAAGAAAGAAAGAAGGAAAGAAGGGAGGGAGGGAGGGAGGAAGGAAGGAAGATATGAGTCTGATCATTATAAGCTGTCCTGATGAACTTAGTTGAGTGTGGGTTGTGTATGGGTTGTGTATGCCTGATGGAGTATACTTTACCATCCCTCAGCTGCTTTACCTTGGTCTGGTACATTAACTTGCAAAGTCAGTTGACTTGTAAACCTTCATTTAGGACTCATACCCTTTATATGTGGCCTCATCCAGAATGGATCTGGCTAATGGTAGCCTTGTAATTCTGCAGTGTACACAACTATTGCCTGCTAATCACTTCTTTACTATGATGATACCACGATCTGACAGCCTACTTGTAAACTGTAACTTCAAGAAGCAACTGAACCTCTTGGTCAATTAGTGTCAGAAGACCAACTGAGCATTAACTCTATCAAAGCTCCAAATGCAATTATTTTGAAGACAATTAAAATTACTCCAGCTAATGGATTAAATAGTTCTGTTGGGTCTTTCAGGATTCAATCCTGTTCAAAGGTAAACACTATGTGGCACTGTACTGAAGTGATTGCTCTCTCTGGTTTGACTTTGTTTTCTTGAAAGAGGACGTACAAAATTGATAATTCACCTTCAAAATCTCTGAGGTCAAGGGTCTCTCAAATCTGCTCTTTGACAGGGAACAATATGGTTGGTCACGTATGTGGGCATGTGAACAGATCTGACACGGTGTCTTAGGGATGTTTCAGCTTTGTCTGAGATGTCCACTGCCTTGTCCACCCCCAGATCTACCTCCATCTAATACTGACAGGGTACAAGTTGGACTTTTACCTTGTGTCACAAATGACCCGACTTTTCTTCCTTTATGTTTAGTATTTAAAACATGCAGAACTCCTTAAAAAAGTAACCCAGTAGACCTTTGCTTTCAGATGCTTGCAAATGATCTCAAGTTTGAATGGTTCCCTAGATCATGCAAAAACTCAGATAATAACTGATATTTGAAAGGACTTGCCAAAGGTTCATCCTAACATTCTTTTCTATAGAGTTCCAAAAGTGAATTCTGGGACACAGGGCCTTTGAAATGCTCTCTGAAAAAGAGCTCCATTTTCATTAAATTCAGGAAAGCTGCAAACTGTAATTTCTTGGGGAAAGTCATGATGCACATTTAGCATATTAAAAGCTCTGAAAAGTTTCATGTAAATAAATCTATTTTAACTTTGTTCAACAGAAGTTAAAAAACATATTTGACGACAGAATCCTTTGTATACAGATTACTCACTCATTTGGAAGGGAGTCAAGATAAGCCATCCCAAAATATGCTGCTTTGGCACAGCATTATTTTGAGCATTGGTTCATTCTACAAGAATTTCCTAAAGTCCTACTGTACGTGTAGTATCCGTAGGGAATATGGAGGAAGACAGGGCAGACACCCATGATATCTTAGAAAAACCAAAATGCCCATGAAATCCCTGGAAAACAACTACAACTAATTCCTTAAAAATTAAGATCTAGTCATGTAACAAAGCGTGAATCCTCAGTCACAGTGAGACTTTTACAAGAAGTCCAGCACTGCCCAGAGGGACAGCTCCCTGGCTAGCACAGTCTGGGGGTGACCAGGAGGCCAGCATTCCCCTGGACTACTGGGTGAATTATGCAGTCAAATTTTGTAGACTTCAGGTTCTTCACCTGAAAAGTGAGGATGTTGCATTAGCTAACTTATAAAAACAAGCACTAGTATTGTTAGTTACTGATAATGAGAAAAATTTAAGAAACTTATTTCAAAGGTTCTTTCCAATCCAAAGTACACATGGAACTGACAACCACGATCTTTGGTTCCCTCGGTTTACTGTTACTACCCATAAGGGAAGGGAGAGAAGACATTATTTTACTATTATGTGCCAGGCTTTGTGCTAGACACTTGACATACATTAAAAATAGGTATTTAAGGGGTGCCTAGGTGGCTCAGTCGGTTAAGCATCAAACTCTTGATTTTGGCTCAGGTCCTGATTTCATGGTTATTGGGTTCAAGCCCTGAGTTGTGCTTACAGCACAGAGCCTGCTTGGGATTCTCTCTCCCTCTCTTTCTGCCCCTGCCCTGCTCACATGCTTGCTCTCTCGCTCTCTCTCTTGCTCTCTTGCTCTTTCTTAAAATAAATAAACTTAAAAAAATAGGTATTTAAAAAGCACTCCTTTAGTTTCTCTAATAATTCACCATAAAAAAACCACAAGGCATATATTTGACTTAAGTTTCTTTAAGTCATACATTAACGTATTTCTGTTGGCAAATGCTTGACACGGCGAACCATCATTTTCCAGACCTGAGATCTCTGTTTCTACAGAGGAAGGCAATCCACATTCACAGCTCTTGCTAGTAGCTTGGCTCTGGTTGTAGGCAATGTAAGATGGTGCTAGTAGGGTTGTGTTTAGACCAGTGCTCCTCAATGTATCCCCGTGTCCCAGCATGCCATCAGTTACTAGTGCTCACCATGACAGGGATATTGGGTAAAGATGTTTCTTGAGGAAAGGGAATAATCTGGATAAGGGCCCTTGGAATATTTAGGGTAAACGTTAAATATGCTTCCTCTTTTCATCTTCCTGTCTTAGACTGTACTTAGTGTAAGGGGGAATAGCAGGATAAGAAAATGAACACTTAACAAGGACAGATACTTTTTTTGACAGTTCAAGTTTACACAAGTTGAACATAATAGGACTAAGGAACTATGAATACCATTACTGGCCATAACTCAATTACTGTCCCCCTCCCAATACAATGACATTGAATGCATAATTTACAATAGTGGGTGATACATGGGATCAAATTAGTAAGTAGTTCATGCTAGAATAATGCTGTGGTGATACAGAAAGAGATGTTACTATTTAGAGAAAGATGTAAAGTAAAATGCTAGATGTGCTCAGTGATGTTGAGGTTTTACATTTGCCCATGTAGCTGTACCTATCATTATTACTGAAAATCCTACTAGAAACATAACCTTGTACTTATAAGCATAAAAACTCCTACTACCTATTTCTTTCCCCAAATTGTTTTATAATACAATATTGAAAAGTGAAGTTTCTTAGTTATGTACCAACAACAGATTAAAAATTGATGTCAGTAGGAATGTGATTAATTTTTCAACTATCTTCTCTAGAATCTATTAAAAAATAATACACACACATATATGTACTTATTCTCAAGTTAGTTAACATACAGTATGTAGTAACATACAGAGTAGAATCCAGTGATTCATCACTTACATATAACATCCAGTGCTCAGCCCAACAGGTACACTCCTTAGTGCTCATCGCCCATTTTCCCCACCCCCATCAACCCTCAGATTGTTCTGTGTTTGAGTCTCTTATGGTTTGCCTCCTGTTTTTATCTTGTTTTTCCTTCCCTTCCCCTATGATCATCTGTTAAGTTTCTCAAATTCCACATGAGTAAAATCATGTGAGATCTGTCTTTCTCAGACTTATTTTGCTTAGCATAATATGTCTTTTTAAAGTAGGCTTCACACCCAGCATGAAGCCCAATGCAGGGCTTCAACTCATGGCCCTGAGATCAAGACCTGAGCTGACATCAAGAGTCAGATGCTCAACTGTCTGAGCCACCCAGGCACCTCAAATAAGTTCATATTTTTATCCATCACTGGTAATTCTCTTTTGTAACTGTGTATTTCTATTCTTTTTAATCCATTTTCTTTCAGTTGTCTTTTTTATTGACTTATATGAGCTCCTTATAAATGAAAGGGATGATCCTTTTGTCACTGGTGTTTTAAATCTCTTTCCAGCCGGTGACCTTCGGATTCTGTTTATGGTACACTGCTATCCAGAAGTGGTTTTTCTGTTTTGTTGCTTCAGTTTTAGGTAGTGAAAGGGACTCACTTTCTTTTATGATTAAATATATATTTTATACAAAATTAAGGTCACATAATAATCATAAAATGCTCTAGAATGGCTTTTATTGGATACACCAGGTACATTTTCCCATGTGATCAAAAAGCCTCCTGTAATGTGATTCTGAATGACCTGACTGATGGTACGCAGTCAGACAGATGTATATGGTTCAGTTAACCGGTACTCTGCTAGAAGATATTTTTGGTGTTTTCTATTAAAAGATTATTTACTTTGAAAGAGAGAGAGAGAGCAAGCTGGGGAGGGGCAGAGAGAGAGGGAGCGTGAGAATTGTAAGCAGTCTCCATGCTGTCGGTGCAGACTCCGATGTGGGGTTGATCCCACACCACTGGGATCACAACCTGAGCTGAAATCAAGAGTTGGATGCTTCACTAACTGAGCCACCTAGGCGCCCCAGGGTATTTTCTTTCTTTTTTTGGCAATCATAAATACCATTTTAGTGGTATCATCATACCTAAATTCATGTACATGAATGATTTACGATGAGGTTCTAGACACAGAATTGTCGCTGTTTTCACCTACCACATATTAAAGTTCCCATTTCCAAACTCTACCATGTGAACAGTTAAAAAGAATTGACTGAACTGATAATACATTGTTGCTATGATGAAATTATTAGTGCTATTCAACTTTTTAAAATTCATGAGCTATTTGAAGTTTTCTTTTGTGAAATATCTCCTCATTCCTTTTTTGCCCATCACATACTTATAATTTTACATAATGATTTGTAAAGGCTTTTTATATATGAAATAAGCCAACTTTTTATTACATTTGCAAAGATTTCTTAGCATTTTGCCCTTTACCATCTCCTGACCATGGTTATTGGGTCAAGTGAATAAAACACAAGAAGGATTTGGACAAGTGGTTCTGAGGAAGGAAATTTCTCACTTTTTTGAGAAAACATCCAAGGACTTCTTTCTGAAAGTGACTCTCCTTGACCATGGAGAAAATGTGGTTGCTGAAATTATTAGCAGCCATCTTGCAACCACTAGGGGGAGCCACACTTAGAATGAAGATGATCCAATTGCAGGTGCAAGGGAGGCTTGTCACCAAATTCCTGTTACAAATTCTATGCTGGTTTGGATTGCACTTTCTTTTGTTTTCTATGACACTTTCTCTCTTTTTTGCAACTGAACACACTGTTCTACATTTTTTTTTAGAAGCTGGAATTTTACATGCTTACGCACGGATACCTATCAATCTTTGTCTTTTTGTATTCTTGTGCTGTTGCTGTACTTCGAAAGGCCTTCTCAACTTTAAAATCAAGTATGTGCCTATAAAATGATTTTGTTTTGTTAAAATGTAAACTCTATGGGAGATGGGAGGTGGGGGGCTCAATCACAAGTGGAGAAGAGCCTTTATTTTACAATCACTTTATGAATGTCAGGACATTGTGTCTATCTCAGTAGATTATCCATAATTAAAGATGTGTGAAATGCTAACTAAAGCTTTGGATTCTTTGAAATAAAAATGGGTTACCAGCTGTAGCCATGACTGTGACAGGAGAAATATTCTATTTGGATCTAAGTCAGCTCCTACCCGGGCAGGCACTATTTTAGTTAATATTGGAAATGAAGATGACTCCTCTGAAACAGTGGTGGAAAAAGCTACTGGGAGGTAATGGGTGGGGGGGAGGGAGAGAAATATATATATTAAAAATAAAATATTTATATGTATATAATATACATATAATTATACGTATACACACAGACACACACAAGTTCATAAAATTATTTGACTGAAAAAGGCATAAGGTATAGTGAGAAGAGTATATACTATGGATCAATTATAAGAAGTGAGCAGTTCCACACAAAGTCAGAGCAAGCATATCTTGAATTCAGAGAACAAATCAGACTGCTTTTCAAATGAACACCAGCATCAGACTGCCTAATGTGCTCTTTCTGTGTGTGAACCTTAGAGATATTTTAGGATCATCAAAATCTACCTCCTCCTTGTCCTCCTCCTTTTAATTTTTTTCCCATTCATCTCCACTGGCTTGTGATCAATATTTCATGGACTTTTCTATAGCTGCCCTGTAGGCATCCTTCCAGAAAAGCAAAACCTAAATTCCAGCTGAAAATCTGCACAGACCTAAAACTCTGCTGCAGTGAACCTTAAAGTGGATGTGCACCAGTGACAAAAAGTGAGAGCACAGACACTGTACTGATATTGTTTAATTTTGAGAGAGCACAAGTAGGGAGGGGCAGAGAGAGGGCGACAGAAGATCCAAAGTGGGCTCTGTGTTGACAGCGGCGAGCCTGATGTGGGGCTCGAACTCACCAACTGTGAGATAGTGACCTGAGCTGAAGTCAGATGTTCAATCGACTGAGCCACCCAGGCGCCCCTATACTGATACTGTTTAAAGTGCCTTCCAGATGTTTAAGCTTTTTCTTGTTGCAGCCTCTCTGTGTATGTATCCCCCCTGCCCCTGCTTGAACCTTCTCTCCCCACACTCTTCCTAGGGTCACATCCTTCTCTCTTTTTTTTTTTTTGGCCTTAGCTAAATGTCACCTCCTCAGTGAGGTCTTCCCTTACCAGCCTATTCAAAGTACATTTCCCTTTCCCTCTGAATGACTGCCCCAACCGAGCCCTTCCTTTCCTTCATGGCTGTCCCCAATGTGTAATTACTTATGGACTTATTTTCTTACTACTCTTCAGTGAGAACATATGCTCTACAATGACTCAGATTATTTCTATTCACCACAGCATTTCCTGTGAGTGTCCAGCAGTAAGTATATATGCTGAATAAATGCTTATTGGTTGAAGAAACTAAATATCTTTTGTGTACATTTAAAAGAACACTTGCTCATCTGTCAAAAAGGCCCAGAGGCGCTCTGCATCCAAGAAAAGCTCAGTAACCTTAGGGTGTAAGAGCTCACTTAAAAGAAAGAGCTTATCCTGGTGCGTAACTGTGAATATGCACCAAGCAAATTATGAAACATTCAAGGAATAAATACATGGCCGCTGCCAGGCAGGTCTCGCGTCTGAATGGAATTTCACAATCAATGCTGACGGCCGACACGACAGTTCAAGGATGGTTCTAGAGCAATCTAGCCGACAGGCACAAATGAGCAACAACCTGAGAAACTGCTGCCAATGTGCCAGTGAGTAATCTGCTGTGTGAGAGTCTGGTTTGTAGGGATTATTCCTTGCATATTGAAAGAATTTCCCGAAAACTTAACATCTATGTCTTACAGAAGAAGTAGCCTGTGTTATAGCTATGAAAATGCAGATGTTCTAAATTAAGTTTCTTCATTTCAGTTATAAGACTTTTCATAAAAAACTCCCCCTTTGCCTTATTTTCCTTCTTTCGACCAAAGTCAACACCTTAGTGTCAGTGCATTTTATCAGATGACTAAGAAAAATGTGACGCGCTATATCCTTATTCTCTCTGTTGAGGTCAATGAGACTAAGAGCCCATAAACTCTACTGTTCCTTCTCATGCAAGGCATGTGGGTATGACATAATTCCTCTATTATTAGAATGAGAGGAAAGAGGAAAAAAATACCGTAGGCTGGGAAATGCTATCAACTTCAAATACACAAATATTTTATGCTGGTTTTTCAAATGAACAAAAATCAGATTCCAATTTATTTATATGGAGCCAACTCATGGTTGGATACTTTGATGAGCCCCTAGTCAAGTTCACAGGCCATGGATGACATGAAAAAATACCATAATGATTATAGCTTTGGCTTTAATTCAGCAGCCAATGGGTCTGCTCCAGTTCACAGCTCTTTTTGAGAGGCTATCCAGCAAATGTTCTGTTTTTCCAAAGGGGCAGAAAAATCTATGCTTTCTTTTCATACCTCCATGGAATTCACTGAGTCACTACATGCTGATAAAATGACTCCCAAAGAGTCTTAGAGTTTCCATGTATTTAGAAGTTTATCTCCTAAATAAAAAATCATGGAACAAATCCTTTAGGATCAACATATTAAGGAATGTATTTATTTGGCCAGAGTAAGGCCACACAGACATAGCTCCTTGACTTACCAAATAAAAACTGTAGAAAATGGTCTTATTATGAAATAAATAGCTTTGCTTTTAATCTTGGATTTTATTTCCCCACCCAAATAAGTGTATTACTGATTTAGCTATAAGTCACTGTCACCTACAGAGAACAATTTTCTATTATTACAGCAAATATTCACTCCTTCCCTCCTAATATCCATGGGTCATCCCATTGCTATGATCTGCTTTGGTCATGGGATATAAGTGCATATAAGCTGAACAGCTGAAATGTGCTTGTGTAGTCAGCCTTAACCTCTTAAGCTTTGCCATCACCACAAGAAGAACATGACCCAGAGATCTACTAACTTCAGAAAAATGACCAACATGTGGAGCCAATCTATACTTGACCCATGGCCTGAGGTGGGATCAGCCAAGAATGGCCAGCCAAGCCTCAGACACACGAGGAAGAAATAGTCTGACTGTTATAGCCATTATGTTTTAGAAGGATGTGGTAGGCTGAATAATGGCCCCTGAAAAGATTTTTTTTTTAATTTTTAATGTTTACTTATTTATTTTGAAAGAGAGGAGAGTATGAGCAGGGGAGAGTCAGAAGCAGGGAGAGAACGGGGGCACCTGGGTGGCTCAGTTGGTTGAGCATCCAACTTCAGCTCAGGTCATGATCTTGTGGACTGGGAGTTTGAGCCCTGTGTCGGGCTCTGTGCTGACAGCTCACAGCCTGGAGCCTGCTTCAGATTCTGTGTCTCCCTCTCTCTCTGCCCCTCCCCCACTCATGCTCTGTTTCTCTCCCTCTCAAAATAACATTAAACATTAATGTTACTAAACATTAATAAACATTAAAACATTAAAATTTTTTTTTAAAAAAAGGAGGGAGAGAGAGAATCCCAAGTATTACAGGGTTCAAACTCATAAACAATGAGATCACGACCTGAGCCGAAATCAAGAGTCAGACACTTAACCAACTGTGCCACCCAGGTGTAACCCCCCACCCCCCACCATTGAAAAGATTTTTACCTCTTAATCCCTGGAGCCTGTAAACATTACTGCAAATGGCAAAAAAGGACTTCAAAGATGTGATGTGGTTAAGAATCTTGAAATGTGTAGGGGCGCCTGGGTGGCTTAGTCGGTTAAGCATCTGACTTTTGCTTAGGTCATGATCTCACGGTTCGTGGGTTCGAGCCCCGCATCGGGCTCTGTGCTGACTGCCAGCTCAGAGCCTGGAGCCTATTTCAGAGTCTGTGTCTCCCTCTCTCTCTGACCCTCCCCTGCTCATGCTGTCTCTCTCTCTCCCTCCTAGAAATAAATAAAAATATTAAAAAAAAAAAAAGAATCTTGAAATGTGTAGATTATACTAGGTTGTCTAACTGGAACATAAATGTGATCACAGGTATCTTTCTACGAGGGAGGCAGTAGGAGAGCCGAAGATAGAAGAGGAGGTGGCATTGTGACTGTGGATGCAGAGATGGAAGCCATGAGCCATGCAATGTGGGCAGCTACCGGAAGCAGGAACAGGCACGCAACGGATCAACCCCTATAACCACCAGAGAGGACACGGCCCTGGCCACGCCCTGATTTGGGCCCAGGGACACTGATCTCACACTTCCAGCCTCCAGAACTGTAAGAGAATCAATGTGTTTTTAAGTCACCAAAAGTATGTGATAATTTTTTTTACAGCAGTCCCAGGAAATTAATACAGTCAGTGTGGGGTACAACTGTGATGATAGTTAATGGATACAAACCCAAACCCAAACTGCTAATAATATTAGTACTGATGACACCAATGTTAATACTAATAGTGAACACATGGTGTTTACCACGTGCTGGGTGCCGTTCAAAGTATGTTGAGTATATTAACTCACAGCCACACTACGAGGTAGGTACTATTTTTCCTTTCGTAGACGAGGAAACTGGAGCACAGAGGCCTGAGAGTCTCCCCTCCCCCTGCCCCCATCGCCTTAAGTGTTGAAGCCGCGGATGGAAGCGAGTGCTGTATGGCTGACGGATGCCAACAGCTACCTGCTGGTCAGGCAGAGGTGCAGTCTAGGAATTACCCAGGAGTGAGTGATGTTCTTCAATTCTGGCAGCAGAGTTAAAATGTAAAGTTTGTCTTTCCCAGTTGGGAATAGCTCTTGTGCCTACTGATTAATTATTCCATTTGCTTGTTATTCTGAAGGTACCTCATTTAAATGCACATGAATAGATCATAAGTATGAATAAATATCTTTGCTTTCCTATAGAATGTAATATGAAATTTTATAAATCTCGAAGCACCTAGTATTAAGTAATGATAATATAATTACATTACTGACAAATGCCACCCAGTACTGCTGTGTTGGGGGCCCTAGGTGTAATACAAACAATGGTAAGGACACTGCCTCTGTCAACAACTTACAATCTAGTTAAGGTGGTAAAGCAAATGTGCAAAATTAATACATGATCTGCAGCCTATAGACATTATAGGTGTCAGTGGGAATTTTGGAGCTGAAAAATTCTTTTTCTTAAAAAGTTTATATATCTTTGAGGGGAGGAAGAGAGAGGAGAGGGGGAGAGAGAGAGAGGGAGAGGAGGGAGAGGGAGGAGAGAGAGAGAGGAGGGACAGGGAAGGGAGGGGAGGGGAGGGGAGGGG